>NW_022631034.1:8669896-8959113 GCF_010015895.1 Lontra canadensis
ACCATTTTGAAATGATTTTTGACACATTGGTATGCCTGTAGGAGCTGTGACTCAGTTTGCAAACTGTCTTGATGTGTCTGGCAAGAGACCATAGTCTTCTAGATAGAGCCCTAATGTTTTCCTCCCTTAGAGTCTGGGTATATTCATGACCAAGGGGGCTGGTGCAATCATCCCAGGTCTAGAAACCTCTTCCAGACCTTTTCCCAGGACCCCAGGCTACTCTCTGAGTCCTAGGGTTACTGTTCCTGCTCAGGACCTACCTATTCCTGCTTGAGATAAGCTGCGTCTGGGAAGAGACTAGGCCAAGCCACACGGGCACCCAAGACACATAGTTATGACCTTGCACAGAGCAGTCCTGTTTGAGACTCCATCTACAGCCCACATGTCTCCTCCATGTTCTTCTGCCTTGCTGAAGACTGAAAACAGGTATGCATCTCCTTTCCAAGCCAGGGAAGTCTGAGAGCACCAGTATGTGGCTCTGTATGACCTCAGCTCCCATCCTGATTGTCCACCCAGGCCCCCTTTTTGTTCCCAGGCAAATCCAAACTTATGCTGACTTATGTATGGCCAACATGCACAGCATCTCCATGCATGCAATCAAAATGGGGCAATGGAAGCTTACTCAGCCACTTTCACAATATTCAGAAGTTTGCACAAACTGACAGGAGTTAGGGTATCATGGAGACTTCTGAGGTCCAACATGGTCCTACTCCAACTCCCAATAGCCTCCTTTTCTATAACTGAGGTTCAGACCTGTATGGTCTCTAAGGCACCCAGAGTAGGTTTCCCATTTAATTGCAAATAATAAGGTCTGAAGGACCCTCAAGAAGGGTCAAAATGAACCACTGTGCCAGGAGATCCAGTGGAGGCTGCAAGTCCCTCCCGCTAAAAGAAAAGTGAAGTCCAGGAATTCCCTTAATTTAAATTGTCAGGATCTCCATGCCCTTCCTTGCCTCACTCTTCTATGAGACTAAAAAATTTAAGTTCTGGACAAGAAAGGGCCAATGTGAAGATGTAGCAAGCTCGAACTGAAAATACACAGACTTGGAACCATCTGTACTTGCCAGCACATACTTTGTTTCATTCAAAAAGCCATCCTTTATTGCCCAGTGCCAGGCACTGAACTGGGTTCCAGAGTCAGGAACAGCGCAAGTTTCCTGCCTCTAGGGTGCTCGGAGCCTGCAGGAAAGTCTGGTGAGGTCAAATTTATTCACCCGTTTGTGTCTGGAAAAACTATTTCCGAAGACTTCTCTGAAGTGGCGAAAGAGGGTGTGAGAGGGTGCAGCGAGATGATCTGTGCCCAGACAGAGCCGGGCACCGCGGCCTCTGCCGGACTTCACGCAGTGATCCGAACTTTGGTCCAAGCCAAAGAAAAGTTCCAGAACTGAGCGCAGGCCTTTGTAACACAGAAGATACAGAGAGCGGTGTTGTTTTATCCAGGCTTTGATCCACTTGCTGATGATTAGTCATTGGATTCTGTAATTTGCAAGAAGAGAGAGGTTTTACCGCCCAGTTAAAGCCTAGGTTGGCTCCCTTTCCCCCTTTGTAGCTGGTTTGATGCTCCAAATCCTTCTATGCTATTTAACCTCCACACAGCAAGAGTGGGGGTAGGAAGGGGGCGCTCTTTCCCACTGGATACCAGATGCCTTGCATCTGGGAAAGCCTGAAGCTGGGCTGGAAGCTGGTGTCAGCAAGAGGCCTGTAGCTGGACTAGATGTGCTGGAGCTGCAACTCAGATCAAGTGGGCTATGTAAAGAACCACCTTGAGATGGGTAAATGAATCCATTAACGGAGGTGTCTGTTTTTGAACTGACCACAAATAGGGCAACATGGGCATGGGAACCTCCAGTCTGGCCTCTGGGTTTGAATTCCAACCCACTTTGGTGATACGGTCGCAGGCAAGTAAATCAAGTAGGGTTTTACACCTCAGCATCACTGGGGACATTGGACAGGTAGCAAGCAACAACTATGATTGCTCCCACTTTCACAATATTCAGAAGTTTACACAAACTGACAGGAGTCAGGGTGCCAAGCATTTAAATGTGCCAGATTAACCCCCCAGTAAACAAGTGACAAAAGAGGAGAAAAAGTTTTTCATTGTGCTTCCTTGGGACAAACTGCCATAGCAGAGTGACTTCAGCTGCCAGCTCTTCTCCAGAGTCTGCAGCTCTGGGAGGCTTATCTAGCATTGGCCACCGGATCTGTGGAACTCCCAGAAATAGCCAACTGGAAGCCAGCTGGGTGCTGAGGAGGAGCACTGGCCTGTCCCCTTCACCTGGGGAGTGAGACCTTTGTTGATGCCTCTGCACCTAGATCTCTCTTACCACAGCAAAAGAAGGGCTCAGGAAGAACATGAGATTGAGAATCTACTGCGCATCAGTGAACACTTTTCAACATTAGTGCTGTCATCTCCATTTTCTGGATGAGAAAACCGAGGTGTTAAGTTGTTAAATTGCTCTGAAATCCATTACAGGTTTGACTAATTTCAAATCTCATAATCTTACTCTAATAGCACATTGCCTAGCTTCTTAAACCTTGAGTTCCCATGAAGGCAGGCGGGCAGTCAAGCTAGTAGGGAAGAAGGAAAGGAGGGAGGGAGAGGGAAAGGACAGGGAGGAAAGGAAGAAAACACTGCCAAAGTTACAAAACCAGTCTCCTGAAGTAGAAACCATTTAAAAAATTAGTTAACTTTTTTAAAGTTTTAAGATTATTCCGAAGATTTTCTAAAAAGCATCATTTTATAGGATCCATAGGTAAAGCAACGACGGGATGTATCAGTGTTGCCGGGTAGATGTTGTTGCCAAAGATTGTGGGCGGGACGACCCGAGTTCGCTTGCGGTACACTCAGGTCGGCTAATAACCGGAGCCCTGTGTTCCCTTATCAAAACCGGATTGAAGGCTGAGAATAGGAGGCTCACACAGCTCCCCGCAGCCACCACCACCCCGCCCCACTCCACCCGACACTCTCAGGCGCCCATTTTTTACATTCAGATCAACTTTGGCTTTCTTGGCTCCCTGGACGGGTTTTAGTGCGCCGCCGCTCAGGGAAGAGGAGAGTGGAGGAGGAGGGTATCTGCGGGGCTAGGGTTTCCGTTGTCCTTCTAGATTCGTGAGCTCCCCTCTAGATCCTCCCTGAGAGCCTACTAGGACATGTAGGAAAACCCAGGGCTGGGGAATTGGGGGTTAGATGCCCCGCCGCCAACCTCCTAGCTCGGTTTTTTACAGAGTTGTGTGGGCCGAGGTCTGCAGAAACAGGTTAGAATCAGGTTTCTCCTGGTCCTGCCGCGCTGCTTATTCTGAACGATAAAATGCCTATAAAATTAGCAGCTCTAAACCACAAGTGTGCTTAAGGCGAAGATTGTGGGCTTGGAAATGTTACAGTGGGTAAATATTGTAGTGGACTTTCGCGCTTTGCCCAGTAGCATTTGGTCCAGAGCGTCCCAGACTGCGTCTTGACTAATTTCAGGCTCCAGAGAGCTCCCAATTCCATCACTCCTGTTATTACCCGTCTTATCAGGCGAGAAACGCTTCCCCTCTCTCCTTCCTCAGAGGACTGGGCAAGTTTACTCGCGTTGTGGGGGAACAAGGGCACCCGCTGAAGAGAGACACCGAATCCACACGTACAGCCCTCTGGGGCGCAGAACGTGGTTTTCGGTAGTTGGGTCTCTAGTACCGCGGGAGACCGCTGGCCCCCGCAGGCGCGCAAGACTGCAGCGAGCGCAACAGACGCCCCGCGCGGCCTCGTGGTCCAGGCGCGGTCAGCGCGCCAGTGCGTCCCCGGCTGTCCCACGCGGAGCACGGTAGCCTCGCCGGCAAGTTTAGTGAACCTCGGCTCGGCCCGCAGTGGGGCAAACACCAGAAGGTCCCAGACGGAGGCCCTCTCCACCTTTGGGCGTCCTCCACTGCCGTGAATAAACACGCCTTTCCTTTTCCCTCAGAAACTGAGAAGGAGCCTGGGACCGGTAAGTCCCAAGGTGAGCGCGCGTCCCGCTGCGCGATCTCTGAGGGGTGACGTGGGTTCTGAGCTGCGCAAGTTGGTGGGAGAAGGTCTTTGAAAGTTATCTCCTTCAGTCTCTTTCCAAATATGTATTAATAATGGTTAGACGGGGTGGGCAAAAATCAAAGGACACACTCCTAACCCTGAAACAAGTGTGACCTTCGCAGTTTCAGGGCTCTCTTGGCTGAGTTTTTACCTTCATGCGTGAAGAGGTCGCCACAAGAATCAGCGAGAAGCTGCGCTTTCTTATCCGCGCGGAGGTCTCCCATGCCTCAACCTCCCGTAGGGCTCGGGGCTGGCCCCTGGCGCAGGGTCGCGGGAGCTGGGGAAAGCGTAGAGGTGCCATGGCTGGCGCTGGCCCTGCGCCTGAGGCCCGGGAGTCCTGGAAGCGTCTGGTGTAACCGCGTTTCCGTCCAGGCCCCCAGCAGTCCTCGCCCAGGTCTCCACAGCTCTGACCCGAGTGGGTCCTCGAAGGCTGGTGGAAGGGCTGGGAGCCAGGGCGCGCGGGATTCAGGAAGCGAGATTCCGGAGGTCGCTTGAGTAACGCGTACACTCCAGGTTAAGTTCCCTCAAACATGTGGTTACTCACGGCGAGGAGCTCAGAGGCAAAGGGTTCAACAGTCAAGTTAGTGGGGACTTTCCCTACTTAAAGTAGTAATTTGCTAATTCGGATCTATTGCTTTTAAATATCGAGTTCCAGAGACCTTTGTCAATGCAGGCTTAATTTCATCCTACTGATGAAGGATGTTTATAAACGGCTCCTGTGGAGGAAGCCAAGTGTGAAAATATCAGTTTTATGCCTTTTGATAAGAATTACCGAGGTGGAAGGCTTATTAGGCGATTACAAATTTCGCAGCTGCTCACAGCCCAATTAGGCAGCTCTTCGAGGTGAGTGGAATCTGTAGGGGTGAGAGCGGGTTGGTGTTTCCGCTCTCCATCCCCGGACCTCCAATCAGGGCCTGACCCCGGGGGACCAGACCCCTTCCCTAACCCCCTTGGACTTTAGGGAGACACACCCAGCGCCTCCCAACTTGCCAGGGCGTCCTCCCAAGTCTTCTGGGTTTCTTCCTCGTGCCTTGCAAAGACCCTTTGCAGTCCAGGGGTGTTGGTTAGTCCTCTGGGTGGGCTTGCGGTCTCTGATTTATTTCAGTGGAGGTAGCCATCTAGAAATTTTAAGTTAGTAGGTAGGAATCGACCCAACGCGGGTGATTCCTCTCCCACCTGCAGAAACACAAGATGATGTTTTTTGGTATGTCCTGCTTCGACCAAAATTGGTTTCAATTGGAGTCTGGGCTCAAAACCCTTATTAGAAAGACAAAAAGAGCCCTTATTTTTAGCACAGGAACCCAACTCTGAGAAGCAGCGGGCGAACTTTTTCCCTTGCCCTAGCGGAGGAGGAGCGTGGGTAAGAGGTGTGACGCGAGCTCCAAGAAGCCGGGCCACGTTCAGGAGCAACCCCAGCGTATGTTCACCCCTGACAAAGGGTCAGGAGGTCCTTGGGCCCATCACCAACAGGACGCTCAGCCCCGACATTCACAGCAAATACTTGCACACCACCCCCTCCTCCCACCTCCACATACAACCGCTGGCCAAAGGTTTACAATGCTCAGGACACAGAAACAGACTCACCGCCGCCGGGAGGCCTACAGAGCAAGGCTGTGTGCACACAATCACACCCCGGGAAAAAGTCCTCGTCCTGCAGTGCGTCCGCAGTAAAGCGAACGCCGGAACAGTCTTTCAGGTCTTCTGCGATCTGAAGACCATTCTTCTTCCCCATGCCCAGAAGCCTCTAAAAATGATCATTTCCTCCACTGATGTAGAGATAGGGGCTCTTAGATCAAGATTAGTATTTTGAAAACCTGATTGAGAGCCGAGCCGACTGATTAGGCGAGGGTGGGTGAAACGACCGCACAAACGCCCGCGCCCCCTCCCTACTTCCCCCAAACAGCTCCAGCGCTCTCCGGATCTCCAAATGACCGAAGCGATTAATTCTCCCGGAGAGTAGCCAAGCAGTACCCCAGATTCATTTTGCAGACCCTAATGAATAGTAACTAAATCTGAACTGGGTCTTTATTTTTAATTCCACTTTCAATTTTGCTCTCTACGAACACCCTGATAGAGCCAATGTTCTGACGACTCTTTCCATTCGGAAGAGCCATCTCGAGGCCGATGCTATTTCATGGAAAATGCATTATGTGGATTTCCCCCCAAATACTAATTTTTGCACTTGATGAAAAACTCAAGACTTTCTGTTCTCCACGCACAGGTTAGCTTTTCGTGGAGAAGTAGGTCCGCCCCAAGCCTTCAGTTCTGTAAGTGGGCACAGATCCCAGCGTCCTCTACCTCACAATTCATAAATTTAAGCTAGATCTCCCAAAAAGGACCGTAAGGGGGATGGCTAATATTAACGTGTCCGCAGCTTAACGAAAAGGAACACAATGGCAATAGGAAAATGCTCTGGGGACCCTCGTGTTTATGGGAGAAAAATGTACTTGAGGGAAAACTAAATTTGCAGTCCTTGCTCGGTCCTGGGTTATATAGTCTCACTTCATTACAGGAAAGGCTACCTAGCTCTCCCTACTGCCCCTACTCTGTTCTGCTATTGAGGTGTCTGTGCGAGAGCCGATCTTACTCTTCTAGACAAACGAGGCAAGGAGATAAGAATATCTAAGATTATAGATAGATAAATAGATACACAGATACATATATCCATCTAACTGGAGCAACATCACATGATTTTAGTAAAGGCCTTTAGGAAACAGAGACTTCCAAGTATTCTTAAGTTACGTTTTGCTTTGTTTCGTTTCTTTAAAAAAAAAAAAGGAGAATTGGAAATAAAATATTGTTAAATGGTCTCTAACTAAATTCCACTTTACACACTAAATAACGAAGTAAAATTCGCACAACCAAGAAGCTTCTTTAGCAAACATACCCTCCAATGCTAATCAAAATTAGGTATTCTGCGAACACTGCCCCCCTCCACAAACCCACAGCCAACATTTGAAGCAGGAACTGGTCCTTTCTAGGGCTTAAATTTTGTCTAGGACGAGATGAAAGAGCAATACTATTAGCAACATACTTTTGTCTTTCTTGTAGCCTTGATTTCAAATCTAGTCCCAAATCATAAGCTTTTGTGCTGCTCAGATGTTCCTTCTTTATCTTAATGAGAAAACTTTTCGCAAAGGGAGCGCGAACCGCTAGATAAGTCAGCCCCGAGGCTGCCAGGGAGCGGTCGAGTTCCCCAGCTAGACAGGAGAGCTGCGCGTTTCAGGAGAATGACTAAAAAGTTTAATAAGTCACTCAGACCTCCGCTTCCCCTTCTGCTTGCTGCAGAAAGAGATGTAACCTGAATCTTTGTTTAGGTTTTGGTTGGGGAGCGAGAATTAAAAAGCCAGGGCAAATGCAGAGAGCAGATTTTTTTTTTTAAGTCAAAAGTTAACAGGCCATTCCCAGTGTTGTCCCCCCCCCCCTTAATACTAAATCTGGAGTAAGTTGGCTTGCTCTGATAAAGATCTTAACATGTACAGAAGGCGGGTTTTCCTTAAGGAGGTGAGGCTATTCCTCCAGAAGACTCCCCCCCCCCACCCCGCGCGCACACACCCCCTTCCCTCCCTTTATGTAAGGTTCCACCCTCTGGAAAACAAAACTTTTTTTTTTTTTTTTCCTTTTCCTGGAGGGACAGACCTCAGTGAAGTTGGGATAAGAATCTTAAGAACAGTCCACCAGAGTGGTAACGGCCACAGCGGCCTCTTTGGACGAAGACTTGCTTGTGGCATTCCTGCTCCTCTCGGTGTCAGCTTTTATTAGTGCTTTGGGGCGGGGGAGGGGGGAAGATCGGCAGACACGGACGGCCGCTGACCCTCTGGAGTTGGTATGTGATAAGCAGCCCTAGCAGTGCCATGTATTGGAAAAGCGATCAGATGTTTGTGTGTAAACTAGAAGAAAAGGACGTGCCGGAGCTGGCAGTTCCCACTGAGAAGGTGAGCGAGCGGACGCCTGGCCAGACCAGCTGAATTGCAGTTCCCTTGAAACGCGAGCTGTTTGGGCTCCTAAACGAGGTTCAGAAATTACCTGTAACGGCCTCATCTTCAGACTTGGCTTTTTTTTTTTTTTTTTTTTTTATTACGTAGTAGCGTTAGTCAGTAATCATTGCCTCCCCTCCCCACAAGCTCACTTAACCTGAGGCATGGAGACTGTAATTTGGGAGACGAAGCCTCAAGCCTAAGGCGTTCTCGGGTACATGTGAGTCGTGCTTTTGTTCTATTTGCCGTGGTGATCGTGGCGGTGGGAAGAGCGAGTCGGGAGATCCGGGCGGCTGTCGGGGTGGGATCAGAGGCTTGGCTCCTTGCGTCCAGCAGCCCGCGGGCGTTTGCCAGCGCCTAGGCTCGCGGCTGGACGACCCGCCGCGCCGCGGGCCCACGACGAAATAGAGTCGTGGCTCCTGGAAGGCCTTGGGGGAATCCCAGCGCGCGAGATTTTACTTAAAATACCCGCCCCCGCAAAAGGCAAAACCCGGGACCAGTGAGTCACACCCTTCGTAGAGTAGATGGGGAAAACTGACAAGCGCTCACCTCACTCTGGAGGCCCGTTGGTGTCTCGCGTTTTAAGTTTGGAAATCATCTGCAGCCTGTTTGAGCTCCTCAGAGGGCCCCGCCTTGGGAACCGCTGACTTTGTCGGACTCTGGCGGGGAATACCCAGCGAACGCGGGACTTCTCTGCTTAAGCTTGCTTTGTGTCTGAGAGAATGCGGCCTCTGAGCGGCGGCGCTGGGTCCGCACTAGGGAGCGCACCCGAGGGTCCCCACTGAGGGCCGGGCAGGGAGCGGGGTGCTCTCGGGTTTGGACGGTATCTTGCCTGGCGCAGCCGGAAGGAGGGAGGTGAAAAGTCAGAAACGCAGGTGTGGGTCGCTTGAGTTTGGCATCCCCTCCCCCCAAACTGGAGTTTTCCTGAAGGAAGGCAGAAAAAGCCTGCAGAGGCTGCGTTTTCGTTTAAGAACAAAACTCCAGCAAAGGCTTGGAAACACTTGAGTAATGCGCGCTGTTGCTTTAAAACATTTTGACCGAGGTTGGGTGAGTTTTAATGGCACAAATTAAATTCAGCTGGATATTTTCCATTATTCGTCCCGCTTTTTGCACTGGTTAAAAATAATCCTTTAGTAGCTCAAATGTTGACTTACTGAGCAATAAGTGGCAATTTACACCTTAAAGAAACGAGTGTAAATCACTCGCAGCTCTAATTGCTGTAAGTTTACGAAAGAGCTGCTGGCTTGGTGTAATCTGAAGCATTTTCATTCAAATTGTCATCGGAACAAACACCAGGCTTCTTAAATCCCGCTGTAATTAGCTTTCAAGTATCCTATTAAACCTCTTCACCTTTCGGGCTATCCAATTCAAAAAGCTCCCTTTTAAATATATATATGTGTCTTGCTCTTTTAATTGAGGTTATTAAAGAAATCAAGTTTCTTCCCCCACCCCCCCCTCAATCCCCTTTTTTTCTCCCCCCCCCCCCCCCCCCCCCCCCACCGCCCGTTGCACCCGCTTTAGCCTGGTGATCCCCGCTCCGCCGTGATTGACGTCTAGAAAGAAAATGCTTTGTGCTGGGATGATTGTTATTAACTTGTTACCCCCGGCAGGGGGGCGGAGAACCGACTTGCTCCGGTGAGCGCTAGGGACCTGCGGCCCCGAGAGCGCCGGAGCGCGCCGGGGGAGCCCTCAGCGCTGCGGTGGCAGCCTTGCCGCGCGCTCGGCCAACCCCGCGGCGCCCCACGTCTGACAAGAGAGGCTGCGCTCCCGCGGGTTTACCCGCGCGCTGGGTTCCTGGAGCCCTGACGGTGCACGCGCGGCCCGTAGCGCTGGGGGCCTTCATTAGCCCACTCCGCGTGCCAGAAGCCGCGGCTCTGGGCTGAGCGTGCCGGCTCTGAACTTCTGCTCTCCGTTTTTCCCCATTTCCCCCTCCTCCCACCCCGCAGTGCCAGGGGCTCATGTCGGAGGAGTGCGGGAGGATTGCAGCCCTGGCGGCCGGGAGGACTCGGAAAGGCGCCGGGGAAGAGGGACTGGTGAGTGGGGAGGGACAAGGCTGTTGGCAAGACTGGACGTGTGGAGGCGGCCCAGAATCAAGGGCCGCTATTCCCGCGCTCCTTCCAGGGCCCAGCTGGCCCCTTGGGGAGCGGGTGGAAGGAGGGCCTGAGGCTGGGCGGGGTGGAAAGCTGAACCGGCGCGACGGGCGGCGCAGGGCTGTAAGGCTCCCTGGGTCCTTGAGGTCAGGGGTCGACAGCCCCCGCGGGTGCGTGGCAGGAGCTTGTGGGGAGAGAACCGGGAGCGAGAATTCACGAACTGAGGGTGGCCCGGGAAAAAGGAGGGGTAGGGTGGGGGAGCTCCGGGAGTTCCGTGGGATGAGGAGAGGAGGAGGGGTCTAGAACCGCCGGCGACTGTGCCTCCGGGCTTCTTTCAGGTGAGCCCCGAGGGAGCGGGGGACGAGGACTCCTGCTCCTCCTCGGCCCCGCTGTCCCCGTCGTCTTCGCCACGGTCCATGGCCTCGGGCTCTGTCTGCCCCCCTGGCAAGTGTGTGTGCAACAGCTGCGGCCTGGAGATCGTGGACAAGTACCTTCTCAAGGTAGGGGGAGCCGTGAGGCCCAAGGGGAGCGGGAACTCTGGGAAAAGAGAAAAGTTTTTTCCCTTCTTTTCAATTTCAAGTTCTCGTGCAGGTTGTAGGCTTTCTCAGCAAAGCAGCCCAGTCCAGGGCAAGCTGAAAGAGCGGGAGAAAAAATCCTAGACTCTCCCACATTGTTGCAAAACAGCTTATGCATATGACACGTCGTGCTCTAGAAGTGCCGATACCCCGGGGTGGTTGTACTAGCGTCAGCCACCGACTTGTAGGGGAGCAAAAGTGGGTAATCCTTTACTCTTGAAACAGGGTCCTGCCTGATTATTTTTACCGAGACTGGGTTGTCCCTCCACCCCCAACAACACCCGTACACCTGCCTGCTTCTAAGAGTTTCTGGTTAGTATATGTTGGATGATTCCCCTTTGCAGTGTCTCCGTGGTAAAATGTCTTTTCTGGACAGAGTCTTTACATAGTTTTACGTTTAATAGCAGTCGCTTGAGACTTTTTCAAAGTAAAAGATTGTAGGAGCATTTACATAAAAACCATTTTCAGTACCTCCTTCCTGTTAGTATCTGGAGGCCACCCAATGCTTTTTTAATGTCCCCTCCAGTGCTTGTTAAAAAAAAAAAAAAAAAAAAAGGAAATGGATGGTTAGACACCCTCCAACCCCCCAACCCGCCCCCCCAAAAAAGGAAGAATGCAGGCAGGAGAGAAAGAAGGCAGGAAGGGAAACAAAAAGAAAAATAGATGGATAGATGAATGCCTGGGATGAAGT
Source organism: Lontra canadensis (assembly GCF_010015895.1). Lineage (NCBI taxonomy): Eukaryota > Metazoa > Chordata > Mammalia > Carnivora > Mustelidae > Lontra > Lontra canadensis. The sequence continues at coordinate 8,681,272 of NW_022631034.1, forward strand.
GCTAGTTTGAGAATTTGATGGTCTTAATTTGTTTCACTTCTCTCAAAATATTGTGCAGGAATTTTGAAGTAGAAATTCTGGCAGGCCACAGTTAACTATATCATTGAGTGCAGGGTCATGGTCCCATGTGTCTTAATTCTAATACCATGGGTTTTTCAACTTCAACAGCTCTTTAAAACCACTATTTAAAATAATGATCTCTCATACACTGAATTAGTAGCAAACCAGTTCACTTTCTATTCCTTCCTCATCAATCTCCCTCCACCCTCTTCCCCCATTTTTTCAGAAGGATTAATTATGGAGAGTAGGAGTTCAAAAAGCAAGTTACTGGGTTTCTTTAAATTTCTACCTCAATGTAGAAAGCTATTTAAAATGTAAGGTGGGAATAATAAGTTATAGATACAACCCAGATAAATCACCAAAATAAGTTTTGGTGAAAAATTGAAATTAACTAAATTAAGTTTAATTGGGGATTGAGTCTTAAAGCTGGCAAATTAACATGGCTCTCCCTTTAAATCTAGATTAAGATACTCTTTTCACTGTTTCTAGACCTGAGCCTTTTTAGATATCTCAAAATCCTCTTTTGGACCAAAGCTAGTTTGTTATTTTCAATGAGCCCTCTCAATAATAAACATAATGTTTAAGAGTGTTTCTGAATGGGTCTATAAAGGCTTTAATACTTCATACCAGAGAGGATTTAGGAAAAAAGGGCATTATAAAGTGACTCTTAACACACCTCTGAAATAGATATAGTTGCTAATATTCACTTTTATATGTTAAAAATACATTTGTTTATTATATTTACTTGTGTTATATAAAATACCAAAGTTATCTAAATTTATCTTACATAAAGCTTTTTGCTGTGGGACTGTTGTCCTCCCAGTGAAGTCTTCTATGTACAGACTTATTCTATCCCTTTTTGTACCTATTAGTATCTTAGTTCTAACAAAAGTTTGACATTATATGATTATATAAAAACTCTGAGTTCTTTTTTTTTAAATTTGGGTACTTATTCTAAAAGAGTAGTTTATATTCAATGTGAGTCACTGGTGAAAAATAATTGCTAGACTTAGTAGAGTATTTGAGGGTACAACTGTTTTCTATGGAAAATATAGAAACCATTTAATATAGAAAAACATCATCTCATGGGCGAGTAAAATGGAGTTAAAACAAAAAAGTAGGAGAGGAATTAGATGTGTCTTTTGCCTCCTCTAATATTTTAGTGCCCTGTTGTTTGGATGGTTTTTCGGGCTTGGTCTCATATACATATACAGACTGGATCAATAACCACCATCAGGAAAGTTTGATATTCTCTAGAATTTTCTCTCTTTACCTTACTTTCCTCCCTGGAAAAGAAATGGAAAATGAACATTTTTTTTCTTTCTTAAATAAACTTTAAAGAAAGGTGGTAAACCAGGCATTCCGTTTGGCATTAGGGAGTTAGAAGATAGCCATGACTCTGCTCTGTAGCCTGAATCTACACTTGCTTGGGGAGAGGGGGAGAAAAAAGAGCCTGGATAAGATCAAAACTTAGACGTCCCTAAGCATTGGAGTGCTAAAGGAAGCCTGTATTTTTAAGCTTTAATTGTCCCATGTTAGGAAAGAATACAAGGAAAATACATATTTATTTCTAGGATAGTATTAACCATTGTTAATATTTTTTATTCTGACTTCCTCTGTTTGCTTGTTTGTATATTCCAAGTTTTCTTATGCAGTAAGCATGTAATCCCAGACCAAAACTTAATATTTAAAAAAATTTCACCAAAATGTTACTCTTCATTAATGCTTTGGAAAGAGGCCTATAACTACAGTTAGAAGCAAGTGAAACTTTTCCTTCAGCTTCAAAGGACCTTTTATATTTTGTATCACAAACATTTTGGAAAAAAAATTTTTGAACAGTAGTGCTAATCTGATAGAATCATTGGACAGAGGATTTTTGCTACACTATTTCATAATAAAGATTATTTCACAATTTCCTAATTACTATTTAAGATATTAGATCCATTTGTAGGGTGTAACTAGTGTTTTTGCATCATTGCTGTTCTTTTACATGAAATGAAATTATAGTTAATTGGTTAAACATAAACTCAATTCTTGTGTCCATTTAACAAGAGCAAATGTTGGAAGTCTCTGTTATAAGCAAGTTCAATCTAATACATATACATCTTCATTCTTGAGGGCTGAAGTTGTGCTTATAGTATTACAGCAACAGTTTGAGGTGCGGGTTATTATGATTTGTTTCCTGAATTGACAATATTTCATGTGCTTATTTAGAAAATATAAAGTGGTATGATTTATTAGACACTATGTTATGCCTTACTCCTTGAAGTATAAATGGCAAACAATATTTGGGTACCTTTTTAGAACCACTTATAATCAGATTAATTTTTTTCTCCAGTAGCCAAATCATTAGTTAGGGTTCCAGTAATTCATTCCTTGAGTTTATTATTTAATGTTAGAAAGTATCCAGGATATCTGCCATATCAACATTTAAATCTACCTTAGCATTCTCTTTGTTAAGGGAAGTGTTGCCTGCCTTCTTTATAAGGGTAAGTATCTTACAAAGCTTCTTTTTTAATTTTCTTTCTCTCTCACTTCAACTACTGCACCAAATATAATTGTTTGGCCAAAAAATAGATTGAGATGTTGTGTGGCTTGACTTCTTTTGCTATCAGGTTTCCTGGTGGGAAGGATTTGGTGAAAGAAAAAATAAAACAAGCTTGTATGTAGGACTTTAAAGTGACCCAAATTTTCCATGTTCATAGAAGTTTGACTTCAATAAGGAAAAAAAAAGGAAAAAAAAAAAAGCACACGCCCTGAATTCTTCAAAGGAATAAAGAATTTAACACACAGTGTAAAATATGTTATTGTGATTTTTCTGGTTGGGGTCTGAAAGAGAATACATTTAGACACATGTTTGTGTAAATGACACCTTTTAGGTAGAAACATTGAAGAGCATATGTTAAAATATCAAGAAGTCAGTTTTTAAAATTGCTTACTGCACAAAACCAATAAATGATACTGTGAATGTGGTATTAAAATTGTTTCTTACCCTTCCCCTTTTTCCTTTACAGGTGAATGACCTGTGCTGGCATGTTCGGTGTCTCTCATGCAGTGTCTGCAGGACCTCCTTAGGAAGGCATACCAGCTGTTATATTAAAGACAAAGACATTTTCTGCAAACTTGATTATTTCAGGTATACTATGAAACATTTTTTTAGTAGACACTTTAAGATGATACAAAAAGAGTTTTGTAAACAAGCTTTCTTGTCCAGGTTTATGTATTGAAACCAGTTTTTCTTATATAATGGATTTCAAAATGAGAAGAAGACCTCACATTTTTGAGGTCTAACTTCTCTCAAAACAAATAAAAAATAATGTTTGTGTGTTTTAGGAATTCTGTATACAAAAACTAATTTAAAATAATTATTTCCTCTTTGGGAATGAAAGGTTTACATACTAAAAACAGGGAAACTTCTCCTTGCTGTGCATAGGTAAAGTATAAAATGTAAGATGACTTATTGTGACAAAGTCTGTGATTTGCAGGTGATGCTAAGGTGAAATGAAATAATTATGGTTGGGAAAAAATCAAGGTTTTGTTAAGTGTTTACCAGTTTACAAGAATGATCCCAGTTATACCTTTAAAATAACAGCAGTTTGGAGACTGTGATAAACCTATAATTTAGAGGATTTCGGTATCAGAAATATACCAAGTCTGATTATTCTGTCTAAGAATCCTGTTTCTTTTTATCTGTTCTTTGATCTTTGTTTTTTGAGATTGTATTTGCCTAAGATATTAAATGTAACATTTTTTTCTATGATCTCTTTATAAATTACTTAAATGCACAGTTTCTTGTAGGATATAATTCAGTTCTTAATGGATAGCTGTCTAGAAATTGAAACTATTCCTAAGCATGACTTTTTAAAATTAACATATATTTGTTTCTTTATTTGAATTTCCAAATGAAGAAAACTGTTCATCGTGAAATTGGGAAATTAATGCTATATAATGAAGTTTGTAATACTAATTATGTTTATACTCAGTTTCAAAAACTGGTTTCAGAGAGTTTAGTGACTGAATAAAATTGCTAATTAAAAACACTTCATAAAACCCAGATGCTTTATTTTATAAAGTCAAAGAATTTTATAATTACCAAAAACATATATTTCTCATCAGGTTTACTCTCCATTTCCTCAAAAATCATAGCAATTTTACCTCCTCTTTGACTTAAGATATGCAAATCTTAATTTTTTCATGATAATTTAAAGCTTTTTGAAAGGTTTAGTTTCAGCAAGTTATTGAAAGTCTCGTTCTTCAGGATTTTTTTATATTTCATATTATATTCTGAAATTTAGTTTTAGGATTCACTTTTTAGATTAACTTAAACAAAACTGGCAATACCTCTAAAGACAGGCTAATGAATAGAAACAGGCATATTTTTGTTTGATGTGGATACGCAAGGCCATGCCTGTGATTATGATAGGAGACATAGCAAAGAATGTCCAGTTACTCAGACCAGGAGAAAAAAGAAATAGTTACATCTGGCATTATGTTACAATTAACCTGCATTTAATGTCTAGGTAGGTCTCTGTAAGTTTTAGGTATTTCTCCCTTTCCTGTGACTAGCAGTGCAGTAGCTTATTCACCAATGGAAACATGTCTGAGTTTTCATTCCTCACTCTCAGGGTGAGCAGTTTGTTCTACCCATTGTTTGATAATGTCGATTCTAAATGTTTAAATATTTTAACTTAAAAAATGATATTTAAAACCTTTCTGAATTATCTCAATTTGGTTTTAGGAAGTCCTTATATTTTCATTGTATGTTTTTGCACTTTTAGGTTTCAGTCTGGAGTATATGTGTGTTTGTATCTTGAATCTCTAGGTAATTTATAAATGCATTGATAATTTGTTACAAACGTGATATTGAAACTCATAGCACATTTATTTTAAAAGAAAAAAATCCGGTCTTCCTTTAAAGTAACAATGAGAAGCTTTTGTTTTATAAACAGATTTGAACTATGGCCCTATCTCAAGTCTTGATTGCTTACCATATTGACTTTAAGAAAAATAACTGGTTCCTGTTTCATTTTCAAAAGATGTAAACACTTAAACTTATCCAATAAGTAATACAGTGTATTGGTTTACTCAGGCTGATGAATATCTCCCCAAATAGTAAAATCTTCACCTCCTGCTCTTCTATTTATGTAGAAGGTATGGAACTCGCTGCTCTCGTTGTGGGAGGCACATCCATTCTACTGACTGGGTCCGGAGGGCCAAGGGGAATGTCTATCACTTGGCATGCTTTGCCTGCTTTTCTTGCAAAAGGCAGCTTTCCACGGGAGAGGAGTTTGCTTTGGTGGAAGAGAAAGTCCTCTGCAGAGTGCATTATGACTGTATGCTGGATAATTTAAAAAGAGAAGTGGAAAATGGTAAATATATACTTAAAATACTTTGGAGTCTTTTGGGACAGTGAATACAGGGAATAAAAATGATTTTTCCTAAGGTCATTTTAATGTATTATTTTGTGCAGTGTAATTGTGGTAAAACTCATTAAGCATTCTCCTGTTAGTGATGATCTCCATGTGTTTATATGCAGGAAAAGCCATGGCATGTGTATTAGCCTTGTACCATATTCTCAGGCAGCAGCCTTGAATTTAAGGCTGTTTTGCTTTCATAACCAGTTGTTTTCCTGTATTTGCCTTTTAAGCATGAACCTTAAATGTATGTTCTCCCAACTTTTTGTGCTTTTGAATAAATATACAAGCCTGTATATTATTTCCACAGAATATTTTTAGTGTGTTTTAAAACTTAACTGACAGATTTGGACAATCTACAATTTCACACAAAGCCAAGAGATGCAAGAAATATATTATTGTTTGATCAGTGGACCCATTTGAGTTACCAACATGTATGCTGTTTTTTTAAATGCAGGCAATGGGATTAGTGTTGAAGGCGCCCTCCTCACAGAGCAAGATGTTAATCATCCAAAACCAGCAAAAAGAGCTCGGACCAGCTTTACAGCAGATCAGCTCCAGGTAGACATGACATTGAATTTATGATTTTTGAAGTCTCTCCTGACCATAACAAACAAACAACAAAAACATAATTTTAATAACTTTAATTTCATATAAACAAAAAACCCCCCAGTTCTCCTGCCCCCTCCCCAAAATGCCCAAAACAGTCTCCTGCTGTCTAAGAACATTTTCATGTTTTCAAGATCAGCCTGTGCTTTTAATGAATACTAACTTGGTGAATGTATGAAAACCTATTTATAGCCCTAAAATGTTTGTCAATATTTCCAGAGTCCCGACCTGGTATGAACTAGTCATTCAAGCTTTATTTCCCTGGGTTTTATTGGCATTAACGTCAAAGTACAAACAAAATATTGATCGGTCCTGACTTCCTGATAAAATCAGTTTAGCCCAGGCCTTTATTGACGTTACTACATATAATGGGGATAGAAGACAAAATATTTTAAGACTATTAACAGAAAGAGACATATAGTATGTGGGCCTATGAAACACTAATGTGTTCACCTTTTTAACAAATTACAATGAGCCTTTTAATGGCTAAGTTTATAGAATATTCTGAATAGGAGAGAATTGAATATGCCTTACAATAAAATTACAACAGGAATCTAGTTAATGATTCTACAACCAATAAACCTTTACTTGTTTTTAAAAGGGATATAGGGAGCTAATTCTATAGTTAGATGCTGAAGGTTGATTATGTCCCCTGAAAAAGGAGAGATTATTTCAGTTTATAATTGTTATAAGTTCATGTCAACTTTCAAAAAAATAATTAAATATAATTGTTATAAGATCAATTCATGTTGACTCTCAAAAAAAAATTAAATAATTACTCCTTACTTTAAGTCTACGCATATAATGATTCTCTCCGGAATTTTTTCAAATAAAGAAATCACGTTTCCTAAAACAATAATGTGGATGAGGTATTTGTTTTATGGTAAGGTAAAGTAACATTTATTGAGTGCCTACCATGCACTACTGGGTGCTTTACACATAGGATATATCTTAGCTCAAACTTTAAAGGATATTTATACAACATTAACAATTGAGTAAAAGTAATATTCTGAAAGTCACATATGGTATCTAAGACTTGCCAGTGTTCAAGATGAACACAGTAAAGGGGTTTCAAGAGAGAACTTTTATTTGGGGAGTGGTTAGGAAAGAATCCTTCATGTGATACAAATATTTCAAGGGAACTTAGATCACATAAAGCCCTAAATTGGGAGATATGAGTACCGGTGGATATATATCCACCGGTGGAAGACCTGGCAGCAAAATATGCAGTAGCTAAAAGATGTCAGAGTTAAAATAGAATTTCTAATATAAATATATTGTTTTTACAATGGTCTGTTTCCATGAAGGGCTGGCTATAATTTTAATAATTATAAGGCTGACAATGAAAGTTTATATGAAATTAAACATTAAAATTATAATAGTGAAAACTTGAAACAACTTTAGGTAGATATATAATTTCATATAGGAAAATAATTATAGGTACTAATGAAATAAAGAGAGAATAATATTTGTGAAGGTTTTTGTGTGTCAAGTCCTATGCCAGACATTTATCTACATTCTCTCCTTTAATTCTTAACAATAATTCCTTGATGTAGGTAGCCTCATCCAAGAAGTGCAGGAACTCCCTTCAAGGCAGACTGCCTAGGGAATGACAGAGAAGAGATTTGGAAACTTCCCCAATCCTCTGGTCTTTTCATTTTTCTTGACCACCAGACCATGAGTGGAATAAAAGCTCCACTTAATAGCAGCAGCAGCTAAAACAAGAGTGAGATTCCAAATCTTGTGGATAGCTTTATAGTTTTAATTGCAAACATACCTAAGCTATTTGCATCATCATATCGATTATTATATGAAAATGTGATCTGAATCATTAGTTTTTAAAGATGTATATTGGAACCATAGGTTTTAAAAAATGAAAATAGAAGTGATATGCCTTCAAAGCACATACTCATTTTTTCAATATTTATTAGTATCTGTCTTTTTGCCAGGGACAGCTGAAACAAATGAGACACAATCTTTGTCCTCAAGTGGTTCCTTATACCTTAAGAATCTGGAAAACATAGCTGTAAATTTTTAAAAAACTTAAGTTGTTATATTTTGCTCGAACCTCTAATAAATCACACACTGTACGTTCATTGTCAAATTGTCCTTTCTGAAAACTGAATATATTCAAGTAGTGCTTGAATTCAGTAAAATAATAAAATATTATAGGTGATCAATAAGTCAAAACTATTCATAAAGTACTGCTTTAGACAGAGGAGAGTTAACATGGGAAGAGTAAACAAGATAATTTGCCAAAATTATTTAGAAATTTACGGGAAGAAAAATTAGTTTAAGGCTCACAACAGAGTAACATTTTGTGTTGGCAAGAATATCTCAAATATTGTCCAATTTGTAGAAATGGTATTTAAGAAGTTCCTGCCAATATTGTGGTTTGTTTATTGTAGTTAGAAGCTCTTGCTCAATGATGATGAATATAAAACATGCCAAGGTTATCACCTATTTTAATCTACTTTCAGAATGACTTGGTCAGCTGCTATTATGCAAATACCTGTCATTTCTGAGAATTCTTGGCCTTAAAATGATGAGTGTCTACAAAGGCTCATTCCTTGATCATGTTAAAAAGCCTTCAGAAAAGAAGTGGGGTGGGTTTCATCATCATTAGTGACTGGAGAACAATGAAATTAAGTAGAAATTAAAAAGCTTTTGGTGTGTATGTATGAGATTAAACATTGATAAGCACATCTTACTTTCCCTTTAGCATATACCAATTCTAAACTATCACTATTCATTTAAGTTTTGCTTTATTCCTTGATGAGAAATTGCTTTATTAAGTATAACTTGGTTTCATTATTAAACTTGTGAATTTGAAATACATTTGTGAAAAAGCATGCTGGTTTTTTTGTTTTATAAATTATCAATAATGGCCTAACAAGCAAATCCTTAAATATCTATTTAGCTTTTCCTCTTGAAAAATTAAAAAAACAAAGACCATTAATTTGCTCATTCTTTTTCTCTTTGGGATATTACATGCTCAACTACATAGGAACACAACTATTTGTACATGACAATATTGAAGTAACACATTTGGAATAAGAAAGGAAGAATGAGGTGAACTGAGTGGAATTATAAACTCTTAGGCCATTTCCGCCCATTTTTTAAAGTAAAAATACACATGCTATTTACAGTAAGTGTGTGAACAAATATGGTTGGACAGGAAGCCAGAAATACCTTATTCTTTTTTTTCCTTTTTTTTTCCTTTTTTTTCTTTTTTTTTTTTATGGAGAGTTCTGGTTCCCCCTAAAACCTTTAGCATTTCTTAAACCTGTGTAGTTATTATAATGCTCTTCAGCTTTAATCATGGTGAGAAATGTAAATGTAACTCTTTAAATTACGAACTGACTTTCCTCAGTGTATATGATGTTCTGCATAAGCACTGTTCCTCTCTAGCGCATGTGTTCATTTATCTAATCTTAACCTTATAAAGTAGGTGCCACTGAGTATCTTCATTGTGTAGATAGGGAAACTGAGGAAACTCACAAAGAGGATAAGTTATTTGCCCACAGACTTATGGATATCAAATATCAGGGCCAAGATTTGCTTAGGAAGATCAGCTCCTGATTGATCAGGAGCTGATCTATGCTATAGCATCCCTATGCTAAACTCATTCATGTAACAACAATTTAATGATATCTAATGATGTGATCAGTTAAAATAACTTCAAATAATGTGAAATTCTCTGAAGACAGTGGTTTGATATGGGGAGAGAGAAAAGCTTTAGCTGGTGGGGGCCAGGGGAGTTCTCTCTAAGGGTAAACTTTGGAGTTGAGATCTGTAGGAATACCTTATTCCAGAATTCACTAATTAGAGAAAACTTAACTGAAAAAGAGAATTTGTAAACTTCATAAGATTTCCAGGAACAACATTGGTCTTTTTCTCCACACTATCTTCAACTTTTCCTCGAATTGCCAAGGTTCGTTGTGTTACAAACCCTTAAGCACATACAATGTGATAGGAAAGAGTATTAGCTCCTAGGGATATGAAGAATAAGACATTCCCTTTGTCTTCAGGAAGCTTACTTTGCTTAGGAGAGCTAGACTTGCCATTAGTTATTTAGCTGCTGTGATATGTGCAGTGGCAGAAGCATATGAGAAGCATGTGGACAATGCAATAATTTTGCCTATGGAAAATGGTGTTGAGGCCGGTGGTAGCTTAAAGTCTTTGGGTAGATTGGTTATCCCCATCGCACACCCATAGACATGTACAATTATGTTGGATGACTGACTCCGCTCTCCCATTTTTTGTAATACTTTCTTCATATATTATTCTACTTCCCTCAGTTGATTGACTTTTAAGTAATAAAATTCAAATATCCATCTTAATTCTCATGATTTCCTCTTTAGAAAGAATCCAAAAGCTTTATTCTGGTACTCCCTCACGCTCTGTACTTCTCCCCTTACCTTGTATTGTAGTTATTGACATGTCCACATCTTTGTCTCAAAAAGTTGAGACCACAGACGTATCACTGTCTCATGGCACTTAGCACAGTGATTCTAATCCAAAGGTCATATCATATCCCCTGAGAGCTTTTTCAATGTATAGATGTTTAGATCCCAGGAAATTCTTATTCAGTGGGCTGATTGATACCCTTTTTTAAGATCCCTGATACTGTTTTGCATAGAGCGAGTGCAAATGTTGTAGTTAATGTTGGAGTTATTACAATTAAATGGAATCCATCCATACTATTTGCTGACTGAGAAAAATTGTAATCTGGGTCTATTTAGCTTTGTAGAGGTTGGAGAAAAATTTGATAGGATTTTTATGTTTTTAAGTTTTCTAATACAAAAAATTTTTAACAAAGTGGAAGAAATAGTAAATGGACGTACCATTTATTCATTTCATTTGTGCATAGAAGAATGGAAGAAGAGCAAATGTGACCTCATTTTTAGCAGCATAGTTGAGAGACAAGTTTTATGTTGAAATGGATTTTTTTCTTATAAATCTCAGTGTAGTGACTTGTTTGTAAATTTGCAGCATATGCTTTCTTTTCATTTATATGTATTCACCCATTTTTATTTTCAACTAATAAAATACAAGTATCTTATTTTCTTATGCATGTCTTATCTCTCTGGTCATCAATGTAGAAGATTGAGTATTTACTACTTTTTTTTTTTTTAAACAGGTTATGCAAGCACAATTTGCTCAGGACAACAACCCAGATGCACAGACCCTTCAGAAACTGGCAGAAAGGACAGGCTTGAGCAGACGTGTGATACAGGTGATTATTTTAAAGGTTAATCAAGAGATACTAAACAACCTATTCTAGGTCGTTATGAATGTGCAGTGTGTGTGTATGTGTGTGTGTTTGCAGAAATATCAAAGCATTAGCTTCCCATTTAGGTCTCTTTTACACACTATATAAATTTTTTTTAAAGCCTGATAATTAGCCTGTTTGAACTGAGCTATCAATTGTTAAATGACTTTGTGTACAAGTTACTTCATTCTGTGCTCAGAGCAACCCTAAGACATTCAAGCTGAAAAACACAACTGTGGTTCCAAGCTAGATCTGGTTCTGAAGCCAGTAATTTTTTTTCCCACTTTTCTGTGATTGTATATGTAAGTGAGTGAGTGAGTGACTGTGTATGTGTGTGTGTGTGTGTGTGTGTGTGTGTGTGTGTGTGTTAGGGGGACTTGATCACTTTTGTTAAAGATCCAGGTAGAGGAAATCATGTGAACAAAGCTAGGGAAGGATCAGTTAGAGCAAATTCATTGAAATGTTAATTTTATATCTGCAAACTGTGAGAGTTGAAATTATTGGAGCTGAACTTACAGGGACATGTGACTATAGAGTTCTGTCTTGAGCAGGAGAAAGCCATGGTAGCTGATGGCAAGAATTAGGTAGTAGATGGGAAGAATTAGGGTTGAAAGAGGCTAGATTAGAGATACAGATTTGTTCGGATGCCCTGCAAAGGAGTGATTTTTTTAGAAGAGATTTAAATGGGATAGTGACCTGAAATTCATTGAGGAACATTTTATTGCATGCATGCTGGTGGCAGACAGACAAGAAAAGGACCTGGACACTATGATGGGGAGGAAGAGAGAAGTGAAGGATGACTCTTAAATTTGAAGTCAGAGTATCCATAGGAATAGTGCTATTGACAGGAATATTCAAGTCAAAAAGGTGATTTGGTTATTGGGAGGGAGATGAATTTCCTTTCAGGTCTGTCTTGGACAGTTGGGCATATAAGCACATATTTTTTTTTTAAAGATTTTATTTATTTATTTGACAGACAGAGATCACAAGTAGGCAGAAAGGCAGGCAGAGAGAGAGAGGAGGAAGCAGGCTCCCCACTGAGCAGAGAGCCTGATATGTGGAGCTTTATCCCAGGACTTTGGGATCATGACCTGAGCCGAAGGCAGAGGCCTTAACCCACTGAGCCACCCAGGCGCCCCTATAAGCACATATTTTAAAAGATGAACAGGACTCATACAAAAAGATCCAATGCCATGAAATTGGGTAAGATCCTTTGGAATGAGATCATAGACAGTAAAAAAAAGAAGAATGGACTTTAGAGAGAGGAGGGTAAGTGATGCTTTTAGAAAGGGACATAGTAACAAGTAGGATTAAGGAATAAGTAGGGTAGAAAACATCATGGAAGCCAAAGGAATGTGTTCAAGGTGGGGCTGGCCAACTGTGTCAAGATCTTATAGAGAAGTCAGGGAAATGGAAAATAATTTTAAATAACATTCAGGGTTCAAAACTGTTTACAGAATTAAGGCAAATAACCATAACCAGCAAGATGAAATTTAGGTGGTGGGAGGCAGGTAAAATCCAACGTTGTGTATATGTTTTACTTCTTGAATTGGGTGGCTGATATTTTTAAATAGGGTGCTCATTCTTCAATTCATTATTATTAAGCCTGAAATATTTTGTAGTTAAATCATCTATACAAAGAAGCTGATTGGGAAAGACCTGGTGGTGCTGCAGCTTCTCTAAAGACTTAGATTCCAGTAGATTGGGCTGACTACAGTGTAATGAGGTTCTCTGAGGAGTTAGGTCATAAGACCTCAGTGCTTTTCAAATGTTCAGGATACTGTGTTTATTTCAGAATACCAAATTTTAAAAAAGGGTCTAACAAGAAACCAATCCAAACAGACTACTTCCTTTAGAGACAAGTTAATAAAGTCGTGAAAGAATTAGAAATCATATGCTAATATTAACAGCAATAGGAATATTTCTCAGGAGATGAGAAAGTAAGAGAAGGAATGGTATAAACAGAAAAAGTGTCTTTAAATATATGTGGAAGGCTGTCCTGCAGATAGCAGAATCAGGTCTTTGCAGGGGAATCATGGAAAAGGCAGATTTCACTCATGATAAAGAATTTTCTCAGCATGAAAGTCTTCAAAAATGACATGGGTTGCCATTGGAGGTAGTGAGTTTCCAAGCCTAGAAATGGAGCTTCCTTTGTTGAGGTAGTACAGACTCAGTGGGCTGAAGTTTCCTTCTAATCCAAGAGTCTATACTTTCAATGACAATGACTACTCCAGCTAAGTCAATTCATGACTATTATGTTTTAGATTATTTTGAAATTGGAAATAAAAGAAAATGAAGGATTTTCTGAGAGCTTTTCATATTACCTGAAGAAGTAAGGCCCCCAGACAATGTCACAGAATTTCCAAGTATTTAGCTCACCAGTATCATGGGCAAGTTATCTTGATTCCAAGTACTAGAACTTGAAGAATATATTGTTAGATGGTGGTTTTTAATATGTGAGGATTGAATTAACTATTTTAGATAGGATAGCAAAGGAAGGAGTACTAGCATGCAAAAATATGTTACTTGTGTGTGTGTGTGTGTGTGTGTGTGTGTATTTCCGGATTTAAAAAATTCTGTAATGAATATCACTGTATGTACACCTTGCTCACTTGTTGCTTAGTTTTCATATGATAAATTTCTAGAAGTGGGGTTGTTGAGTCAAAAGTTAAAACATGTTTAAGGACTTTAACTGACTAACTGATAGTACAAAAATCACTATCCAGGAAGTTCATACCAGTTTATTCTGCCAGGAGCTACATATGCAAGTTCTCTTTCACCAACCCATGCAAATCCTGAATATAGTCATTCTTTTACATTCCTCCCAGTTTTGGTAGAAAATCGTTTTTATTTATATTTCTTTGATTATCAATGACCTTTAACATGTTTGTTTATTTTGTAATTTTAGAAATTGTATGTTTTTAGTCCACTTTTCTATTGGGTGGTTCCTTTTCTCTCCATCTTGCTGATTTTTATTCTGTTTATCATGTTAAACCTCCATAGTTCAACAGTTTCTTTTTCATTTGTTTATTTATTTATTTAAGTTTAGAGAGAGAGGAGGAAAAGAGCAGAGGGAAAGGAGAGGGAGGGGGAAAGAATCTCAAGCAGACTTCTCCCTGAGTCCACGTGGGGGTTAGTCTCACAACCCTGACACCATGACCTGAGCCAAAAGCAAGGGTCAAAGGCTTAAGCGACTGAGCCACCCAGGAGCTCCAAAAGTTTTATATTTTTACGTATTCAAATCTCTCAATATTTTTTTCTTTTAGCTTTGGCTTCTCCACCTATAGGGTTTATCAATATTGACTGTTGTTTCCCTTAAATATTTATGGTTCCAATTACATACATCTAATCTTTAAGTTAATATTAATTAAATAATAAATAATTAAACATTTGGATATTATTAAGGTAAGGATTTTACCACTTTTTTTTCCCCCTCACAAATGATTAACCAGTTTCTCTAAATCAATATTATGCCATGCTTTTCCAACAATTTAAACTTCCATCTTTTTTCTACATTAAAATCTGATATTTGGCTCCTTGGGCTTTTTCAGAGATCCATCTTATGGATTAGTCTGTTCTTTTTCAGAATGTCCATATAGCCTGCTCTTAGCTTACATAGTATACAATTTAGAACTCAAAAAATTTTAAAATATGTTGCTCAGAAGAAATTTTAACTCTTGGAAGTTCGCAAAACAGAAGAAATTTTAAGTCAGTGAGGAGGATCGAAATGACTTGTATTTGAATTCTGAAGTTGAGGTACCCCCAAGCCAGAAGTTATTTTCTGATGGTCTGGAATTGTCAACTATATTTTTCTGTGCAAGTTACATGACACTTTGTGTTTATAAACTTCTCTCTACTTGATTACCTGTTGATGATCTTTCCAAGGAGCTATTTGAATCAGAATTAAGGTAGTTTTTCTGCTGATACGTCATGCCTTTTTCATATTATTTCCAAAGTCTTTTTTTTTAAACAACTGAGTAGTTTCCACCCAGGATATAATTTATTGGAAACATAAGATACTTTGGGGAAACTCTGGGAACCATAGTGCCGTGTCCATTAAGTTATATGTGGCCCATTGGGGTGCATCTCTTCTGGGTACTGTTGGGGAAAATGCTGGTGGCAGTAGTTCTCTTTTACAAGTTGGAGAACATGTGAGTATATCTTCTTGACTGGGTGAGTGACAGTAGTGACGCCTGTTATTAAGGAGCCTATGGAGAGAATTGTGACTGAACGCTTTGGGTTCGGTCTCTGTGTAAGTATCCAAGAGTCTAATATTCCAGAAATGGAAGAGAAGGCTGTGACTTCCCACTCCTTTTCCTTGATATATGCCTATGTCTTGTTCCTGAAACATTCCTCAGGTGTCACCTTCCATCCATCTGCTCAGGGCTGCATACCCTTTTACATGATCACTTTTTATTACTTTAGTTTTAACCCCTACAGTTTGTACTTTGTCAGTCTTCTGTTTTTGGGTCCTCAGGGCAGGATGTGTCTTTGAAATCAGGTCAGCTTTTTTGTATAAAACTTTTTGCAGATTCTTTCTGTTCTACTATTCAGCCCTGATTCCCTTGTGCCATCCAATAATTTCCTACCAGCCTTGGGCAGAGATTTCTGCCCCTGATCTCTCCCTGGCCTTCTCCCCTGACACTAAAATGTTATCTTTATCTCCTTAAACTTTTTATTCCTTCACTTCTCTTTCTCCTCATGACAGACTTCTTTGGAGTGATAGAAAGTAAGTGCTATGATATTTTCATAAAGTAACCCTCTATAGTCAAGTTTTATCTAACAACAGGGAGTCAAAACACAGGTAGATTAATTACTGGGAGCATTCTGGGCAGTCTAGATTCATTCATCCTGACCTGGATGCAAAACTATGCTTGCCTTGAATTTGTTTCCTTTATTTCTGTGATAGAGTAGACAACAGGATGACTAGCTCTTTACATTTTGTGAACTGTTTCACTAGTGGATGTGTTTGTATTTTATTCTGCTTAAATATTACTCATTTTTTCTTATTACAAGCCTGACCTTAACATACTTCTTAGGGAATAGTCTATGCATTCACTAAGAGAAATTGAACTCAGCAGGCTAAAATGTGATTGGAATAACTGAATCAAGAGGTTTGTCGAAAGCTTTAAGTTCTCAGTGGGGATATTAGTCATTTGGAAAGGGATTTGAAATAAGTCCAGCAGGTGTCTAAGAATACATTTAGTTGCGTTTTTTATTGTTGTTGTTGTTAAGTTCTGATTTAAAGGGCTTTTTTCTGTTTTTCTTTTTGTCCCAAATGCCAGTAGTGAAAGCCAAGGAAACTTCTCTGGAATTCTTGAACTTCTTCTCTCCCTTTTTATTTTGGAAGATGCTGGGGTAGTATAGAATTGGCTTTTAAGTAAATCACCAGATGGTTATTATATGAGCAAAGAAAATGACCATTGATATTTATGCAAGTGTTTCTCTTCTGTCTACAGAACTGCTTAGAAAGCTTGTTTAGATTTATACCGTGGTTATATGGTAGAGAAATTGAGGGTACATTTCTTTGTAAGCTAAGTTGATAAGGTACTCAGAAGTTGACATGTGATGTACCTCCATTGCTTTTCTCCTCTCTCAGGTGTGGTTTCAGAATTGTCGAGCACGCCATAAGAAACACGTCAGTCCTAATCACTCCTCCTCTGCCCCAGTCACAGCAGTCCCGCCATCCAGGCTATCTCCACCCATGTTAGAAGAAATGGCTTATTCTGCCTATGTGCCCCAAGATGGGACGATGCTAACTGCGCTGCATAGTTACATGGATGGTAGGTATCCCAACCTTTAACAGCTGTTGTTCAGGCACAGTAACTGTTAACTGCTAAGATTAGCTGATTGATAGGATGCGTATTTTGAAATATTACCTCAGTCATAGCTGAAAAATTGGGGGGGTGCAGGAGAGAGCAGAAATGTCCAAACATTCTTATTTCCGTGACTACATTTGAAGGGACAAATTTAACACCCACTTCACAGCTAAAATACAAATATTGATAATATAATGCTTGATTTTTTTTACTTAGGAAAAAACTTTCTTTGTTGTTTTCACCCAATAGTTAAATAATTTATTTTCCTATGGCCAGAAAAAGTATTCACACACAGAGTTTTATTCATTTATTCATTTATTTAAATTCAGTTAATTAACATACAGTATTATTAGTTTCAGAGATAGAGTTCAGTTTTGCATATAATACCCAGTGCCCATTACATCACATGTCCTCCTTAATGCCCAAGACCCAGTTACCCATCCCTCCACCCACCTACCCTCCAGCAACCCTCCATTTGCTTCCTATGATTAAGAGTCTCTTACAGTTTGTCTTCCTCTCTGATTTCATCTTTTATTTTTTCCTCTCTTCCCCTATGATGCTCTGTTTTGTTTCTTAAACTCCACATATGAGGGATCATATGATAATTGTCTTTCTCTGATTGACTTATTTCACTTAGCACGATACCCTGTAGTTCCACCCATGTTGTTGCAAGTGGCACATTCAGAATTTTAGATCAGAGTTAGTATACTGAGTTTTGTTAAAGAAACTTTTTTATTGAAGTAAAACATGCATACATAAAAGTACATACATAACAAGTATCCAGCTGGATGAATTATTAAAGTGAACATATCCATGTAAATACCGGATGAAGTAGTAGAGCATAATTAACACCCAGAAACCTCTCTTATGCCCCCTTCCAATTATTATCCTCTTCCTCCAGAGTATCATTGCCTTGACTTCTAAAATAATGTTTTAGTTTTGCCTGTTTTTGAGCTTTATATAAACTGAACCGTATAGAATGTATTCTTGTGTATCTCACTTCTTTCAACTACATTGTTTGTGAGATTCACTTGTATTTGTTGCAAGAATCCGTGATTTGTTTTATTGTTCTATAGAATTCCACTGTGGGAATATAGCACAATTTAACCATTTTATGGTGGATATCATTTGTGATTGAGCATGTTTAGGCTTTTATGACTATGCTGCTATGGACTTCATTGTACATGCCTTTTGGTGTACATTAATTCACATTTCTGTTTGGTATGTACCTGGGTGTGGAACTTAGGGTAATAGGCTACCCATACACTCAACTTCAGTTGTTTCTGCCAGTTTCCTATAGTGGCTGACCCAGTTTACACTTGGACCAGCACTGTGTGAGAGTTCAAGGTGCTCCACATCCTTGCCAACACTTGGTACGGTGTGACTACTTAATTTTAACCAAGTTGATGGTGGGGTAGTGCTCATTATTTTAATTTGCTTTTCCCTCATGATTGATGAGATTGAGCATGTTTCCACTGGGCATTTGTAAACCCTGTGTGTGTGTGTGTGTGTGTGTGTGTGTGTGTGTGTGTGTAGAGCCTTTTCATGTCTTTTGCCTGTTGGTTTATTGGCTTGTCCATTTTGTTTTTTCCTTGATTTCTTAGTTCCCACTATGTTTTGCATATAGAAAAGCTTTTTGATGGCATCCCCTCCTATTCACTGGCTTGCCTTTTTCTACTCTCTTAAGGGTATGTTTTGTTGAGCACAAGTTCCTAATTTTAATATAGTTCATTTCATCAGTTGTTTTTTTTTTTCCTTCATGGACAGTGCTTTCTTTGTAACCTGTTCAAGAAATTGGTTCTCCTCAAAGATAGTGAACATATTCCTCTAATGTTATCTTCTTGACACTTATCTTACGTTTGACATTTAGATTTATACTCCATCTGGAATTGAATTTTTATGTGTAGTATGAGACAGGAAGTAAAACTCTTTTGTTATATTGATAAAAATACCAATTTCCCAACTGTTTTGTAGTGACACATTTCTCATAAATCAACTGTTCATGTAATATAGCTGTTAATTTCTGTACACTCTATTTTATTGGACTATATATTTTCATATTGAAAATACAATCTTATTCTTGCTCTTTTGAAAGTAAATGTTGTTTTATCCCAGGTTTTCTCTTTGTGTTTGGTCTTCAGATTTATTATAATGATATGCTTCTTGAGTATGTTTGATGTATTATGGAAACGTCTGTTTTTGTCTCTTCAAATATTGTTTCTGCTCTTTATGAAAAAATTCCGTATTTTCCAGTTTTGACCTTCCATGCTTTCGTCTAGGTATTTTCTTCTGACCTATCTCCAGATCACTAAGTCTCTATCTAATATGGTATAAAACTCACCCACTAAGTTCTTAATTTCAGTTATTGTGTCTTCAGTGTTAGAACTTCCATTTCATTCTTTTACATAGTTTTCACTTTTTTATTGAAATCTTCTATTTTTGCCACTTTATTCCTTAATAAAATTGTTATATTTATTAGTTATATTAAAGTTTATGTCTAATAACTCCAATATCTGGATCTCTTGGTTTTCAGTCAAGTCATGTCTTCTTTACCTTTTTATTTTTTTATTGCACTTCAGATGTTGGATTGGGTATGAAAAACTAGAAATAATTTGAAGCTTTGGATTCAAATTTGGACTGATCCTCCACCAGAGAGGATTTGGTTTTGCCTCTGGCAGGAATTTAGGTTAGGGTAAGATCAGCTTAATCCGATGAGCATCAGTCTTCATGAAGGCTGGTATATTTCTGGGTCACTAATTGGATTTAGCCTTTGGGGATCCCAGACAAAGCTTTCATTTTGTTGTGTTTTGTTCCTGTTGTTTTAAACCGGTCCTTCTCTTCAGTGGTCCCTGATCTTTCGTGTTTGTTCCCCATCACCCAGCCAAAGTCTAACTCCTGAGAGTCTGCTCAAATTCTCAGCCTCTCAGACATCCCTTTTCTTTTAAAATTATCACTAAATTTGGGGGGTGGGGGGTGGAAATTTGCCTCTTTTTATTTCCCTTCTCTTTTGGGACTTGCTTTGCAATTTTTCATTATCTTGGTATCTTTCAGATGCCTTCCAACAGATTTTTTAAAATTTTGGCCAGCTTCCTAGTTGCTCTCAGAGGGAGGTTTGGTTTGAAGTGTCATAGACCTTGCAGAGAATGGAAACTTCATTTAAAGTTTTGGTTAAATAAAAAACCAGAACCTATACCATTGTTGCTATTATACTAGCATTAAAATTGTGTGTGTTCACATGAATGACTATAGTGTTGCCCGAGTCAAATGTGTTTTTATGTATGTTTGGGGAAGAGGTGGTTAAGCATTCATAAAGGAAAATTGGGGGCGGGCGTTCATCCTATAGACATTTTTATATGGAAGCCAGCAGCATCTCTGCAGACAAAGGTTTTGTGTTTTCTAACTGCAAGGTAAAGTGCAGTGAATGGGGTATGGATGGAGGACATTAAAGTGTCAAAAGCTTGTGGCCCCAAAAAAGGTTTTGGGGGTAAACTATTCCTGGATTCTCATTTAATACTGTACTCACTATGCTGAATAAGTTAATGTTTCTGCTGAGGTCAGTGGAATGAGTGTAGCTTGGTGCCCTCAGCTATAATGAGTAATGAAATCACATTGCCTTGGATTGTTTTTGTTTGTTTTTAAATCAGTTTTATTCACTCTACAAAACTGATCCACAAATTTCTTTCTATTTTATAGCTCATTCACCAACAACTCTTGGACTCCAGCCCTTGTTACCCCATTCAATGACACAACTGCCAATAAGTCATACCTAATTCCTTTTTTCAGGGATAGAAATGATTAAGGATATAATCTTGTCATTTATTATGTATAAAATACCATTGAAAAGATATTAATGTTAATTTTTTATTTAACACTCAAAGCATTTTCAACATCACTTTGCTAACCAGGTATGTATCTATAGTTGGCCTGCAAGACACTTTTATTGAGTCTTCATTTTTTTGTAAAATTTATGTTTACAAGAAGAAAATAAATCAGAACTTTTTTTTGTATTGTCTGGAAATAGTTCACGCTAGTGTGTATCTGTTAATTTATTTGTCATCAAAAGAGCACTTTGCCTAAAAGAAAGGACTGACAAGTGTGCAAAATGTTTACAATCCTTTGTGAAATCGTAGTTTATCATTAGTTTGTATCTGTAAGTTATTGTTATAAATACTACCTGTATTTTTTGTTATATACAACTTTATACTTTGAAGCTTGTATCTGTGAATTCGCAACTGAAATTTATTTTGCCAATGTTTTTGAATGAATTGAATAAAGCTTTTGTTGTAGCATGCCATGCAAACACATTATTGTGTTTGTGGTTGATGAATTATGGCTGTAAATAACACTATAGTTTAATAAGCCCACCACTCTAAGTTTATTAAACATTTTCCATTATTGTGAAAGTTTCAACCAGTCTGTCCTTTTGTGTGTGTGTTTTCAGCATTAAGTCGACGTTAGTCTCATATATCACAACTCTTAATTTTAGAAAGTCATTTTGTTTTGAGCTGTGTTTTGAGTACATTTTAATAGGAAACTTATTTGTAGATGATTGCACTTAACAAAACAACACATGAAAACATCTAATTTGGCAAATTATCCCTTTCAAACTAGCTAATAAAATTAATGTGAAAGAAAAGAGCACTTTTCAGAACTACCTTTTTGGGTATCCCAAGTCAGAAAAGAAATATGGGCCATGAGAATATATTCTTCAGGGGTGAAAAAGGAGAACTAAAAGTATTTGGAGTTTATGAGTAATGTTTCTAGAGCAGACTCTTTACTTTTTCTTCCTAGTGAACACTCTTTAGGGATTGTGATTCTGAGAGCTGAAATCTAAACCCCAGGACTTTATCATATGTAGCCGTGGACGCTTGTCTTGGAATTACAAAAGTAAGTGGTGCCACCCTCACTAATTTTTGGATTTAAAGAACTTAATCAGTACTCACTTCTTGTTTTTCATAGGCCAGTAAGGGGGAAAAAGATAATGGGGGAAAGAAAAATCTTAAGAATCTTAAGTTTAAGTCTTTGTTTAACTTAGCAGATTCACATCTGGCTGAGGACTGGAAGTAATAGTGGAGTATTTGTAATTCTATTCTAGTAATCATAAATGCAACCAGAAAGCAATCATGTGGGTGTAAGGAACTCACTATCTGCCTCAAACCAGAGGCAATAAGCCTAAGTTTGACTACAGGAGAAAGGAAGAAAAAAGGCTTTTGTTTTGTTTTGTTGAAACCTGCTACTCCAGTTAGAATTTTTTTTTTTCCAAAAACAAAGAACGTAGCCAATAGTCACTCTATCTGATCTTGTGAGATTGATGCTAATCTCCTTGGGTTTTTGTCTACCTGTCCCAGGCACGAAGTAGTGAGGTCAGCTTTACCTCTACCAGATGTCGAGGAAAGCTCTTGTAGTCTAGCCAAGCTCTGCACTGTTAGCAGCTTATAGCATTTCCCAGCTGGATATAATTGGCATCATTTAGCTTGGGAGGAGCTTGATTGTGAGTGTTAGTTCTCCTCTCTTGTCATTTTCCTGTGCTCACCACCCTCTAACTGTTCAGAGTTTTTATAAACCACATCACTACACTTTTTGTTTCCGAAGATGAATGCCCAAAATGAAAGTAGAACTTCCATAACAAAGAGGCTCAAAGTTGTCAAAGTGAATGAGATTTATATATCCTGCATATAAAGTTAATATTAATAACGAAATGAGATAGATTTGAAAGTACTAAAAAATTCCGTATGATACAAGCATATGCCTATGTTTTCATTTCTATTGGTGGAAGTCAGAGGTCCTAATTTTGTAACATCAACAAAGAACTGAAGAGTTTCCCTGTTAGTAATAGAGTACACGTGTAGGCACAGTACTTTTTTGCTTGAATTGGGGGGTGATCAAGCAACTTTTGTGAGGATTGGAGGAAGACTTTTTATCATTGAGTTAGCAAAGACCTGAGTAACAAATAGTATCTCTTAGGGATTCAGAGATTCATAATCCGTGAGAGAGTAAGGATACCTTTTTGGTATGTAAATCAATTGAATCACAAATTCAGACATTGAAACTGAAGTCACACTATATCACTTAAGTGATATATTCACTACATTCACTTAAGACCCTGTACTTAAGTGAATGAATGAATTATGAATTATGATTCATCAAATATGAATCAAATAGAAATTATGATTATACAAAGAAGCTATACTATAAACAATTTAAACTATATTCACTTAAGTACCCTTAAGTGAATCTTGTTTGTTGGACAAGAGAGCATTCATATTTAGCAGTACTTTTATATTATGCAAATGTCATTCTTAAAATCCCACATTATTGTAAATGATATCTGTTATAAGTATCTCATAATAAACATTACTAGAATCATAGTTCGAGCTTTTAAAAATTGTTATAGCAACTTGAATGCTGGTAGCTGTAGTATTTCTTGACTTGGTAAATTATGTATATAATTACTCTAATAGTATTATGACACTAGATAGTATCTTGGGACTTTGTTATGGCATGGAGGACTTCACCAGTTAGTAAAAGAAGTGCTTCTACTTTATTATTAGAAGTCATTTGGATTGCAGCACACTAAGTACCAAAAGGATATTAGCCCAGAAGAAAATCTTATTATTCCTCAGAAGGTAAAGGAACTGAAATTAGCACTATTTGATTTTTGCCCTTGTGAAACACAACTACATTTTTAGAGACATAAATGCATTTAAATTCAAAACAAATTCAGGTAGACTAGATAATGTCTAATAAACATCTGTTTGGATTCAGTCACATAGTAAATATATTTTATAGCCCTCTTTTCCCCTTTAACATAATAATTATCTTTCTAAGTCAAATATTCACCTACAGTATCATTTTAATTGGTATATAGCACTATATACCAATTTATTGGAAACAATTTATTAGATATGTAGATTTTTTGTAATTGTTTAGTATAATGAACATAACCTAACACCATGAGCACTTTCTAGTATGCCCTAAGTGCCTTAAATGTATTTTGTTAAATAATCATAGCCACCTCATGGAACAGGTTCTATTATTATCAGCTTTATTTTGCAAATGTGGAAGTTAAAAAGCAATATGTCTAGAATCTCAGTAAGAAATAACAAAATCAGGGTTTGAATCTAGCAGCTCAGTGATATCAGGTACCACATTCTTAATTTCTGTACTTTAAGCACTATTTTAAGTAACACCATGATGAACATCGCCTAGCTACCTTTTTATTCACATCTGTATTTCTCAAGTATAAATTCTTAGAACTGGAATGGATGTGCATACACAATTTAAAGACTCTTAAAAATCATTAATTGTCCCCAAAATGCTGCACTAACTTACATCTTTACCAGCAGTGTCTGAGGTATTTTTCAAAACATTGTCTCTCCTGCGTACCAGTGGAATTAATGTCTTAGTTATTTTTCCAATTTAATAGAAAGATGATTTTTAAAGTCTTATATTTCATTTATTTCTTTATATAAAGTTTTAATTTACATTTTGGGGAACTAGTTTCTTATAAAAAAGGATGAAGTTAAACATAAGCTACCACTTTGGTGACATTTCTTCTTTTAGTTATTCTGCATACATGGCTAAGTGAACATTCTTTAGGACTTATTCAGCTGAGGTTTCATTACTTGATATCATATATTTATGATATTTTATCATATTTAAATATGATAAAATTTATTATATTTTACTTTAGTACCTGGTACTCTTTATACTGTGGTATTTTATTACCTTTACTGATCTTCATATTGGTACCTTTATTTACATGGTCCTTTACACCTTTCTAATGATTTTCTGTATATCATGTCCTCATGTGACAAATGGGGACCTGAAATTTAAGGAACATTGATTAACATAATTAGGCTTTTGGTTTTAATATGCAAGAGTTCTCCAGAGCACCAGATTATTTTTATAAATCTGTGGAGACCTCAGGAGAATAGATTTGTAAGTGGTTTCTGGTTGTTTGGGTTTCGTAAGCCATTCCAAAGAAGATAGATTTCCAAAGGCTCAGAGTATGTGAAGCCCCCTGCAGGGAAAGCTCTTCTCCCTTTTTAAATTGTGTCAACATTTACAGTACTTACCAAGGATCTACCTAGAATCTGTAGCTGGTCGGGGCTGAGAGCAGAGTTTAGGGGTGGACAGCAAGAGAAAAGGATGTTAAAAAAATAAAGGATAGTGAGCCCTGGGAGGGACTTGCTTTCCATTGTATTCCAGTGTGTAATATGGTAAACACTAGATAAATAGTTAATTGAGTAAGTTTGAAAGGAAAATAATCAGAATAATATACCTAAACACCCTAAGAAAACTTCAAATTCCGAAAGAGCTCTTCTTAAATTCTCAAAATATCTTTTTTCCAGCAAAGATCTTTTCTATACCTGTGACATTTTTCATATTCATATATCACTTACTATGAGATGGGATATCTGGATTTTAGCTCATTCTTTAATACCAATAAACTGTATAAAAACTCTAACCTCACTGAAGCCAGTTTCCTCAACAGTAGAAGGAAGATTTGTATGAGGCAAAAGTGAGATGATGAATGAGAAACACACAGTAAAAATATGATCTATTAATTTAGGAGGGTGGAGCTCGTGACAGGAGATCAGGCAAGCCCAGGCCAGGCTGTTAGAGCACCAGAAGTCTGGCAAGCCCTGCCCTACCCTAGGCAACCCCAGGAGGACAGTGCTCTATCCATTTCTTCAAATAAAGTCAAAGGTGGAGTATCTATGCTGGTAATGAGTTCCATGTTCTCATATGTTCTCTTATCCTGACCTCAGCACAAATAGAAAACATCTATTTGCTTTCCACATAAACTCACTTCTTGATCTTAAAGAGTTTTTCAGACCAGTAGAGGTGTCACCTTCTGTAATTTGGGTATAGAAAAACTCTATATAATTTAGATTACAGAGGTGATTTGAATGTTTGCAAAAATGGTTTTTTGTTTTTTGTTTTTTTAAACCCAACAGAGTTATGATGCTATATTTGAAGATGGAAACCATTGTTACAAATTCAATTTCAAAATATTTACTTCCTGGAACCAGGGTAAAGTCTCTAGAGAACCACTACTAGTTACTAGCTCATTTCTTTCAGATGCACTGGAGTGAGTCTGCTACTTTGCCAGTATGGTTCTGAACCACAAAATTTCATCTTTGGTTGAAACTCCTCCAAGCGAGACCATGTGCAATTCTCCAAGTTCATCATTTATCTTTCAGAACATGGCCTGGTACATTTTATGACAACTGTAAAAACGTGTCTTATGAGTCTTGGTGGGCAAAGCTAGCTTCACAGGGTCCTCAGCAGAGCGTGGCACGTGCAGGAGATCAGTAATGGAAGGAAGGTGGAATAGGGATCAAGAAAATTCTAACAAAGACAGGCTTGCACTTCTGCTATGATGAGAGGAGGGAGACTGTAGTGGAACTAAGTGAAGGCAGTCAGAGTCTACAGGGAATTCATGGGTTCTGAGAGCACACTGAGCTCACATAGGGCTGGGAACAAGGTGCCAGGTACCAAAGAGAATTCAGGTAGTGTTGAGCTGACTCAGGAGGAGGCAGGCCATTCGGCTGCTAGATAGTTCTACTCTAAGAGCAGATTTCTGGCCCCTGTGAAGCATGCATTTAATCTGACCTGTCATGGACGGGTATGGACATTGTGTGGTGGGTGGTACCCAGGGCTACAAGAGCCACATTACAAATATAATCAAAACTGAAAAAACTCTGAAGTCCGATAGTCTGAAGTCCTGGTTTTGCCATACCCCACTGGTGTGATTGTAGGCAAATTATTGAACTGTGCCTCAGTTTTTTCATAAGCAAAACAGAATAAAAATAGCCCCATTTCCAGGTGGTTATTGTGAAGATGCAGTAATATAATTCCTGGTAAGTACTTAGTAAAATGTCATGGGCATAGTAAAGCCTGAATATTATTAATTATTATTGTTTGGGAATTTAACTTTCACCAAGTGGGGAAAAATGCCACAAGCCTTCACACTAGCTTTCACTCACCCTTTCCCCTCCCTCTTTTCCTGCTAATAACTGCTCATCTCTAGGACCCACCTCAGGCAACCTCTCCTCCAGGAAGCCTTCTGTAGCTGTTGCCCACCTTCTACCCCATCCCAGTATGGGTCAGTTACTGCCTTTGTCTTCCCATCATCTCTTCAAAGAATATCTCTACACTTCACACATTTTTTGTAATTATATTTTCTCAACTTTGTCACAAGACTAAGTTTTGAGAAACATCAAAATAAGGATTGTTTATCTTTGGGTGTCTAGAACATGGCAGAAGACACCAACAGATCACTCTTTACCAGGCTGACTACCTCATGCCAGCCTGAAGGCAGGCTCCTGGGGGCAGCCTTTCCCATGCTGCCTCCTCAGCCTGGGCTGCACCATGGCCCATGGAAGGTCTCCAACTCATATGGACCTGTTTCTTGTTCTCTTCAGCTAAGCAAAACAGACAGTTGGGCCATTATCGAGTAATTCAGGCAAGAGAAGCAGCCAAAGCACATGTTTTTATCGGAGTTACCCAAATTGGCTGACTCCCCAGCCTGCAGTTACTAGGTAATTGCTCAATCTTCCACTTGGCTTTTGCTGTGCAAATGTGGCTACAGAGTCCTTTCATTTGTTGAGTGGCTCCTCCCATCCTCTACTGAATACAGCTTAAAACAACTTTACCTTTCACCATCATCGTGGTACATTTCTGGGTTGTAGCTGACCTCCATTAATCTTCAAAGTAGGCTGACATGTTTGGATATGGGGTTGGTGTTTTGTTTTTTTTTTGTTGTTTTTTTTCCTGTGTTTTGGATAATCTGCTGTCAACTCTCCTTTTTTTTTTTTTCTTGGTGTGAGGGGAGAAGATCCAGGGACATACAGGATACATACACATATATTCACGCAAAACCAAACAACTCAATCATAAGTGTTACACACTGGAAACTGTCTATATTTTGGCCTCAG
Organism: Lontra canadensis; assembly: GCF_010015895.1. Lineage (NCBI taxonomy): Eukaryota > Metazoa > Chordata > Mammalia > Carnivora > Mustelidae > Lontra > Lontra canadensis. The sequence goes on from NW_022631034.1 coordinate 8,709,395, forward strand.
GTTCAGGACATCCCTTTCTCATTAACCTATGACCATTGGCTCACTGTAGTCAGGGAAAGATCACAGGGTCTGGTTTCAGATAGAGCCTTGTTCTGAATTTAGCCTAGTTCAGCCTTATTACCTATGTGACCTTGGATATATCATTTACCAGTACATCACATGCTGTTTAACACTAACAGTGCAAGCCACCCTCTCTCATCAGGGCTATTAAAATTGCTACACAATTATTTTCCCAGCTTCCACCTCCTCTCCCTTAAAAAGATGTTCACACAGATCTATTTGAAACCTAGGTTAATACTTTTCTTCTCAATTCTCTAGTGCCTTCCCTTTGTATTCAGAAGAAAATCCAACATTCTCCATGGCCTTGAAAGGCACTTTTCATCAGGTGGCTGCCCCAGTTCTAACCCCTTATTTTTTGACCTTGTCCTTTCCCCTTGTCCCCACTCACTCCCTTGCTCTCTCGCTTCTAGTCACACTGGCATCCTGGGCTTCAGACAAGTAGGCAGGATAAAATAGTGCTTCAAGATTTAGAAGACACATTGGGTCTGACACTTTTTGACTCTGTGACCCTGGAAAAGTTGTGTATGCTCTTGGAGCCTGTTTTCTCTTCTATAAATGAGCATACCACTACCCACATTGCAGGGCTGCAATGAAGATTAAATAAATGAGAAAACACAGATAAAGCAGTTAGCCCAGTACCTGGCATATTGTCAGCCCTAAGTCAGGAACTGGTGGCTACTGGAATGAGAGGTGAGGCTGAGGGGAGAGGGTGCTCTGAGGCAGGAAAGCAGCACTAGAGCTTTCCCTGAAACACTAAAAACAGAGTTATCACTCTCCCTTGCAACTAGGTCTTCAATTTCAAGCCCAATTTCTGCTGAAGTTCAGCCCAACTCCTACTTTTGATGTTGTTAGTAGAAACATTTACACTACTATCAGTTACCTATTTAAAGGCACGTTAATCCCCTCTGCACAACCATCTTCCCAGCCCACAACTCTTTGCTCTGGTCTGAAAGAAGCCAGTCCCTCCAAAAATGTATTTCTCTGAAGCCTGATTGATCTTGATTGCCTTTCATGGCTCCTCTCCAAGTTCTCCGTATCTCTTCAGCTCTGGGTCGCATTCAATACAGGCTTTACCAAAGTGGAGTTGGAACTCCTAGTCTTCACCAGTGACATTGGCCCATATTTCAGGCTTCATGGCACTTTCTTGGTTTCACTGCTACATGAGCTCCGGTAATCTGACATCTCTGCCAACTTCATTTTTGCTTTTTTCAGTAGATACCCTGGGGCCACACTTCTCCATTGCCAAAGGAGTGGCCAGTGTCTGCCTTTGAGACTGTTCTTACCTTTGTGCTAATAATGTATCCATCTTAGCCAAATGTCTCCTGTCTGCTGAATAATTTTCTCTACTGAACTGTAAATTCAAGACTTCAGTGCTCCTGGGTCAAATGTTTCTTTTGGACTATTGAATATAAGAGTAAGTGGATTTGACACCTAGTGTCTTCTATAGCATTTGGTGTTTTATTAAGCTAAATGAGCAAATAATATAAAATTGTGTTTAATAGCCCAGGGAATTGAGTAAGTGCTATCCATTGGGCCTAAATAATAGCACAGAATTACTCAGTTGGCCAGCGAAAAAGGAAAAATAAAAAGACAGCTTTCCTACAAAGTATCTTGACTGGCTTTTTGAACTTCCCCAAAATGATATTATCTAATCTTTCAGAGGACCTGTGGATCTCAGGACTCAGAGAAAGCTTTTAAGTCATTAAAACCTATGACCTATCTAGGTCTTTTACAAACCAGGGACTAAAAAGGATAATAGATTGTAGCTAGTGCTCTAAAATCAATGGTCTTCAAATTTAAGGCACGCAAGTGTCATCTGGAGAGTCGGTGGGTTGCGGGGGGGTGGGGGGGGCATTATATATGGTGATACCCAGAGATCCTGATTTACAATATCTGGGATGGGGATCAGAAATCTCTGTGTCTTACAAGCACCCTGAGGGATCCTGCAACAAATGGTCAGAGGTCACACTTTTGAGAAACCCTGAGGCAATAGGAGGGGCTTTAAACAGATGAATGATTCTGCCCTATGCCAGTACTCATTCACAATGTTTGCCCTTCTTAAGCTGCTGTTTACTTATCAAGGGTCTGCTGTAAACTGGGAGCTTCAAGTACCTTCTGTTTACTCCTCACAACAATATCACAGTGAAAGCTATTCTCATTTCCACTTTACAGATGATACAACTGAGATTTAGGGTAATTAGAAATGTTCCTAGCAAGCTGGAATTTGAACCCAAGTCTTAGATTTTTTTTGACATTACATATGTCACAGTAAAGATTGACAAAAGTGAGACAGGTGGCCTGTGAGCAAACCAACCAAGGCACACTCTGAGCTAAATCAACCATGGGGGTTCAAAAAATTACAACAACTGAGTCTGTTTTGTTTACAACAAATATTCTTTTTGCTGATTTTTTTTTTTAATTCCACGAAATTTTTGACCGAGATGCTATTTGGCATTACACAGTTGCCAAATGTGAGTCAGTCCCTTGGATGAGTGCACTTGGTACCCTACAGGCACATATTTTCAAATATTTAGACGTTTTGGCTAGTCACAGAGACACTGGCTTGAGATTAGTTTTCTAATTTTCAGGTAGGAAATCTGAGTCACTGAGTGACCTAGAGATGAAACCATTTTTTTTGGAGGGGGGGTGTACATTTTCTCTACCTGATATGAGTGAATATAGCCACTTCTTTCAAAAATGGTAAGGTCCCAATATGCTTGGTGTTGTTGGAGATCATTCCCATATGAGAATCCCTTTCCCAAAGAGGATGACAGCTGGAGATAAAGGGAATCAATGTTAACAGGCATGTCCTCTGTTTCTGAAGAAAAGTTTACCCAAGCTGGAGTCAGAACATTAATGGTTTGCTTTGCTTTTTAAAATTGTGCTATGCTTTTAAGACAGTAAAACTTGGTGTGAGCAGGAAGACCGCACTAGGGGAAGACTGCTGTCTTGTCTCAGATTTCAGCTGATGCCTTTTAACATTTCTCTTCCCTTCCCTTCCTCTTTCCTCCCAAGAAAAAAATAAGAAGCAGGGTGACAAAGGCCATGTTAGAGATTCAATGGCTAAGAGAGAAGGAACATGGCGAGTCTGAGGCTTTGCTGAGCAACTGAATAGAGAGGCTGCAGCTTCTGTACTGAATGTAGAGTCAACATCTTGGCAGAATGATTGGTGATTGTGTAGGTCAAGAGATTGTGAACTGGAAACTTTAGGGATGCTCTGGTAAACTAATAGCATAGAGATTTGTACAGCAGCTGCTTGTCTCATCCCTGGACTTGCCAAAGCCTCCCCCATCTTTCATCTCTTGAAGCACAAGAATTCCTCTCTTGCAATAATACTTTAATTCCATTTTAATATCCTTATCCATCAAATGGGGTTTTATAGTCTAATTTCATGACCTTATAGCACACAAACTATACTGCATATCACAACTATTTGGACTGCTTCTGAGAGACATGTGGGACCATTACATTAGTCCTGAGATCTTCAGACAGTCACAGTTGAATATAATTTGTGAATTATTTCACCCTTGTAAGTCTGGGCCTAACAACCGATGCTTAAACAGGAGATTTTTAAAAAGAATAGGGATAATTTGTATGTAGCCACTGTTGAACTTGTCCATCCAAATCCTTTTAAAGCTTTCTTTGACAAAACATAACTTTTAGTCATGGTGAAATGAGGCTGGCTGGAAAAGAGGCTTTCCTCTCTGCCAATGTACGACTTTCCCCCAATCTTTTGTGCTTCATTTTATTTTCCATAACTCTGGTTATGAATCTCACATCCTTTCCCTTACCAGGGTATTCTGGGGCTCAGCAGGAATTTGATTGGGACATATTTTCCTGAGCATCTGCCTGAATTCTCCTGCCTTGAATATTTTTTAATCCCCCTTCTTTTAGTCATGCTCAGAGACTCAGTGCCTTGCAGAATTCTGGAACAATCTTTAGAGATCATCTCATCCAATAACCCCATTTTACTCCCTGAATCCAAATGCCCCTCCCTTCCAGCTTCTCTTTGGAAATGGAAACAAAAATAATCCATTTCAGACCCCCTGCTTGAATCTCCAAGGAGCGCCCTGGGCTCTGCTAAATCATTTGTTTGCCCGTGGAGCCTCTGTGGGATTACTGAGCTGCTCCCAAGTCTTCATGACACTACCTGTTTGTACCTTAAAATAACTCTTAGCCAGAAACCCTAATGTCAAACTCTGAATTTTATCATTCTGACTCTTCTGCTCAGGCTCTTCCTTCTGCAGAAAGGCTCCATTGTTAAGAGCTGACTGTGAGCATGTTCAGCGTATTCTGGGAGGCTTTTGGGAACCTCCATTTCCTCGAGGGAAGGGAAGATCTCCAGGCGGGGGGGGAAACAAGACCACATTACTACCTGACATTTAGTGAACATTTATTATGTGCCAGGTACTGTGCCAAATGCTTACATGTGTTAATTTTCTTTAATCATCCCTATATCGCATGAGTTAGTTATTAGGATCCTAACTTCACATTTGAGAAGACTGAAGCATACGTCACAAAGTTTGTAAGTGGCAGAGCCAGGATTTAAATGCAGGCAGTTTAACTCCAGAATAGATATTCTTTTGGTTGTTGTTGGTTTTGTTTTTAGAGAGAGAGCGCATGCATGTTAGCTGGTGGGGAGGGGCAAAGAGAAAATCTTAAGCAGGCTCCATGCCCAGTGCAGAGTACATATCACAACTCTGAGATCATGACCTGAGCTAAATCAAGAGTCAGCCTCTCAACCAACTGAGCCACCCAGGCACCCCAAGAATGTATATTCTCTCTCTCTCTCTTTTCTTTTTTAGATTTTATTTATTTATTTATTTGAGAGAGGGAGAGAGAGCACAAGCAGGGGAACAGCAGGCCGAGGGAGAGGGAGAAGAAGGCTCCCCACTGTATAGTGGGCTCCATCCCAGGACCCTAGGATCATGACCTGAGCCAAAGGCAGATGCTTAACTGGCTGAGCCACTCAGTTGTCCTAGAATATATATTTTTAATCATTATGCTATCCTGTTTTCAAAAAACTAAGATGTAAACAAGAAGCCATCTTAAGTTACCAACTCAGGGAATTACGAAAGGATCTGATCTTTCAAATATTCTAATGAAATTAATCTAAGACCTCCTTCTAACATCAACAGGTGTGTCTTCCTTCCTTCCTACTGTAGTAGCTTCTAGACTCCCAACTATAGTTCCTCAGTCTAAGAAGGTGTCTCCATTATTATGGTCCTGAAAAGAGAACCTTTTTTGTTCTGTTGAAGACTCCCATTCTTCATATGGTATAACTGAAACATTGGTAGCCTAGAGATTGGCTCTCACCTCCCCCCTCCTCACCGCCTTCCAGACTAGAAATCCTGGAGCCTGGTATAACCCCTGTCCACTAAAGAAAGGCAGTAACAGCAGGTGAAGGCTTGTTTTGTCCCTGGTATAGCTGGGTGTTCTCCAGTACAGAGAAGAGGATGTCTTTCTTCTGATTCCCCATGCTGGGTACACTCCGTTATAGAATCTCCTTATCCCCATAATCCCAAGTTCTCAATCATTTTATATGCTTGACTCTGTAACTTCTCTATTTTACACACACACACACACACACACACACACATACACACACACACACACACACCATACTCTGCAACCATTCTCCCCAAGATAGATCTGCAAGGGCTTAGGGTCTAGACCAACTGCTTCCTCTAATTCTGTACTCTAACCCTGAAATCCACCTCAAAATCTATCCTATTTCCTCTTTCAGGATAAGTGACATTTCTTCTAAAGAAATCCCTTCAACCCCACCCCAACAACTTTTTATTCGAGGTAGGACATGATAAAATGTTACAAAGTATGACAGCAGATGGGAAATGTCTTCACCACCCCTGGTCTTCATGAAAAGGCACTTTCTCTAAACACTGCTGGCTGATTGGCCCACCCATTACACCTTCCTTCTGAAACAGAGATACTAGATGAATGAGGTTAGGAGGAATGCTGGGAATGCCCTCCTCATTCCTCTCTCACTTGGAAGCCAGCTGCCCTGAGGGAATAGGCATTCGTGCACTGCTCTTATTACAACACGTGGTTTATGTGCACAGCAGCAATAGGCTTGGCCCCAGAATTAGACAGATTGAGTCATTTGGTCATTGGCATTTTTGGAAAGCTTTAGCCCCTGCTCCATGTAGGGCTGTCCCTATGCACTTTCTGCAGGGGGTAGCAACAGCTACAGTTCTCATTCATTAAAAGCATCCCCAAGAGTTGTACATTATCCCATCTAGTCCTCAGAACGTTCCTACAGAGAAATTACTCTTATGGTTTCCATGTTAAAGATGAGGAAATTGGAGCTTAGATTGGTCACATGATTTACTAAGGTCATACAGCTAGTGTCTTAGCCCAGGTCTTTGGAAGACAAAAATTAGACAGAACTTACTTGCCAACACTTTGGTTTGGCAGGGGAGGTGGGTTGTGCAATTCCAGGAGATCATAAATGAAGAAAAAGTGGGGCAGAAGAAAGAATAGCAAATTCAAAGTGGTGCTTTACTCCACTGCCATTTTCTTGGTTACATGGGCTTCTCTAAGGAGTTTAAACATCCATGTGAAGCCATTGTATCTCAGAACAACACATCTTCGAGCAACAATTCTGTTGGCTCCTTTCTATCTCTAGTCCTTCTTTTTATCAATATCTATCTGAGGTAACATTAATTTCCCTGCACTTGCAATTTGTGTCACCTGTTCCCTCTTGGCAGCCTCTTCAGGAAAACAGTCTCCATGAGTCCTGTCAGTTGCGCCTTAGTACTAAAGTCATTGTGACTTCTACCATGAAGGGCTTAATGTGGGCAGACACCACATTAGGGAATGAGCTAGGCTGCATGTGGTCGAGATGCCAAAAAGATGTAGGGCTGAGCAAAAAGACGAGTCTGATAGAGGTAGTACGTCGCAGGGCAGCGTCAAACTCAGAGCAGAACTTTTCCAGATAGCGTATAGACACTTAAGTTATAGTTCATGTTCGAGAAATGATGAGCTTCTCCCAAGAAAAGTCAGTTCAGCACTGTGCTAGGTACTATAAGAAGTGCAAGATGGGCTCTCTATCAGTCAGGGTCCTCCAAAGAAACGACCAATCAGATATATACAACATAGAAAGAGAACTTTATTTTAAGGAACTGGCACATGTGATTGTTGGGGCTGACAACTCTGAAATATGTACAAGAGTCCCAAAAGCTGGAAATGAAAGTAAGATTTGATGTTAAGTCTTTGACTCTAAAATCTGTAGGGAAGGGCAGCCTGGCTGGAAACTCAGGCAGGGTTTTTATGTTGCAGACTTGAGACCAAATTTCTTCCTCTCCAAAAAACTGGTTTTCACCCTTCAGGCCTTTGAATGATTGGATGAGGCCCACCCCCATTTATTTAAGGTCTACTGATTAAATATTAATCACATGCAAAATACTTTCACAGCAACTTCTAAGCCAAACAACTGGGCACTATAGCCTAGCCAAGTTGACATGTAAAATTAACCATCATAAGATCCATACTTCATCTGGAAATTATGGTATTGGGAATTATTCTTTGGGGACACTAAGAGGTGTTGGAAATTAGCAGACTTGAGGTAACTGCAATTTCCAAGTAGAATCTATAACAGTTGTTAATTCTTTTGTCATAAAGCTTTCTTTCCATTCCTTGGGACTAGTCTGCACTCAAGTTAGGGAGGACATTTCTGGGCTACCAGTAATGTTTGCTAAGGTTTCTGTTTAGGAACAGCTGCCCAGATGGGTTTTTGTGCCTGTACCCATGATAAAAGTCTCCAAGGAAACTCTCTGAGAAGTTTAAATCTCCCATTTAAGGAATAGGAGAAGGAATGGTTTGAGAGGACATGGTGTCCCCTTGGCACAGGTATCACTAGGGCAAAGTTCTTCAGACTGGTAACATAGTAGAGGATGGTTTCTAGGAACGTTGCTCATTGACTTCCCAGACAGCTTTGAAAGGGCCATATAACTGATTTCCTGAGTGCAAACAATGATTATGACCTCATGTTAGCCACTCAACATACAAGATTCAAAACATTTACCAGACAGGTTTTTAAGAGATGAGAAAGTTGAGATTTTGAGAATTCCAGTAACTCATTCAAGTTCCCCCAGCAAGTAAATGGCCTAACTAAAAAGAGCTCTTTTTATAATAATTAGAATTGAAAACAGCTGATTAGTTGTGATAGCTTAAGATCAGAGTAAACTTGCCTTAACTGCTATCTTACTTAGAGTAGGCAAATAAGTGAATGAGTCATCAGTCAAGATGTTTTTAACACGTAAGCCATCTTTTATTTGGCTACATAACATTTTCCAATGAAATCTTACATAAAACCTCACTATGTCAGAAACATAATAGTGGAGATGCTCCAGATGATGCAATGGTGAAGGAGGTAGAGCAACATTTGAGACATTCCTCTTTTTATTCACCTGAGGCACTGCCATAAAATGATAAAACAAGGCCAAAATAAAGTTTGGAAAGTACCAACTGACTCTAGCCCCCAACTCAGCATGATAGTATACTACATATCTGAAAAGTCCTCTCCACCAAATTCCAAAGTGAATTGTGAAACAGACTGCTATGGCTAAGCAATTGCTAGAGGACTTGTCTGCAACATACAGGGTATAAAAGGGTCAAGTTCTTAGAAATTGGATAGGATCTTATGGGGGAAAGTTTAGAGAGTCTCCTCCCTACCATCATCTCAATTTAAGGGAAAGGGGCTTTAGTGGTCCACTTGCCTCCTCCAGCTGGCAGGGGCAGGGACCAAGGAAGGAGGAAGAGAGAAACGCCTGGCCAGCTGGAACAGGGGAGAAATGCTGCTGTATGGGGAAGACCTGCACATTGTGTATGTGTAGAGCAAGCCATCATGGGGGGTTTGTTTAATGACAAGGGCACTAAAACCTCAGCAGAAGAGAAGCTGTGAATATTTAACCACCCTTATATCAAAGGAATAAATCCCATTGATCATGGTGAATGATTGTTTTAATGTATTGTTGGATTCAGTTGGTTAATATTTTGTTGAGGAATTTTGCTTCTGTGTTTCTCGGAGATATTAGCTTGTAGTTCTCTTTTTTATTGTAGTGTTTTTATCTGGTTTTTATATCAAAGTAATGCTGGTCTCATGGACTGGATTAGAAAGTTTCCTTCCTCTTCTATGTTTTGGAATGCCTTGAGAAGAATAGGTATTAACTCTTCTTTCAATGTTTGATAAAATTCACCTGTGAAGCTGTCTGGTTCTGGAGTTTTTAAATTACTGGTTAATTGAATTGCTGATAATTGGTCTGTTTAAATTTCCTATTTCTTCCTGATTTAGTTTTGGTAGGTTATAGGTTTCTAAGAATTTATTCATTTCCTCTAGGTTGTCCAATTTGTTGGCATCTACATTTTTGTAATATTCTGTTATGCTTTGTATTTCTGCAGTGTAACAGTTATTTCTCTTTCATTTCTGATTCTGTTTGAGTTCTCTCTGTCTCTCTATGAACCTAAAGGTTTCTCTCTGTCTATAAACGTAAAGGTTTAACCATTTTGTTGATCTTTTCAAAGGCCAAGTTCATCGTTTCATTGATCTGTTCCACTCTGGTTTTTTGGGTTATTTTTGTTTTGTTTTGTTTTTAGTTTGTATTTATTTTATTTCTGCTCTAATCTTTAGTATTTCCTTCCCTTCCCTGGTTTTGGGTTTTCTTTGCTTTTTTCTATTTTTTTTTTTAGGCCCCTTGATTGTAAGATTAGGTTGTATATTTGAGAGTTTTCTTGCTTTTTGAGTTATACCTATATTAATATATACTTCCCTCTTAGAACAGCCTTTGCTGTATCCCACAGATTTTGTTGTGTTTTCATTTTCATTTGTCTCCATGTATTTTTTCAATTTCCTCTTTGACTGGTTGGTTGACCCATTCATTGTTTAGTAGCATTTTATTTAACCTCCTTGTATTTGTGTTCCTTCCGTATTTTTTCTTGTGGTTGATTTCTAGTTTCATAGTATTGTAGTCAGAAAGGATGCATGGCATGACTTTTATCTTTTTGAATTTGTTGAGGCTTGTTTTGTGGCCTAACCTGTGATTTCTTCTGGAGGATGTTCCATGTACACTTGAGAAGAATGTGTACTCTGCTGTTTAGGATGCAGTATTCTGAATATATCAGTTAGATCCATCTGGTCTATTGTGTCACTCAAAGCCACTGTTTCCTTGCTGATTTTCTGTTTGGGTGATCTATCCATTGATTTAAGTGGGGTGTTAAAGTCCCCTACTATTGTTGTATTATTATTGATCATTTCCTTTATGTTTGTTATTAGCTGCTTTATGTATTTGGGTGCTCGCATGTTGGGAGCAAAAATATTTACAATTGTTGTATCTTCTTGTTGGATTATTCTCTTTATGATTATATGGTGTGGCTCTTTATCTTTGTTACAGTCTTTACTAGAAAGTTTGTGGTGCAAATATTGCTACCTCAGGTTTTTCTTCACCTCTATTTTCATGATAAATGCTCTTCCATCCCTTCCCTTTCAATCTGCATATATTTTTAGGTCTGAAATGAGTCTCTTGTAGGCAGCATATGGATGGGTCTTGCTTTTTTTCCTTCGCATTATCCTTTGCCTTTTGATTGGAGCTCTTAGTCAATTTATATTCAAAGTAATTATTGATGAGTATGTCCTTATTGTCATTTTATTACTTGTTGTATCATTGTTTTTGTAGTTCTCTGTTCCTTTCTTCTCTTGCTCTCTTCTTTAATGGTTTTCTGGCTTTCTTTAGTGATACACTTGGATGCCTTTTTCTTTATTTTTTGCATATCTATTACTGGATTTTGATTCCTGGTTACCATTCGGTTTGTATATAACATCTTATGCATAGAGCAGTTTATACTAAGTTGACAGTCATTTAAATTTGATTTCATTCTTCAGTCTTCTCCCCACCACCATGTTTTAGGTATATAGTATCATACATGACATCCTTTCATTTTGTGAATCCCTTGACTGATTTTTATAGGTATACTTAATTTCACTGCTTTTATGTTTCCTAATTCTCTTACTCCTATTTATGGTCTTTCTTTTTGACTCAACACGTTCCATTTAATATTTCTCATAGTGCTGGTTCAGTGATCATGAATTTATGAAACTTTGTCTGGGATTTTCTGTATCTCTCCTATTCTGAAGGATAGCCTTGCTGCATACTGTATTCTTGGTTGCAGTGTTTTGTTTTGTTTGTTTTGTTTTTCTTTTAGCACTTTGAATATATCATGGTAGTCCCTTTTGACCTGCAAACTTTTTGCTGAAAAATCAGCTAATAGGCTTCTGGGGTTCCCCATGTATGCAACCTTGCTGTTTCTTTGCAACCTTTAAAATTCTTTCTTTGTCACTATTTTTGCCATTTTAATCACTATGTGTCTTGGTGTGGCCCTCCTTGGGTTGATTTTACTGGGGACTCTCTGTGCTTTCTGATCTGGATTTCCCTTTCCTTCCTCAGATTTGGGAAGTTTTCAGCTATTATTTCCTCAAGTGAAGTTTTTGCTCTCTTTTTTCTCTGTTTTCCTTCTGAGATCCTTAGAGTGCAAATGTTACTATACTTGATAATGTCACTGGGGTTCCTAAGTTTATTTTCATTATTATTATTTTTTTCCTCTCTCCTGTTCAGCTTGATTGCTTTCCATCACTCTGTCCTCTAGGTCACTGATTCTTCTGCTTCCTCTTGTCTACTATTTAATCCGTCTAGTGTATTTTTAATTTCAGTTATTGAGTTCTTCATCTCTGGTTCTTTTTTATGTTTATTTTTATCTCTTTGTTAAAGGCCTTACTGAGGTCCTCCACTCTTTCTCAAGTCCAGTGAGTATCTTTATAACCATTACTTAAAATTCTTTGTCAAACATATTGCTTATCTCCATTTGATTTAGTTCTCTTGCTGTGATTTTGTTGTTTTTTCATTTGGGACATATTCCTCTGTCTCTTTATTTTGTTTAACTCCCTGTGTCTGTTTCTATGTATTAGGAGAGTCAGCTACATCTCCTGCTCTTGAAAGTAGTGACCTTATGAAGAAGAGGTCCTGTGGTGCCCTGTAGTGCACTGTCCCCTGTTTCTCAGAACCTGGCACCTCCAGGGTTTCTTTTAAATGTATTGTGTTCGCCCTGATATTGTGGCTGAGCCACTTTTGTCTTCAGTCAAGGTATCTTCAGTAGACTGTTGTGGGCAGTGTTTGGTCCCTGTGTTGTTAGTGGTCCAGCCGAGGGCAGCCTTCAGCTTGAGTTGAGTCAGACCAGGTGTTTGCCAGAGATGCAGTAGCACAGAACTGTAGGTGACCATGGGGATGGAGTGCACAATGCCAATAAGGTCTGCACTAGCTGGGGGCACCTGTAGCTGTCGGGACAAGATGGGCCTGTTTGGAGGTGGTGGATCTGCAGAAGTGTGCAGGGGCAGGGTGCATGGTGTTAGCAAGGTTTTCCCAAGTCTGCTGTGGGAAAGGACCTGGAGATGAGGCCTGGCTGGAGGGAACTTGTCCGTAGGAGAATGCAAGGGCATGGTGCACTGTTAGCAAGTTAGGTAGTGGGTGTTGGTGCCACACAGGTGTCGGTGTGTTTATGCTAGGGGCAGGGGAGGGAAATGGTGCCCATCAACTCCTTTGTTCCTGGCTCTGAGATTAGTAAACAAATCTCTCTCCCATATATTTCAAGTGTTTTTCAAACTGCTGCTTCTATGCCATGTCTCCATAAGGCTGTTTGTTGTACTATCTTTAAAGGTGGGGACTTTGTTTCCTTTCACCCTTTCACCTTCCCAGCTCTCCCATGAGCCTATTAATTTTAAAGTTCTAGGTATGCAATCCCACTGATTCTAGGAACACATGAAACTTGGCCCCTCTGGTTTTTAAAGCCAAATGTCATGGGCATTTGTCTTCCTAGAGTGGGTTCCCTTGTATCAGAGTCTGTTTCTCTCCAGCTTTCCATGTCCACACAGCATCATTCTCTCCTGTGGACAGTCCCATGGATCCACTTAGCTCAGGCCACCAATCTTGGCCCTTCCTACCCACTTTCATATGGTCTATTCTCTATATTTAGCTGTGGAGAGTCTGTTCTGCCAATCTTCAGGTAGTTTTCTGGGTTATTTAAACTGATGTGGGTGTTATCTAGTAGTATCTATGGGAGAAGGTGAGCTTAGGGTCTTCTTACTCTGCCATTTTCTCTGGACCCCATCATTTCTAATTACTGGTTTGAAGTTGTATTTTTTACTTTAAGTAGCCATAAAACTTTCTTTTTTATGTAAAAGGGAACAGAAAAATTGTGGGATTGCCCAAGTTTTCATCCAGGTAGAGAAAGACTACTCTCAAAGAGCACATTTAAAGAGATGGTGTGAGGTGAAAGTCAACTTTCAGTTGTGTTTATACCCTCACACTCTGCTTATCCAAGATATTGGTTAAACATAAGTTCAGGTGAATTATACACTTTATGACTTCTTTGTATGGATTCTAGCCCAGCCTCTAGGAACTCACAGACCAAGACTGTATATGACAGCTCTTGAAACATTTATGGAGCTTGTCCTGTTTCTCCTCAACCCCTTGTCTCCCTGTTCCATTTTTCGTGGACCTTAGCTTCACAGTTCCCTCTCCCTGGAGTTCCCTTTTCTGGAACCACTGCCATCATTTGTCTTGCCTGTCATCCAAGTGGAGCCCAGGCCTGGGACCAGTACAGCATATGTAGAAGCTTAATTCTTCTTGGGTGACTGTGAGAAGAATTCTTAATGTTCTTCATTGGAAGATCAATGAAGGTAAGATAACCTAGTTCCAACCATGTGAAGATTTCTGGGCTTTGCTTTCTCTTCCCTCCATCATCAAAATCAGTTCCCTAACCTCCATTATGAAAACATATTCTACAATCTGGCATCAGCGACTATGGCTACCGCTTTTCCACTTTCAGTCCCACTATCAGACAGTTTTACTAGCCCCCCTCAACACACTTTGTGGGAATTGCCTGCTTTTAATCATCTTCTGAACCTTTTCTCTGTCCTTCAAAGTGGGTTTTATGTGCCTCACTATTTATTTTACGCTGACTTTGGCATTAGCACATACGTTCCTAACATCTTGGTCTATTCTTTTTTTTTTTGTTTTCTTAATATTTTTTATTATGTTATATTAGTCACCATACAGTATGTCATTAGTTTTGATGTAGTGTGCCAAGATTCATTGTTTACATATAACGCCCAGTGCTCCATGCAATCTGTGCCCTCCTTAATACCCATCACTGGGCCAACCCATTCACCCAGCCCCTCCTCTCTAAAATCCTCAATTTGTTTCTTGGAGTCCACAATCTCTCATGGTTCCTCTTCCCCTCTAATTATCCCCCCTCATTTTTCCCTTCCTTCTCCTAATGTCCTCCGTGCTATTCCTTATGTTCCAAAAGTAAGTGAAACCATATGACAATTGACTTTCTCTGCTTGACTTATTTCACTCAGCATAATCTCCTCCAGTCCCATCATGTTGATGCAAAAGTTGGGAATTCATCCTTTCTGATGGCTGAGTAATATCCCATCTGAGTAATATTCCATGGACCACATCTTCTTTATCCATTCATCTATGGAAGGACATCTCTGCTCATTCCACAGTTTGGCTATTGTGGACATTGCTGCTATGAACATTGGGGTGCATATGGTCCTTCTTTTCACTACATCTGTATCCTTGGGTTAAATACCCAGTAGTGCAATTGCTAGGTCATAGGGTAGTTCTATTTTTAATTTTTTGAGGAACCTCCACACAGTTTTCCAAAGTGGCTGCACCAACTTGCATTCCCACCAACAGTGTAAAAGGATTCCCCTTTCTCCACATCCTCTCCAATATTTGTTATTAATTTTTGCCATTCTAACTGGTGTATTCTCTCATGGATTTTAAGCTGCTTGTTCTAGGCCTCCTCCTCCTCCTTCTTTTCTATTAGTTTGTCTTCAAGATCACTAATTCATTCTTCTGCTTCATTTACCCTAACTGTTAGAGTATCTAGATTAGATGGTATCTCACTGATAGCGTTTTTAAGTTCTGCCAGATCTCATTTCTGCCTTTAACAAATCTATGTTGCCATAATAGTTTTCTCCAGCCTGACTATTGTCTTCATAACTGCTACCCTGAAGTCTATTTCTGACATCTTGCTTAAATCCATATCCATTAGATCTATGGGAGAGGCCATTGTCTCTGCGTCTTTCTTTGTTGGGAGTTCCTCCTCCTAGTTATTCTGTGGAGTTGTGGTTGAGGGAATGTACATCTGAAAATATCAATCACTATCTAGACAATGTGCACCCTGGGAAGTTTTGGAGCAATTGGAAGTTACCTTAAAAAAAAAAAAAATCCAGCCAAAATGAGCCCCAAGAGTAAGATTTATAAATTACAAAACAAAACAAACAAAAGGCTGACAAAAAAGAAAAAATAAAAAAATAAAAAAGGCAAGGTGACAGGAAGGTGGTTATAACCCCTTGATGTGGGTGAGGAAGGATATTTCAGTCCTTCCTGGGTGTATTTTGTTATCTTTGTTGGAGACCTCTATTTCTCGGAGATACAGAGAAATTAAAACTGGTGTATATAAAGGCAGTATTGGACTACATTGAAGTTTATATACATTATATAAAAAAGAAAAAGGAAAAAAAGTATATGTATGAAAAAGTTCAGGTTAAAAAGTTACTATGGAATACGTTGTATTAAACATTTAGTTGAAATGATAAGTAAGTAAAAAAAAGAGGGAAAAGTTGTATCTAAGAAATATACAGGCTATGAGGCAATACCAGGAGCTTGATATACTGTTTTTCCCTAGTTTTGGGGTACAGTTTAATGGGACCCTGTGGTTGTCCTCTTGTTCTTCTAGCTTTTCTTCTGGGCGAGGGGCCTGCCGAGTTGTTTTTCAGAGTTGCCCTGCCCCTATTAAGGGGCTGGGCTCCTTGGAAACTGGTTTTTTGGGCTTTTGTTCTCTGGAGGCTTTTGTTCCCTGGTGGCTTTTCCCACCTTTTGGGGGGTTAGAGCAAAATAAACTGGTGCCCCCCAGTGACCTTCCCAGTGATCAGCCAAGGCCCCACTTGTCTCTGTACCCCATGCCACCAAAACCATGAGTAATACCTGTCCAGGTGAGCCTGGCCCCTACAGCTGCTGTTCCAGGACCATCGTCTCCAGTCCAAACTGGGTCCTCTCAGCTGCAGCTGCAGCAGCAGAGGGAGCTGCAGTGACAGCCACGGCCAGCCCAGGGATCACTGACTCAGTTCTGCGCTGGGTTCTCTCAGCCATGGGTGGGCATCTGCTCTGGTCAGTCCTGGGAACCGTAGGTCTGCGCCTGCAGCCACTTGGTCCCAGCAGTTGTCCCTTAAAACCTTTGTTCTGTCTGAGCACTGTTATCAGTCCCTTCCCATCTCACACAGCCACCGGGCTCCCAACTATCATTGGTCCCCAAGAGCAGAGCACTTTTCCACTGGCATGTTGCTTTCCAGTGGCTAGCTTCTAGTGGCTCCCTCCCCCCTTCTGTTTACCCTCCAATATCTGTCTGTGCAATCCCAGCTCTGTCTTTTGTACTCTCAACTGATGATTCTCTGCCCCTGTAGAGATCCAGACGCATATAATCTTACATCTTAGGCTAATTTCGTGGGTGTTTAGAGTGGCTTGGTAGATTTCTAGCTAAATTCAGGGGCCAGTCGAAAGGATTGAAACAGAGTCTTCCAATTCCTCTGCCATTTTGGTGGAACTTCTTAATTGGACTATTTTCTAAAGACAAACTTTGCCATCAACATTTGACTGATTTGAATGCAAGTTACTAGATCAGCCAAGCAAACCACTAGTTTACAAAAATGTCATCATAAATATAACTCAAGCCTTTTGAAGAGAAAGGCACTAGCATCCCATTCTATTGATGTCACTATATGTAGCACATGCAGCTGTGGCTACAATGTAATGTATGGATTGGGACTCAAAGGCAAGTTTTCAACATCAAGCCTGTCATGCCTCAACCTTCCAGAGATTTTCAAATCTCACCAGAGTAAATGGTATTAGGTTGAAGTAGTAGTTTTATTTTTTCACTTGCACTCATATAAGTTTAATTTAGTATCAAATTCTAGTATGTAACAAAAATATAAATAGAAGGCTCTCTGCTGGTTAAAGCTTGTTTTTTTTTCCTCCCACCTGCTCTACTAAGGAATTCTGCCTTAGAAGCTTACCTTCTCCATCGAATGGCCTGTTTGAAGACCCTCATTTGTCCGCTGAAGCTAACAACATCAATGCTGACACTATTTCTATGTGATACATTCTCAAGATGAAAGTTGCTTAAAACCTTAAAGAGTAACTTATAATTTCCTCTGATTCTATCTGCAGTAGGGATTCCTAACTCTAAGTGGACAGCCCCTTCAACTATGGGCACTGTGGAAATGTCAAGAAGTATCTCAAAATTTTCCTTCAAGAACTCAAAGTATAAATTAAAAGAGAAAACTAAATTCCATTTGGACCTTTTCTTTCCTCTCCCCTTTTCCCAAATTGTAGTTAATTCTTAAAAAAAAAAAAAATCTAGACTCAAACTCCTTTTTCTCCCTCTACAGAGTAGCTCCTATTCTCAGATCCCTCATTTATGTTACATGGGCCAGTGTGCCTAACAGAGAAGACATTCAATAAATACTCCCTTACTTGAATTGGATAACTTCTCTAAAATTTATAGTATCATTGTATTTTTAAATTTATTAGATTTTGCAGTTTTTATCTAGGCCTCATAACATCCTTTCTTAGAGCTCTGTATGCTAAGAGAGAGATCTGTTAACAATTAAAGACACAGAGTTGCTTAGTGGCAGACCTAGAATTAGAACTGCCATCTTCTAACCTGACTTTTTTGTTCTCTTTACAAAGATTCCATTGATATTAAATACATGAAACTTAATATTTATATATTGTAACTTAATAACTCAAACAAAAAAACCCAAGAAATAAAAACACGCAAATATTTTCTGATTATGTTAGTGTCATATTTAGTAGCTCTTTGCTGAAACTAAAATCTCATCAGAGTAATATCAAAACTTAGTAGTGCCAGGGTGTCTGGGTGGCTCAGTGGGTTAAGCCTCTGCCTTCGGCTCAGGTCATGATCTCGGGGTCCTGGGATCGAGTACCACATCAGACTCTCTGCTCAGTGGGGAGCCTGCTTCCCCCTCTCTCTCTCTGCCTACCTCTCTGCCTACTTGTGATCTCAATATCTGTCAAATAAATAAATAAAATATTTTTTTAAAAAACTTAGTAGTGCCATAAAAATGGTAAAAATGTTATATTAACCCACTTGATTTAAAATGCATTCCACCAATCATAAAAAAAAAACCTCTCTCTGAAATTGATATTTATTATTATTCTTCTCCCTCACCAGACTGTAAGCACCACAAGGGCAAGGACCAAGACAATTTTTTGTTCATCATTGTATTCCCAACATCTTGCTGTGCCTAACAATATTAATTTAAATGAGTATGAATATTGGCCATTTAATTAACTGCTCAGTGATATTTATTCATTCATTTTTCATTCATCAACAAGTGGGTTCTTTGCTAGGCCTCTGTCAAAACAAGAGTGAATAAGCCATTACCATGCTCAAGGAGGGAGACAGACTTATAAAGAGAGGTTTGTTGCACATGATGGTTATCTCTAGAAGATGTCTGAGCTGAACACAGATGAGAGAATGGCTAATTCTACCCTGAGAATCAGAACTGCTTTTCAGAGAAAGATTTCTCTCAGCTGGGTTTTGGAGAATGAGAGGTGGGAGGAAGAAACGGATGGAGTGTGCAAAGACTCTTCAGTAAAGAAATCTAAGGAAAAAATATTTTTTCTCAAGAACTTAAAAGTCAAGACTATTTAAGTTGACTTTCTGAGCTTTTAGGTTTTGCCATTCAGAATCATACAGATTATTCTTCATTAATCAAATTCTTTTTTACTCTATATTTTTTGGCTTCAAATATAAAGCTGAAAACAGATTGTTCCCCTTAGCCACATTCTCATATGATGATTACTTTTCCCCAAGTTTGGAAATTGTGGTTCGACGTGAGAGTCAAAGTTGACTACATTTATGTCCCTTATTTTGTTTTCACAACATTGTTTTTTACATTATGAAATGTAAACATCATTTCTCAGCTGGATAAGATTTACCTATCTTGCCCTAAATAAGTAACTGCTCAAAGTAATAAAAGCAAGATTCTTCAAAACGAATAATCAAAACACCATTCATACTCACTAGTCCAAGAAATTTAAAGGTACACTTGGTAGAATCAACTGTATTCGACCATGAAAACGTTAATCTTGTTTATTTATATCTGCATATTCAGGAACTAGAAAGTCCTTTTAAAGAGAAACAAAATATTGTAATGTTTAAAATGTTTTGAATAATAATCCTAAGGGAAGAAAAGCCACCAAGTCTTATGCTAATAATAGTTTTATTATGATACAGAGTATTAGCATGTTTGTTTAATATTTTGTTCTAAGAGTTGGAGTTTAAAAAAAAAGAATTAATTATGACTCTACATTTGCTTACATGACTCTACATTTGCTCAAAGTCAGAGAATCATAAATTTAAAAGGTCAATTTCATTGTATATAAATTATTTTTCTTTTTCTTTTTTTTTTTTAAAGAAAAAAAGATGAGAGGGAGGAAGGGAAGAAAATAGACTTTGTTTTATAATTTGGGGAAACTAAACTTTGGGTCATTCTTCTGACACTGCTCCAGATTCTTTTCCAGAAGGCAAGCACTTGGTACATTTCAAGCAGAATAATTAAAATCAATCACCCACACAGGCAGGCCAAGAATGAAGAGCAGAAAACTTGGGATTTGACAAGAAGGAAAGAGATCCAAGACAGGAAATTGACTTGGTCAGACGTGTGGAAAATCAAGGCAACCCACAAGACCATTAATGAAGGTCCCCATAAGAGAGTCTCTGCTTCTGCACTCCGCCCTCAGCCCAGGCTCTCTCTCCAGCAGGGAGGATTTATTTCAGGGAAGCTGTGCCAGCATCTTCCAAGGGAAACACAGTCGGAGCATGATTACCAAACAATGCTGCAAAGGAGGCACAGGTGGCACGCTGGAAGAATCTTCCTCAGGATGGAAAGAGGGAGACAATCACAGCCAGTGCCCCTGACTTCCATCTAAGGAAACTCAACTCCCCGGAAACAGATATCTCAACTCCAAAGATGAAGAAGGGAAAACCCAGTTAAGAAGTCTTTGTCCTTGGAAAACAATAGAAGCAGTCCTGTTACTGAAACACACTGAGAGGCAAACACATTAAGGTGGTCACTAGAAATGACCTCAAGATAATGGGACTGAAAAGCGTTAAAAAGGATATGGAAGTGGATTAACATCACTGGATAGAAGCCAGTGTTAGATCAACACCGCACATGGATTAACCAAAGAGGATATAGTCTAATGCATGACCCCAAGCCAAGCACTTCTGTTAGCCCAACAGCCTGTGGAGTCAGAACTGATGCTTGCCGAAAGTTCTACATTTTTACATGAAAAAGAGGAAAAACATCTAAGCTGTTGCCTGTTTGAATCTTAGCAGCATCACTTACTGGTTGTGTGACCATGGATAGGTTATTTAATGTGTTTGTGCCTCAGATTCTCTATCTGTAAAATGGAGGAGAGGGTTAGTGCCTATTTCATGTAGTTGTTGTATTAAGTAAGTCCATATACATATGCATATATATATATATATATATGTATACACACACACACACATACATACTAGAGGCCTAGGCACATGGTAAGTGCTATATAAATTCTAGTTAATATGATTATCATATAATAGATTTCCCAGATTAGAGTTGGTCTTGGTATGCTAATACTAAGTATGTTCTGAAGTAACACTAAAACCTGACTGAAGTCTGTGAACCACACAAGGTGGCTAGTTTACAGAATTCGTGAAGTTTTCTTGCTGAGGCATTTGCTAAGATTTCCATTGATTCTTTTGGGATTTCTAGCCATATTTTCCTGGAAGCCAGTTTCGGCATTCCTAGAAAAAAAGGCCAATACTTTTAGAGTAACAGTGACATGGAATAAACCTTGGGTTGGCAGTCAGGTGACAAGTATCTGGATGAGGTAGTTTTTTCTGTGTTACTTGTCAAAATCACTTCCCCTTCCTGGGCCTACAACACCTCCCATTACAAGAGAGGGTTGAACTAGATGACATCTATGTTATCTGTGTTACCGTATGAGTTCTGATATTTTCTTATTCTATTCCAACACTACAGTTGATTTTTTTTTCTTTTCTTTTAACATCTTTAAATGTCTATAAAAGGACTTTATAATCCAATGTTCTCCAAATACCATCTGGGCTTCTATACCTAGGTATATCCTGAAGGCTCCTCCACCTCTGTAAGTGAAGGCATAATTTCACCTTTCCTATCATCCTATGAGCTCTACATCCTTTCCTTACTGAGAAGGACCCCGCCATTCTCGGTCCCAGTGCAAAGCCTCCAATGCCCTAGATGGCTTGCATTGCCTCTCCACATCTCTTCTTGGTCTCCTCAATCATCTTTGAGCAGCTGCTTATGTTCAGGCTCTCCTCAGCCCTCCTTTGACCAGTGCTACTTATATCTTAATAAGCATGTTGATCACCCGGGGATCCCGTTCAAATACAGATTCTGATTCTGTAAGCCTGGAACAACCCGTTTCCACATTCCTAACAAGCTCCAGGTGGTGCCAAAGCTGCTGGTTACCTACCACACTCTGGGGAGCAAGACACTTACTCCTCTAGTGAGAGCCCCAGAATCCAGATGTTTTCTTTTTTAGTCCAATTTTCAGGTTAGTAGTCCTAAACTTTGATCCTGTTCTTCCTGCTAAAATATTGTGGCTTACATAATTGAATAGTAAATAAAATCTCTTCACGATAAAACTTCAGCCTGTGCTTCTTCCTTAACCCTTACAATCCCCAGCCTACATTTAACTTAATTTATCTAAGTAGCCTACATTTAATCTGACTAGTTCCTTTCAGGATGTGTTCTTCCCTTTCTTCCCTCATGCCTTGCTCAGGCTCTATAATTTGCTTAAGATGTCATCTTGCTCTTTTTCTTTCTATTACTCAGAATCTTCACACAAATACCCTCAGTCCACGAAACCTTTCTGTTTCCTGTAACGTCACCTTCTCCTTTAATTCAGTGTGGTTTTTTTTACTTTATTTATGATGATTCACCGTCTGCTCTGTAATTTCTATTTATGCATCTGCTACCTCTCTCATCAGACCCAGTGCTGCTGCTGCTTCTTTTTTTTTTTTTTAAGATTTTATTTATTTATTTGACAGATCACAAGTAGGCAGAGGGGCAGGCAGAGAGAGAGGGGGAAGCAGGCTCCCCGCTGAGCAGAGAGCCTGATGCAGGGCCCAGTCCCAGGACCCTGAGATCATGACCTGAGCTGATGGCAGAGGCTTGAACCCACTGAGCCACCCAGGTGCCCCAGACCCAGCGCTTCTTGAGGAGATGCTTCAAAGCAGAAAGAACTGTTCAAAACAAATGAATGGAAGTACTCTGTCACTAATTATCTCAACTCATACGGGCTGAAAATATGAAACAAATTCTAAAAAGGCTTAGATAGCTTCATAGTTAGTCATTACTGAGGGTGACTAAGACTTTGGGGGCATGCCTCCTACCTTTTATTCAATTTACCCTGCATTTCTGAGTGCTGTCTCTATGTAAGACCCCATCCTGAGAGGGCTGTGGCGGGACCCAAAGAATAAGGCCAGCATCACGCAAGTTGTCATTATCTGGTGGGAGGGACAGTAGGAGCCAGGTACTGAAGCATTTCACCATGGGTTGCTTAGGCCCTCGCCTGAGGCTGAGTCTTGGGCTGGGCGGGGGTGAGGAGAGGTGGTAAGTGTAGTTGGTGACATAATTGTTATAAAAGCCTATGGCTCCGGAGATAGTACACTTACTAAACTAACACCATGAAGATTTGTGTAGAAATGTGCTTTCAGTGTAATGCCAACTCTGCATTTGATATCCTTCCTCTCAGCATTTATAGCTACCACCTGTGCTTTCATGATTCACTCCAGTGTTTCTGTCCAAGCTGACACACTTAACTTTCCAGTGCCTCGAGGGAAAGTAGGGAGTTTCTCTCATGTCCTTCCCTTCACTCATGGGTGATTCTCCTAAGAATTAAGCCTCACGGACACATCCATTACCTGTGTGAGGAAGAAGATCAGAAAGCATTGTCATGGCGTTCTTACAGTTTAGTAAAGAGGCTAAGAGAAGAATAGTTATTTTGTAATTTTTCGCCTCTCCTGAGAAATCACATTCTTAAAAAGCTTAAAAATGTGATCCCCAACCATTCCTCCTTGCATCCTGGGAATTAGAGAATTTTAGAGCTTGAAGGAAGTTTAGAGATAGACCGTCCTATTCCCTCGTTTCCTGGGTGAGGAAATTGAGGCACAGGATCACACGTCAATGTAGTGGCCAAGCGAGGTCTTAAACTTGTCTTCTAAGGACTAAGTGGTTAAGTGGGAGAAAGAAAACGATATTTGTATCTATCTATCTACCTATATTTATAACTATATATGTATTTATATCTATCTATCTATCTATCTATCATCAGTCTCTTCTGTGATATGTCAGGTACTGTGTGTTTGGTGCTTTAGATGCCTTATCACATTTAACACTTTTATCCCAATTCCAAGAGGCAGGTGTCATCCCAACTTTACTGAGAAATCTGAATTTCAGAGAGGTAAAGTAACTTGTCCAAGAGTGAGTATGTAGGTGTTGTACCATGTCCCCAAATCCTGGCTCAAGGGAAGACTACCTGGTAGCCAGCAGCAAGCCACCCTGCCAGCTGGTGATATGAGAGGGAGATAAAAGAAACAGTCTTCTTGATCCTTAAATGATAAGGATATCCTTAATCTACCTTTTGGGTTACTCTTTCTCTTTCTCTCTTCTGGTCTCTGAATCTTATTGTTCAGTCTTTGTGGACTTCACTGCCAAGATGCTTCCCCAGCCCTCCTGCCTCACACCCATTCTCTGAGATGGTGTTCACGCCTGGGGCTTTCATGGTTCCCTTGCCTAAATATTTGTTATGCTGTACTTCAAGCCTCTGTAGTCATTCATCAAGAATTGTCTGCTACACCTGCCCCAACAGTGCACAAACCAGTGTTCAAAATGTGGAATTCATTTCTCTTTTTTGTCTCCATTTTGGAATTCCTATTTTCTTTTTATCTATGACATATTTCTTCATTATCTTATACCAACCCTCAATATCCTTCCAAAGGCAATACAAGTTCTACCTTTTCCATGAAATCTTCTCCCATCTCATTCACTTATTGAAGAAACATTTAATGAGCAGTTTTATATGACAGGAGCAGGAGAGAGTAAAGAACGAGACAGATGCAGTATGTGTCCTCATCAAGCTTATAATCTAGTGGGGGCTATAAGTAAGTACTTGTAATGTCTTCTCTAGAGGGAAAGCACAGGGCATGGAAAATTTGATACACTTTCAATTCTTCTACATTACTCCCATCCAGAAAGAGTTTAACTATCAAGTTGATTTTTTTTCAAAGCTGAGGAAAGATCTCGTGGCAGGATCTATTCCCATGCATTTGCCTCTGGGTCCTGTGAGGACCATTGCCAGTACTCGGGGGTCCTGGAGGACCTGGGACACCTCATAGATGCTTGATATTCAAGTGGTAAGTGCCAGGTGGGAAAAATTCTTGGAGCAGTTCTGCACGGATGTAAGCACATCCTGGATCAAGCAGCTGCTTCTTCAGGGGCTTACTGGGTGGTACTGGCAGGAATTCCAATTCTCTGGAGCTTGAATGAAATACACATGGCACACTTTAATGTGAATTCAGCTCAACGCTGGCTGGAGAACAAGTGACAGCCCAATAGCTGGCACTGCCACAGTTGTGACTCTTCCCTTTGAAGATTGTGTCAGTACTGGTCTTCCCTCCAAACTCACCATGTTATAAACCTAATGAGGGTTTTCAGTGGCTTGGGGAGAGATAGCGGAGCATAATAGGAAACGTTTTAGATCAGCTCTTATTTCTGTTTTTAATCTTAAGGTAGTTTTGGTATCTGGCTAAGCTTCTTAGAGAGACTGTTTTTGTATTTCTGAGACACTAGCAGTAGAGGAGATGGACTCATATGCTCTCCTGTATGCCAGGAACACACAACATACCCCCCTCTTAATACACACATTTGCCCATCTTGCACACGTGCAGGCACACACGCTGCAGGCATAGTGCTTGGAGGCAATCAAGGCCCATCAAGGGGCCTCCCTATTTGTGGTTTATTTTCTGCTTTTAAGTTCCATTAAGTATCATTTGAGAGTGACTATTTCATAATGACCCACACTTGATAAAAACCAGCTCAAGAACAGTTTCTATGCCCAAGACTCACATATGCAAAACAGCAATAAGGACAATAGATTGTGTCAGGAGCAAATGAAAATCATTTAAAAAAGAAGTTCCAAATAGCAAATATAAAACAACTTTGTTTTCCAAAAAAATTTCAAATTAAAAATTAAAGAAATAATTTAATTTTACAATTATAAACTAGGAAAATGTGGAAATATTCTCAACATTTATTATGTTTTACACCGAACTTTGTTCCTTTCACATGTACTTTTTGAATTAGGACACATTTTGTGCTCAGATATTCTTTACCTCTATCATATAAATGCTAAATTAGCAGTCTAAAAACACCCTGATAAATTAGCAAGCCTTATTAAAAAGAACACGATTGTACAATTTCTAAAATCTTTTAGTAGTTTGATTTCTCTTAATGCCATATTCCAACAACACACTGGAATTTAAGTTTCCATGTTGTAGATGACAAAAGGATTTGCCTATTAATCAGTTTACATGGTGAGTTGAAATAAACACTGTAATTATTTAAATGACATGGCATAAAATGATTTCTAGCCACTCCTTTTTTTTTTAATGGCCACCAAAAGCTAATTAGGACCTGTCAAAAGAAAAGGAACACTTGCTTTTAAACATGATTTCTGTCTCAGATGATTTTATTTAAGATTTGTGGGGCCATATTGTTCTGCCTCAGGAAAACAGGAGCCCTCATAGAAGCCTGAAACAGTCCTCAAGGAAGGCCTAAAACTTGCAGTTTATCGAGGGCTTCCTGCCCAGGAACCCAGGTAGGGAAGCAGAATGAAAGATCTTCCATAGATCTACAGAAACTCCCAGAGCAGTGTGGATAGAGAAAAGCCACCAACCAAATACATAAAGTGCAGATCTTTGGCCCCAATTTTGAAGGCTGCAGTTGTGCTGTTGTGCAACATTAAATTGAAATGTTACTGGTTTTCAGCATTACCTAAAGAACAACTAAAGGTTAAGAGATGGTAGGAATGCCATCCAATTTACTAACTTCACAAACCTGGTTTAATGCTGGAAGTTAGAATAAAAGAGAAAGGTGATAGTGACCAAAGTATGAGTCAGAAAAGCTGAAATCTCATTGAAATTTTCCTTGGTTACTAAAAAATGGTCTGCATTAGTGAGCCAAGAATTCAAGCTTTGTTAAGGACATCTCATGTGGGATTTAGAATGAAACTCCAGGGAAGAACTGAGAGCCACCCATGTACTAAGGACATTTACTCTGGCCTAGCTGTGGTGGTGGTGATGGGAAGAGACCCCCACTATGATGCCCTTCACCAGCTTCTCAGAGAAGCCAAAGTAAGCTGCCTGATGGATCAAAGGGAGTGGCAAAGTCCAATCATCAAGGGCATAATAGGTCCTCAGTCAAGAGAACATCATTAATGGCTACTAGACAGGGAGTGTTTCTGTGTACCAGGCCTTCTCAATCCCAGGCACAATGCACATGATGACATTTCCAGCTAAGAAAGCTTCTGAGCAGTTAAACACTTTGTCCATGGTCATGTAGTAGCAGGGTAACTTGGATTCAAAGCTAACCTGATACCTGTTTCTAAAGCCCATCCTAATACCCAATATGCTCTACTCCTGATCTCTGTCATTTGCCATCCCTGGTGCCCTGGTGCTCAGAACTCATTCCATGAACCCGATATTTATAGCACAACCCAGGCTTCTACCGGACGTCTTCATTTTTATTCTTCCTTTTCCTCTTCCAACCCCATTTCTTTTCAAAGACCTTATTAGAACCTTAATTTCTTATAGGCAAGGAGAAATGAGATAGAAGGAGAGAGTGAGCTGGAGTGAAGAGAAAAATACACCAGCTTATCATAATAGCAAAACTTTGGCTAACATACAGAAGCACTGAGAAAAGGAGGCAGATGTTTTTTAATCCCTTAATCGTAAGTCATGTTGGGACATCATTCTTTTTTTCTTTGTTTGCTTGAGCTAAAAATTCATCTATGTGATTGGTTTTATTATAATCTTTCAATGTTTATCAGAAAATGGAAAGTATTTTATTATTGGCTTCTAATTTGTTACTGAGTTGTTTTTTCAGTAGATTTATGAATTGCATTCAGAAGGCACCCCACTTTTGTAATGTTGCCTTCTTGAATCCTACTGGAGACTTTTGAAATCTATCCTTAACTTTTTTCTATTCTCCCCTTGAATGCCAATGCTTTTCCTAACATGTTCCCTTCATTTTCTTTTCTGTACCTTACAGACACTATTGCAGTAGCACACATTCATCTGGCTGGGAAAATGTAGATATTTCAAGGTTAATCTAACAATGAATCAAGTCTGAGTTCCCTTGAATTTACATGCAAAATGGAACATCCTTTCTTGATAAGCTTCTCCTGCCCCCTTTAAATCACAATGCTTTTTATTTATTTTTTTAAAGCTTTATTTTTTTTAAAGCTTTTATTTATTTGAGAGAGAGTGAGCAAGCACAAGCAGAGGTGAGGGGCAGAGGGAGAAGCAGACTCCCACTGAGCAGAGAGCCCAGCTTGGGATTTGATCCCAGGACCCCAGGATCAGGACCTGAGCTGAAGGCAGATGCTTAACTGACTGACCGAGCTACACCAGTGCCCCAAAACACAGTGTTTTTAAATAGCAAAGGGCGAGAATATTAAAATGCCCGTATTTGTAAGCCTTAAGTAGAAGCGTATTTTACTTTATTCACAAGATTGTTTCCTCTCCTTCCTTAAAGTATTCCAAATCATATAGTAGATGTAAAGGACTGGGCAAAAAGAAACAAGGCATTTAAAAAAGAAAGTTAGTGACTTTAAATTGAATCGATTGCTTTTTTTAAATTTTAGTTACATATAGTTAACATACAGTGTTGTATTAGTTTTGGGTGTACAATATAGTGATTCAACAATTCTGTACATGACTCAGTGATCACCATGGTGAGAGTACTCGTAACTCCCTTCACCTATTTCATCCATCCCTCTACCCACCTTCCCTCTGGTAACCATCCTTTGTTCTCTACTGTCTAAAGTCTGTTTTTTGGGTTGTTTTGTCTCTTCTTTGCTTTTTTTTTTTCCCCTTAAATTTCACGTATGAGTGAAATCGTATGATATTTGTCTTTGACTGACTTATTTCACTTAGCAGTATATTGAATATGGAATATTTCTAGGCCATAAAAAAGAATGAAATCTTTTCATTTGCCGTGATATGGATGGATGTAGGGAGTATACTGCTAAATGAAGTAAGTATATGTCACTTCTTTATCCACTCATCTATTGATTGACATTTGGGCTGCTTCCATAATTTGGCTATTGTAAATAATGTTGAAACAAACATAGGGATGCGTGTGTCTTTTTAAATTAGAGTTTTCATATTCTTTTGGTAAATACCCAGTAGTATCATTACTGGGTCACATGGAAATTCTATTTTAAAAATTTTTGAGGAATCTTTATATTCCTTTTTTTTTTTTTTTTTTTAGATTTTATTTATTTGACAGAGAGAGGGAGAGAGAAAGGAGAAGGAATGGCAGGCAGAGGAAGAAGCAGGCTCCCCATCAAGCAAGGAGTCCAACATGGGGCCCAATCCTCAGACCCTGAGATCATGACCCAAGCCAAAGGCAGCTGCTAAACCAATAAAGCCACCCAGGTGTCCCCCACCACCCCATACTCTTTTCCACAGTGGCTGTACCAGTTTGCATTCTCATCAATAGTGCATGAGGGTTTCTGTTTCTCCACCTCCTCAACACTTGTTCCTTGTGTTTTTGACTGTAGCCATTCTCACAGGTGAGAGGTGGCATCTCATTGTGGTTTTGATTTGCATTTCTCTGATGATGAGTGATGTTGAGCATCTTTTCATGTTGGCCAACTGTATGTTTTCTTTAGAAAAATGTCTGTTCACTTCTCCTGCCCATTTTTAAATTGGATTGTTTTGAGTTGTGTAAGTTATTTATCTATTTTGGAGACTAACTTGTCTTTGGGAATGTCATTTACAAATATCTTCTCCCATTCAGTAGCTTGTCTTGGGTTTTTTTGTTTGTTTGTTTCTTTGTTTCCTTTGATGTGCAGAAACTTCTTATTTCGACATAGTCCCAATAGTTTATTTTTGCTTTTATTTCCCTTGCCTCAGGAGACATATCTAGAAAAATGTTGCCCTGCCAATGTTAGAGATATTACAGCCTGTGCTCTCTTCCAGCATTTTTATGGTTTTAGGTCTACATTTAATCCTTAATCCATTTTGAGTTTATTTTGTGTATGGTGTA
Organism: Lontra canadensis; assembly: GCF_010015895.1. Classification (NCBI taxonomy): domain Eukaryota; kingdom Metazoa; phylum Chordata; class Mammalia; order Carnivora; family Mustelidae; genus Lontra; species Lontra canadensis. The sequence goes on from NW_022631034.1 coordinate 8,738,982, forward strand.
AGTCAGTGGTCCAGTTTTAGTCTTCTGCTTAGAGCTGTCCAGTTTTTCCAGCACCATTTGTTAAAGAGATTGTCTTTTTCCCATTGCATATTATTTTCTCCTTTGTCAAAGATTAATTGACCAAATAATTGTGGGTTTATTTCTGGGCTTTCTATTCTGTTCCATTGATCTGTGGGTCTTTTCTGTGGCAGTACCATACTGTATTGATTACAACAGCTTTATAGTATATATTGAATTCTGGAATTGTGATATCTCTAGCTTTGTTTTTCTTTTTAAGATTGTTTTGGCTATTTGGGGTCTTTTGTGGTTCCACACAGTTTTTTAGCTTTGTTTGTTCTAGTACTGTAAAAAATGTTGTTGCTATTTTGACAGAGATTGCCTTAAATCTGTAGATTGCTTTCGGTTGTATGGACATTTTAACATTTGTTCTTCTAATCCATGAGCATGGATTTTTATTTGTTTGTTTCTTCTTTAGTATCTTTCATCTGTGTGTTACAGTTTTCAGAGTACAGGTCTTTCACCTCCTTGGCTAAGTTTATCCTAGATATTTTATTATTGTTGTTGTAATTGTAGATGAGATTGTTTTATTAATTTCTCTTTCTCTTGCTTCATTATTAGTACATAAAAATACCACATTATTTTTATCCTGACAACTTACTGAAATCATTTATCAATTCTAGAGTTTTTTAGTAGAGTTTTTAGGGCTTTCTGTACATATAATCATGTTGGGTGCAAATAGTCTGAGTTTTACTTCTTCCCTATCAGTTTGGATGTCTTTTATTTCTTTTTATTATATGATTGCTGTGGCCAGGACTTCTTGTGTTTAATAGTGGTGAGAGTGAACACCTCTGTCTTTTTCTTGACCTTAGGGGAAATTCTCTCAGTTTTCCAACATTGAGTATGATATTAGCTGTGGTTTTTTTCAAAGATGGCCTTTATTATGTTGAGGTGTGTTCACTCTAGCCTACTTTGTTGAGAGTTTTTATCATGAATGGATTTTGTACTTTGTCAAATGCTTTTTATGCTTTTCTGTTCTTTACATGTTTGGTAGAATTCACCGGTGAGGCTGTCTGGCTCTGGACTTCCTGTTCACTGATAGTTTTGTGATTATTGATTCAATTTCATTGCGGGTAATTGGCCTGTTCACATTTTCTGTTTATATCTGATTCAATTTGGGGAGGTTATATATTTCTAGGTTATATATTTCTTCTAGGTTGCCATTTTGGGGGCATATATTTTTTCATAATACTTTCTTACATATGGTATATTACACATGGTATGACTTTTATCTTTTTGAATTTGTTGAGGCTTGTTTTGTGGCCTAACCTGTGATTTCTTCTGGAGAATGTTCCATGTACACTTGAGAAGAATGTGTACTCTGCTGTTTAGGATGCAGTATTCTGAATATATCTGTTAGATCCATCTGGTCTTTTGTGTCTCTCAAAGCCACTGTTCCCTTGCTGATTTTCTGTTTGGGTGATCTATCCATTGACTTAAGTGGGGTGTTAAAGTCCCCTAATATTGTTGTATTATTATTGATCATTTCCTTTATGTTTGTTATTAGCTGCTTTATGTATTTGGGTGCTCGCCTGTTGGGTGCTAAAACATTTACAATTGTTGTATCTTCTTGTTGAATTGCACCATTTTTGGTTTTGTAGTATCCTTCTTTGTTCCTTGTTACCATCTTTATTTTAAAGTCTATTTTATCCAATATAAATTTTGGTAACCCAGCTTTCTCTTTACTTACATTTTCATGATAAATATTTTTCTATCCCTTTGCTTTAAACCTATAAGTGTTTTAGGTCTGAAGTGAGTCTCTTGTAGGTAACATATAGATAGATTTAGCTTTTTTATCCATTCTGTCACCTTATGTCTTTTGATTGGAGTATTTAGTCCATTTACATTCAATGAAATTTTTAATATGTGTGTATTTATTGTTCTTTTTGTTACTTGTTTTATGGTTGTTTTGGTAGTTCCTCTCTGCTCCTTTCTTCTCTTGCTGTCTTCTCCCATGATTAGTTTTCTTTAGCAAAATTCTTGGATCTCTTACTTTTTATTTTCTGCATATATAGTACTATTTTTTGACCTGTGATTACCATTTTATATATAACATCTTCTGTATATAGCTGTCTATATTAAGCTGATGGTTGTTTAATTTTGAACTCATCCTTTACTGTTCTCCTTTCCATGTTTCAGATATTTGGTTCATATTTTGCATCCTTTTGTGTTTCTCTTGCCTGATTTTTAATATATACTTTTTTTTGTGCTTCATATTTTTCTTACTTTTACTTATAGCTTTTGTTTTTCACTTGCGAGTTCCTTTAACATTTCTTGTAGGGATTATTTAGTGGTCATTAATTCCTTTAATTATGTTTGGAAAACTCTTTATCTCTTCTTCTATTCTGATTGATAACCTTGCTGCATAGCATATTCTTGGCTGCAAATTCTTCCCTTCCAGCACTTTGAATATACCATGGCCCTCTCTTCTGGCCTACAGTTCCTGCTGAAAAATCAGCTGACTGCCTTATGAGGTTTTCTTTGAATTTAACTGTTTTCTCTTACTGCTTTTAAAATTCATTATCACTACTTTTTGCCATTTTAATTACAATGTGTCTTGGTGTGGACCTCTTTGGGTTTGATTTTATTGGGTGCTCTCTGTGCCTTCTGGATACGGATTTCTGTTTCCTTACCCAGATTAGGGGAATTTTTCAGCTATTATATCTTGAAATACATTTGCCCCCTTTTCTCTCTCTTTTCCTCCTGGGATTTGTATGATGTGAATGTTACTATGCTTGATAATGTCACTGAGGTCCCTAGGTCTATTTTTATTTATTATTATTTTCTCTCTTTTTCACTTTGATTGCTTCCCATTACTCAGTCCTCTAGGTCACTGATCAATTCTGCTTCCTCTATTTTACTACATGCTCCATTTATTGTATTGTTAATTTTAGTTATTGAGTCTTCATCTATATTCATTAATTTTTATGTTTTCTCTTTGTTAAGGGTCTCACTGAGTTCCTCCACTCTTCTCTCAAGTCCAGGAAGTATCTTTATGACCATCACTTTAAATTCTCTAGCAGGTATATAACTTACCTCCATTTTAAATCTCTTGCTGTGATATTGTCCTTTTATTTGAGATATATACTTCTGTCTCACTTTGTTTAGCTCTCTGTTTCTGTTTCCATGTGTTAGGAATTATCAGCTATGTCTCCTGTTCCTGAAAGTAGTGACCTGCAGTGCAGTGTCACCCATTCCCCAGAACCTGGTGCTTCAGAAGTGTCTCCTATGTTGTGTGCATCCTGCTGTTATGACTCAGCTGCATTTGCCTTTAGTCCAGTCATTTGCAATAGCTCCCTTTCTCTGTTGTGGGCAGCGTTTGGACCCTGTGTCATCAATGGGCCAGTCTGGGGCTGCCTTGGGCTTCAGTTGCATCAGTCTAGTTAGTAATTTGCCAGAGATGCTGTAGCACTGAAATGCAGGGTGCTTTCCCTTGTTTTCCTCTGAGAAGCTTTTGTTGGTAGGGGGCCCACAGTCAGACCAGAAGTCTGCCCCCTTGCTAGAGCTACAGTTGAAATGGTGGTTACCTTATCCTCTCCCTAGGGCAGGAATCACTTTGGAGAGCTTCTGACCCTTGTTGGGTGCTTGCACACTGTTAAGATCCTTCAGCAAATAATGTAATGAAGGGGGCAGGTCTGCAGGAGATTGCAGGGACAGAGTGCCCAATGTTAGCAAGGTTTGGACAGATCTGCAGTGGGAGGGCAACTGGAGCTGCTTTAGGAACTCCGGGCACAGGGTTAGAGGGGGCGACTCCACAGGAGAGTGTGGAAGCAGGGTGCATGGTGCCAGCAAGGTATATCGTTTTGCTATGGGAAGGGACCTGCAGCTGTCAGGCAAAACTCTTGCTGGATTAGAGGGGATGAATCCACAGAAATGTGCAGTGGTGGGGCACACTGTTCATAAGCAAGGTAGAAAGTGTGGACACTATGCTTATTCTTGCAGGCTTCTGTGTATCTAGACTAGGAGTCAGGGGAGGGAAATGGCACCCTCCAGAAATTTTGTTCTCAAAATCTCTCAAAGATCCCTCCCCGTCCAGCACACACACTGAGGATAATAAACAAATCTCCCTCTTAGATAGCCCAGACTTTTTCACACTGCAGCATCTGTGCAGTATCTCTGTGGGGATATTTGTTGTGCTGTCTCTTTAAGGGTAGTGACTCAGATTCTTATTGCCCTCCTAGCTCGCCCAGAGGCCAGCCTGCTGATTTTTAAAGTTACAGATTTTAAGCTCCACTGATTATAAGACTCAGAAAATCTACCCCTCTGATTTTTCAAAGCCAAACGTTATAGGGATTCCTTTCTTGTGTAGGTTCCCCATGTGTGGTATGCCTAGTGTGAAGTTTTGCTCCTCTCCCCCTTCACACCCAGGGCATCCCTCCCTCCTGCAGACAGTACTATTATGGGTGTGTTTAGTTCCCAAGGCATCTCTGTCTTTCCTACCCTTTTTGATGTGACCTCTTCTCTACATTTAGTTGTGAAGAGTCTCTTCTGTCAGTCTTTGGGTTCTTTTCTGGGTTGTTTACCCTGATGTAGGTGTTATCTGGCTGTATCCCTCAGAGGAGGTGAGCTTAGGATCTTCCTACTCTGTCATCTTCCCTGGAACTCTTGATTGCTTTCAAATGTGCCATAACAGTCCCCAGTCTTCCCAGCACAAAAAACATTAGAGAAGATATTGCCAGATTCTGTGCTGTTTTAGCTACCTTTTATTCTTGGAAAGTTGTGGAGAAGTTGGCTAATTTGGCCCGAGGGTCCATGACCTTGATGTTATCTTGATGTCCAAGCCTTGTATAATGTGGTACTCAATTTTCATGAGTGAATCAATCACATTTGTTTTACTGAGGAATAGCTTTGTTTTCTGGGAGATGTATAGACTCACAGGGGCCAGAAGTAACTTAGGTCCTCAGAGAAGTTTTCAATATCCATGTTAGTTCTAGCAGAAAAAACATGATACATGGACAATTACTTTGGGAAAGTAAATTGTTACTGCTATATTGGTAAGCTATTTATTTTCATCTGTAATTTATTGAATTGTATTCTTATAATCATATAGCTATACTTTAAAAACAAACATTAAGGATAATATTTGCAAAAAAACTGGAAAAAAATGTCAAGATACCATTTCATATACCATGGTCTGCAATAATAATTTTAGTTCAATTTTGTCCATCTTATGCCAACAAAGACTGATTTATAAAGCATGTTCCCCAGCCCAGAACCAGGTAATACTGGAGATAATTACTGTGCCTGGTTAGAGTTTAAGAGCAATTTCCTGAGGCACCACTTGTAAAAGTGAAAGAACATACATTGGAATGAGTGCTAGTCATCTATACAGTAAAAGAAAAATACAGAATTGTTACACAGAGCCCATTTCCAATATTAGTTTAAATAATAACTGCATTTTGCCTGGTGATTCCCCAGAACTTTTAATAGTGTAATTTTAGTGTATGGATTCACAACTTCTTAAACTTTATAGGCAACACAGAAAAATCTAATCATAGTCTAGTTTCAAACACTTTAGAAATAGGATTAGTGCTTTATCTTCTAAAAGTAAGAGTTCTTAAAATCTAAAGTAGAATTTAGATTTCTTCCAGAAACCAAACTATACTTTTATTTTAAGTTAGTAAGAATCACTAATTATATTAGCATCTAATTAGATTTGGAACATTTTAAAAGAACACTGAAAACTGCAAGAATATTTTATGTTTCCATTGAAAGAAATCCATTAAATTTTAAAGAAAAATTAATTTTGATGACTTAAGTAAAAAACAGATTCTTACACATTTGTTAAGGAAGAGCTGGATGTAAAAGAAAACTTTTAGCTTAAGATAAGCTATTGATAGGTACACTTAATCTTGTTTTAGAAAACTATTGTTAGTGTTCATATTTTTTAAACCTTCTCTAAATTCACCCCTGCCTTTAAAATGAGATTTGCTTCTTCCAATGTTGGTAAAACCAAATGAGGGACTGAGCAAACCTTTGGTAAATTAAAACAAAGACCAACTAATTTAGGCCACTGTTTGGGTTTTAAAAATCCATCTCTTATCCATTTAGTTTTGACCTATTCACTTCATGTAAATTATCAGTTACAGTTATTTGACAATGCACAGCTAGAGAAAAATAGAAATTTTTAAAAAGATAAATCTCGTAAAAAAAATAAACAAAACTCTTAGTTGATACAGAGAAGATTCTGTCAGCCTGTGGTAGGTTTTAAAAACTAAAGCTTTTCTCATTTTCTAGCTTAAAGAAATAAAAAGACAGGGCTTTTTTTTTTTAATCTAAATCTTTATTAGAAGAAAAAAAACAGATTTAAAATGACAAGTAACAACAAATTTCAGTTATTAAACATTTTAGTTATCAAAGATATTTAGACAATATGTTCCTAATATTTCTGCACAGCAGAAGCACACTGATTATAGAGCTCAGACTGTCATGTGCTCACGTGAGTTTGTTTTTGGCATAAAAGAATATCTCAAGTCACATTTAAACAAATGTGATCATAGATAAGCTGATAGTAACTTACAGTTGATTCTTGAGGCTTTCACAAATTATCATATCTGACTGACATTCCCTTGGGGTGAATACTTTAACATTGAGTAACAAACTGAATTCATTTTCTTTAAAGTTAGTAGTACTAGTAAAATTACTTAAAATTGAATTAGAAATCATGTTCCTTTTTACATTAGCACAATAAAAGTTAACATTATTAATAAACTGATTATTTCATATCAAAAGTTAAAAAATGAAATAACATACATAGACCACTTCTTGATGATAATAAACAATCATTTAAAACAGAGCGATTCAGTACATGACACCTGTGAGCACCCTTTCCAGGGGTAAAGTTTCCCTTTATAATTTCTCAAGGTGTCCTTTTCCAAACTGTGTAAAACATTGAGAACTGTAATCTTATACCTATTTTCAAAGATTTACTATAGAAAAGATTAGGTTTTTAAACTTTTCACTTTTAGTAAAAAAAACTAACAAGCAACCTTTCACTTTTTTTTTTTTTCTTGCGTGTAGTACACATTCATGAATGTCCACTAGGCGCAAGGGAAATTGTTTATGCTGCAAAATGTACTCTATATAGTGAGGATATCAAACATACTGAAATGACAAGTGGTTTCTAACCAGTGAGCTAAGAGGAAAACAAATTCAAGAAGACTTGTTTCAATCACTAAACAGTGCAGGTTTTTTTTTGTTTTTTTTTTTTAAACAACGTTTGTAAACTTGCCCACAAAAGCTGGGTAATATTAAACAGCCAGTAAGGCACTTTGTCAGAGAGGACTAAGTAGTAAAGGCTGGATGATTGGCAATTTGTTTAATAGGAAACATTCTATACTTAAAGAGCGCAAAATCTGGAGTAGGCAGTCCTTTTACCAATTTACTGTCAAACAGGAGTGGGGAAAACTTTAAAATTTTCTATTTCACTTTGTTGACCAATTTCCCCTGCAGAAGTCTTTTAGTTGTAATTTAAAAAATATATTAGGAGCTATCGGTTTAAATAATGTTTCATTTTTCAATGTAATATATAAAGAATATGAACATACTCCGTAGTGTTTTCAAAACATCCAAGCCACTGTATTTAAAAATGAATTACACAACAAAAGATCTTAGTATAAAAATGTACCATGTTGTTAACAATTCCCTTGCGACTTCTGATGGCTTCACATATTACAGTATAAGCTTTGGTATTAAACATGCAAATAAAAGCCAACAAGGTGGTGAATTCAGTGTCCCAAATACAAAGCACTTATGAAACGAGTGTTGCGCAGACACAGCAGATGAAGATTAGGTTACACACCGCGCTGCAGGATGACCACAGTTTGCACTTCTAATGCTTCTTAGTTTGCATGCGTGGCTCGTTCAAAATCTTCAGCAGAGACTGACTCATGTAATAGGGCCTTTCAGGAGAACCATCGTTTCTTTCTATATCTTCCACTAGGAGGAAGAATGGCACAGAGTAAATATCAAAGCAAAACTGTAAGAGAAGTAACGTCGCCATCTGCTGCACACTTGCTTTACAGCAGTTCAAAACTTTTCTCCCTCTCTCTCTTTTTAAAATAGCATAGTTTGGCATCATCATTATAAACATACCTATGAGAAATCAAGCAGCCCTTGTTATCATGTTAGTAAAATGCCATCTAATTCTGTGTACAAAGTCACAGTCTGCCAATAATGCATGCCTCTAAGGGGCATGATTGAGGAAATAACTTCTACCTTCTTTCAGATGGCAAACTAACCAAAAATAACAAAAACAAAAAGCCTCATCCGGAATTTCTAAATTCACCTTAAAATTCCTGAAAAGTGGTATGTACTCAATTTACTTTCTAAATTATTGTGTTTGTTCAAAATTGCTTTTGTTTTGCCATCAACAATTTGGGTAGCACAGTTTTAAAGATTTGTAAAGTTTTAATGTATTTCAAAGCCTTAAACTGCAAGTTTTGAAAAATATTGTTTTGCAGTTAATTACTTTAATTGCTTTATAAGATAATAGCTTCTAATTTCTTCCCTCAAAAATAATGCTCATTTTTATTCTCTTCTACACAAAGAAGTAACTAGTGAGGAAAACTTTTTCTGACTAGAACTAAGTCCATAATATAGTTAAAACTTCTGTACTTATTCTTCCTTTTAGTAAAGAAATTATTTAAAAATATTGAGCCAAATAACATTTCTTTTCTTATGATTTTGTACCCATGGGTTATATCCTTAAATTATAACCAGCTATAGAATGTGCCTCCATATAATTCAGTAAACACTCTTACTCTAGTGAACTTTTTAGTCTGATCAGCAGATATAATGTTAAACATGTAATACATGGGCCCCGCCTAGTCCAAGAATCTAAAATACAGAAGTAGTTATGATTATTCAAAGTCTCCAAATTAATCTTTGTCTTAATTTTCTAACTCCTGAAACAGCCAAGAATGTAATACAGGCAACTAATTTCTTGCGTGTTGGTTTGTATTTTATTCAAGTGATTTTCCAACTTTTATGTGTATCAGAATCAACTAGAGAACTTTATAATAATTCACAAGCTACCCCGTACCCAAACACAACATATCAGATTCTGTTAGGAAAGGGGCACAGACGTCTATTAGAAGTTCTCAGAATGATTCTGATGCCTACCAAAAAGAATTAGAATTGTGTTGTTTCATCATTATGTATCATTCAACTACTCCTGAAGAGGATATATTCTCTATCATTTTTAACACTTAAGAGAGAGGTAACTGGGTAGCTCAGATGGTTAAGCCTCCTACTCTTGATTTTGGTTCAGGTCATAATCTCAGGGTCATGAGGTCCAGCATTGGGCTCTGCACTGGGTATGAAACCTGTTTAAGATTCTCTCCCTCTCCTCTTTCCTGCTGCTCATATGTACACATGTGTACTTGCACTCTCTCTCTCTCTCGCTCTCAAAAAAAAAAAAAAAAAAAGAAAGGGAAAAAGAAAAAAGAAAAAAGAGAAGTAACTATTTACTAGATCTTGGTTGAGACTACTATGTTGTTGGATAACAATAACCATCCAAAAAGACAGATTATCACCCTTCTCTGAATTTATACTTTAAGGAGAATGAGAGTGAAGCCCCTTTTCCATGAGGTGAAGCCAGGTGACACTTCTGACCCTAATAATCTCAAGAAAATAAGAAAATAAGAATCTCAAGAAAATAAGCCCAGAACAAGATGGTGGCCATTATAAAGACCTATTTTGAAAATCTTCCATATTCATTGGCTTCTTGCTATTAAGCTATCAGAGTCAGTCTAAATCTAAGTTCCCATACTTCAGGATCATTAAATAAGTTGGTTTTTATATTAATTTGTGACACGATGATACATTTCTGACTCTTCTTAAATACATGGATCATAGTTAGATCACATTTCGACCACAATCTTAGATCAACACGTTTCTTTCTATCAATACATAAATAATCCCTATACACAAGCTTAGTGTAAATGCCCAAGGATACCACTTGATTCAGTGTTCCTTTGGGGTAACTGTTAGCCAAATGATACACATGTGCACACAGGAGTAGACACGCAAAGTACTTGAGTGTCTGATTCATGTTCTGCTCCAGCATGCAAAAGACTAAGGTATGGCTGCCAGCAACCAGCTTGTTGCTGTGACCAGCAAGGATGGAGTGTAAAAATAACTTTCCTACTAAACTCTCAAGGGAGAGATTTCTTAATGCACAGTACACCCCTGTAAAGGTACGAGAAAAGGTAACAGTGGAGTGCTAGTAGTATATTTCCTTAGGGTAAAATCTATAGTGTCTTAATCATCTTTTCTCTTTCCTCACGTAAGTTGAGCTACAACTAAACCTTTTGTAGAATGAAGTAAAAAAATCTCATCTAGAAAAACAGATATGCTTGTGAAAGATAGAATTACTCTTCTGAAACAAATCCATTCCAATTTTCTGTATGGTGGGAATAGGAAAATAGGAATTGGTCTCCATCTGGGTTAGAGACAAAAGGTATAAGTTATGTATCTATTTCAGTTTTGTTCAGAATATTTTCATGGTGGCTAGATGTTCATATTATTGGAAATGATATCCCAAAACCCAGATTCAACTTTACTATGAATATAATTTCACTAAAACAAAGTGGGCTATGAGGTTCCCCAGTAATTTTTACCTAGCAGCGTTCTCTATGGAACTTGTATAACATTAACATCTCTGTTTCAAACGGTCTTGAATCACACACTGAAATATACTTCCTAGGAAAACATTTATACAAGTTTAATCACAGTTGAGAAAGCTGTCCACTAGCTGGAGCAGCTATAAACATAGCACCATATTTACAAATTTAGTACCATATGCTGGTTAGCTATATCAATCTTTTTTTATGGCTAATTGACTGTACATTTATAGTGCTTTCAAAAAATTGCCTGAATATCCTTTACAAATATACATTTATAAAAAGAAAGGCGAGCAAAGTGCTTCAATGGGAAACCGCACTCTGAGTTATAAAAGTCTCATTTAAAACACTTTTGGCTATAGGCTTTAAAAATATGTTTGACATTTACACCTTGCTTTTCAGCTGGGACCACAGTCTATAAAGTATCCTAGTTCACAGAGGCTACTGTCTTCAAATGCTTGTCACCTCAGGTGGTACCATGTTCTGGCTTTTCAGGAATAAGCTCAGAAATTTCACATTACTCAAAAGCATCATTTTCACGTTACAAATGATCTAATTTACAAAAGTTCTATTTAAAAATGAATGTCACTGTTTGGAGCTTTTCTACTCTTTCTGCTTCTGGGGAACTAGTTGCATCTTGTTCAGAGTTCCGTGCAGGGTAGGGGCTATGTAGTAGGGTTTTTCTCTGGATCCATCATTTCTTTCCAGATCTTCACCTGTATATGCAGCAGCCAAAGCAGGCAAAAGCAGCAAGCGGCAGCAGAATTAAATGTATTTTTATGAATTGGAGAATCAAACAAGGAAAAATCAGAGAAATTAGTGTTAGAAAGTCAAATATAAGACAATTAGTACTGTTAAGTTGCTGGACCAAGTAAGAAACTTCAATCTCTGCCAAGAAGAACCGAAACTTCCTAAATCCCCCCAATGCCCAAAGAGGTTTATTTTGATCATTTAAAGATTAATAAGATCCTTGATGTGCATTCAACAGAATCATCTCTAAATCTGTGACTCTTCATTTCAGAAAGGTAAAATGCCACGTCTTCTGAGAGGAAGCTGAATAAAAGTCTATGATAAATGTGGAATAATAATTGAATTTCAGAGTCCAAAGTCGCTTTTAATGAAAGTCCATACCTGTAACACTACAGATGAAGAAATGGAGACCCACGTATTGAAATGATTCTCCTGACGTCAAAAGCTCTGGAGCAGTCAGAATGAGGTGAGGACCCAGCCTCTTGACACCTAGTTTGGTTCTGGTTCTACTTAACCATAAGTCATCCTGTCTTAAATCTCCTCAGAATTGCATTAGAAAATTAGTGGCAGTGTTTTCTGACTTCACATAACACATGAATTTACCTTCCTGCTTTGCTTAGGCTAATAATAAAATGACGGAGTGTTCACTGAGCACATACCTATCGGGTGATTCAGGGAAAGCCCCAAAATGATGCTGAGGTGTAAGAAGTTGGAATTAAGAATTAAGCTTCCTAAAGATAGAATTCGCAGCAGATAATATCTATCAATAAGTATACAAGTACGACTTAACTCTATGTTTTCACTAAGTGTATTAATGATTTTGTTATTCATAGCCTTTATTATAACAAAGGATAAGAAATATTATGTAAAAACATACAAGATAATCATAGATTTATGGAATAATTCTAAATTGTTTTTCATCCTTTTGGGGGAATGGTTGGATTACTGATTTAGATTTTTTATATTGAACCTCACAGTGACCTTTCTCAGACAAAATGGAAAGCTGAGGAGTAAATATGATGGATACATTTTTGTTCTTTCTTCCTTAACCATATTTCTATATCATATATAGTATATCTATATTGTTATTACCCTTGAAGCATTATTAGGAAGCCTGGTATGAATCACATTAATAATCATCAATAACATTACTTTTTTCTCAAACTGGGACCAAAATTCTCATTGCCTGGTAATATTAAAAAGATACCATGTTTCTATAAATGCAGTATTTGCAAATGGCTTGAATTTTTAAAAATACCAACTGTCTGGCAGCCAAGAGAATAAGTATAAAAAGAGATTATAAGAGATTATATAAAAATTATAAAGATTATATAGGTACAGTTATACACAATCAGAATTTGGCTTACAGCACCATTTAAGAAGAATGTTTTCCAAAGTAAGATGTTGCCCATAGCAAAAGTTAAGGAAGGAGGAGAAATGGAATTTGGTATCCCTTGTCCTTTATTCTCAAAGACAAGAGTCTCCAGAAGGAAACTGTTCATGTTCAACACACAAGCATTGAGTAAAGCTGAAATTACACCTGATTTTCAGAAGTTGGCAATTATTAATATAAAAAGTTGGGAAACAGTTCTTACCACTCAAATTTAATATCCTTGTCAAATTTAAAATCTGTAAGATTTTTCCAAAGCTTCCAAAGATTGGGAACTAGTGGCTTCTATGCATTTCCTGAGATACATTTTCAGAAACATTTTCAGTTGCAAGAATGGGGAAGATCCTAAGGGGATCTCCCACTGTTGCTATAATGAGTATCTGAGATGAAAAAAGAGATCTTTGAACATTTAAGACCTCTGTCTCAGGCACTACAATTCTGTGCTCCTTCCTCCATCTCCAACCTGAGCTGAAGTTTGTTCATGTGGCATTTTGTAGATGGCTTCTCCTAATAAACCGCTGACAGTGGCATTAGAAGATGATTAAACATGTCTGTTTCGTTCATAGCCAGAGAGAGAACTAACTACTATGCATAGTTTTCTTGATTTCTGAATTGTCCAGCTACTGAAAATAATTTTTAAATATTAAGAGAAAAAAGGCAAACCACTTTCTAGGAGGTTTTTCTTTTTTCCCCTTGAATATGTCTCCTTATAAGTATTATCTCCTCCCCTGACCCCTGTGTAAAGCTGGTGTTGTGAGTGATGCCAAAAAATAAACTGTTAATTTTACACAAGTGGATCACTCAGTAATGACCTGTCATAGAATGTTTTCTCTGCTTCTCTTAAGAACAAGGTGCCAGAGAAATAATCTCTATAGGGTATAGCTGGAGGGCTTAACAATTTGTTCTTTCACCTGTTGAGCCTCCTTTCTCTAGGCTGAAGGTAAGGGCCAAGTCAAGTTCCTAGGGCACTAGGTTCTCCAAGGCTTTTAAGATGAGATGCTAATAGAAAACCTATCCATTATGAGTTACAAATGCCACATAGAGGCACAGCAAATAAGTCAATGATGAAAGCTCTCAAGAAGTATTTTAACTCTAAGCATCAGAATTGATCGAGCTGTTTCTCAGACACTCCCCCCAGTGAATTTAGTGCGAATTGGCTCTATGTGTCTCTGAAACCATTGCCAGCTTGGCTTTATCAGAATTATAAAAGCTCCCCTCAAAGTGTTCCTATAGTCCAGTCTCAAAGCCCAGTTATGTCCTCAGTTTTGTTAATGATTCAATTCTGTTGTGGTTTATCATTAAAACTTGAAAATACTAAGAAACAACAACAACAAAAAACAGTTTCATGCTAACACAATGCAGTGGAGACCGAGGTTTATTTCAGTAGCTGACTCTCCTGTGCTTTGCCAGCTCCATTCTCTCAGCTGTTAAGGTTTAAAGAGCATCTACTAAACAGAGTCTCTTTCCAATAAACAGTATTTGGTAGTTGCAGCCAAACCATAGCAAATCCACAAGCCAGCTAAGTACATGGGTCTTAACCTTCTTATCTTTCAGTTACTCTCCAAAGGGAGAAAACACATATACTGAAAACTTACAGAAGCAGATGAAAATTGTATCAATACACATTGCATAGACGCTGAAGAATCCATGGGCAACTAGGTAAGATCCAATAATGACTGTCTATAAATGAGTAAAGAACAAAATGAAAATGTCATTAACTTGTCCAGAAGAACAATAATGCAGCTTTAAATGAAAGTCAGGATGAGAAACATTGAAGTACCCTATGTAGAAAAGATTTCAATATAGAGACCAAAAAAAAAAAAATCCAATAACAATTTTGGGTACTTTGCACTGGGATTTAAATATATTATATTACCTGTTGGTTTTCTTACCACTATCCCCAATGCCTACAAAAATACCCCAGATTTAGGATCCTGTACACTGATGCAGGAAAGCATGTGAGTTAAGAGCACACACTGCCTAGGGGTTGAATCACTTACCAGGCACTCACTCAGCAAGTTACTTAACCTCACTGTGCCTCCTGCCTCCTATAAAAAATTACTGGTGGGGGGCGCCTGGGTGGCTCAGTGGGTGAAGCCTCTGCCTTCCACTCAGGTCATGATCCCAAGGGTTCTGGGATCAAGCCCCACATCGGGCTCTCTGCTCAGCGGGGAGCCTGCTTCCCCTTCTCTCTCTGCCTGCCTCTCTGCCTACTTGTGATCTCTGTCTAGTAAATGGATAAAATCTTTGAAAAAAAATTACTGGTGGGCGAGGGGAGAATGTGAATAATAACAGTATTTATAACATATGGATTGAGCAAATGAGTTAATTGCTATAGATGCTGCCAGGCTCCCATCAAGTCCTCTTCAAATGCTACATCTCTCCTCCAGTTGTTAGGAATGTAGGCTGTGGAAGACTGAGAGGATTCCCTCACTAGGAATTGCCCTTGTTGCCAGGAACTGCCTCACCCAAGGTTACACCCCCATCCAGGGGGCAACCCCTGGCCAACCACGGAATACAGAGGCCTAATTCTTCCTTCAGAAGAATTCCCGTCAATATGTCTGAGGCCCCCACTCTAACTGCAGCTTTTTCCTTTGCCCATGCCTGCCCTCCTCACTTCCTTGTTACAAGGGTATCTCAGGAAAACACTTCCTAATAAACCTTCTGCATGCAATCCTGTCTCAGAGGTTGTTTCTAAGGAATCCAATCTGAAACAGAATAAGGCTTGGCGCAAAGTAGGACCAATAATGTTAACTATTATTCTTTTTCTTGTTCCCTTTTTTTTTTTGCCATCTCTGATAAATCAGAGTCAATATTACCCAGAGGCTATGAATGAATTGTGTCCTCTCAAAATGCATATGTTGAACCTAATCCCTAATGTGATGAGGTTTGGGGAGGTGAGGTTTGGGGAGGTGAGGTATGGGGAGGTAAGTAGGTCATGAGGGTAGAGCCCTCATGAATGGGATTAGTGTGCCCTTAAAAGACAAGATAGGAGAGATGATGAGATCTCTCTCCACCATGTTAGGATACAGTGAGAAGGCGGGGGAGAGGGGTGTCTCTTTGCAAACCAGGAAGAGAGCTCTCTCACCAGGAACTGAATCTGTGGGCACCTTAATCTTGGACTTCTCAGCCTTCAGAACTGTGAGGAATAAATTCTTGCTTAAGCCATCCAATCTATGATATTTTTATTATAGACGCCTGAACTGACTGAGACAGCAGATCTTACCAGCAAAGGTACCCAGTAGTAATTTAAAGATGTCGGTCCTTCTATCATCGTTGGCAATCTGTGTGTGAAGAGTAAAAAGGCCAGGACACCTACATTGGATAGGCAGAACATGCATATTATGTATTTGCAAAGAAACATAGTTTTTTATAGCAAAGAAGTTTTTCCAAGTACCTTTTAGACTTACTATATTTATTATTATTACTTACCTATACATCCAGCAACTAGAATTTTCCCCAGGATTAGTACAAAGTCTGTAACTTTATCCATAACTACAACTCTGAGAATCAGAAAAGAAAAAGAAAGTATAATTTTGTGTTTAAATTACATTTGTCACTTGAAATTTACGAGAGTAAATAATTCATGAGCTCGTTTTGATATGTCTTTGCTGGAAATTTTATTTGGCCTTTATTAAATGCAAGAAATGAAGGTAGACCTCCCAAATGAATTTCTGATTTATTTTTGATGAAGTAAACATAAGATGGCATTGTAGGGCTATCTGGCATAATTAGATATGTCAGCCTTTGTTTCAAAGCCCAAGTAAGACACCCTGAATTTTGAGAAGGTTTCATTTCTTTCCTGCTTTTGCTCACTCAGACTCTGTCAATCTGGGGAGAAGGAAATGGTCAGAGATATGATGTTTGTGTGGAGAATTTCTTGAGCAGAAGGGATAATAAAAATCAATAAAATACCAGTGAGTGTGAAGATGTAGATGGATGATAGAAGCAACTTTCTAAGATACAAAAAGAAATAGTGTGAGAGAGATTTAAATCTATCCAATTGAAAGATAATATTCATGTCTAATAAGATCACCATCAATTTAAATCACATGTGAAGTATTTGATGCTCAAGGTTCACCAAATTTTCTTTTGCAAATTCAACCTGATTACTTACTTCAAAACATTTCTCATCAGCAGATTGAAAGCATCTCTTGCTGACCTGCAGAAGTTTTTGCCATATATTGCAATCTGAGGAAAACAGTTGTTATTATTCTGGAGTCAGTAACATGCCCTAACAAGACCAACAGACAATCCAATGACAGGAAAATGAATTAATTCTCTTATCACCCAGCCTGCTCCTGTCATTCCTCTTTCTAGCCTTTGGGTACATGTGAGACCAGAGAACTGTACATCCTCAACTCGGCACAGCTGTCAGGGGCATTTACAATAAGGTATGCTTCAGATGCTTTATGCCTGTTAACACTCCATGGGAATTCACATAGAGGTAGATCTTTTTCTCAAATCCCAGGATATGGTTTCTGTCTTTGAAGTGTCTGGGCTAGGTAGGGTCTGTTGTGAATAGGAAAAATGTTGCAGCATTCACTTTAAAGATTATTCTCAGGAAAACAACACCTTTCGATACATTGATTTATTGATTAAAAGGCTCAATACAGTATTCTTACTGGAGGTAAATTAATGACTATTTAAATCTTCAGGACTATTTGAATCACCCCTGCAGATTCTGTGTCATGGTGATAATAAGCAAGTATCATAAGGTTGCAGTTACTAAATTTTAGAAGAATTATGTTTTTGGAACCCCTGTTTTTTTAAAAATCTCCATATTCCTCATAGGAAAGAAGTAACACTTTAGTTAGGCCTTATCGATTCCCACACATTTCAACATAAGATTTCCATTCCCTAGAAATATGTAAGTCCCAGAATTAGAAAGACTTTTTCTCAGAGTGGAATATAGACTAACCTCTCCTTTCACTAAACAATGTCAAAGACACACAAAATCTTTTCAATCTAGCATATTTAAAAATTTCCAAGGTAAATAATATTTTCCCTCTTTAAAAAGATATTAACAGTAATAATGAAGTACAGTTAAGATGTTATCTCAACTAGGAAAGCATAGTTCTGAATCATACATGGGAATCACAAATCCTTATATCAACATGGTGATAAATTCAACTGCATGAGGTAAAAAGTGTTAGAGATGGAAATGTGCAAATGGAGTTTGGGTTTGCAAAGAAGAAATTAGTAAATAAAAAATAATCTACTTACCATAACATAGGCATTTCTGTTGAAAAACTTTATCATTCTTTCCAAACACCAGAAACAGCATTTTAGGCAGCACTGTAGAAATTTACAAACGTTGTTCTGGGCCTCTATGAAAATGAAATATTCAAATCTATTAATGATTTGTAACTAAACTTTATGATCAAAAAATAAAAATTTTAAAAATAGGCTTTTTAGGGGTGCCTGGGTGGTTCAGTGGGTTGAGCCTCTGCCTTCGGCTCATGTCATGATCCCAGGGTCCTAGGATCAAGCCCCACATTGGGCTCTCTGCTCAGCGGGGAGCCTGCTTCCTCCCCTCTCTCTGCCTGCCTCTCTGCCTACTTGTGATCTCTGTCAAGTAAATAAATAAAATCTTTTAAAAAAATTTGATAAAATATACAGTTACCGTTTTAACAATTTTAAGTGTACTATTCAATTATGTACAACACTATACAAGTCAATTCAATTCAGTTCATTAAGTGCATTCACAGTGTTGCACAATCATCATCACTATCCATTTCTAGAACTTATCATCTCAAATAGAAACTCTGTACCTATTAAACAATAACTTCTCATTCTCCCCTTCCCTAAGCCCCTGATAACTTCTAGTGCAGTTTGTATGAATTTGCCTCTTCTGGACACCTCATATAAGTGGAATGATACAATATTTATCCTTTTGTGTCTTAATTCACTTAAAGTTTTCAAGGTTCATCATTTCATTCTGTTTTAGAGCTGAACAACATTCCATTGCATGTATATATCACATATTGTTTATCCTTTATCTGTTCATGGAAATTTGGGTTGTGTCTAGCTTTTAGCTACTGAGAATAATGCTAACGTGAATACTTGTATGCAAGTATTTGAGTCCCTGTTTTCAATTCTTTTGAGTATATATCTATGGCATTGAAATTGCTGGATTATATGGCAATCCTACTTTTAACTTTCTGAAGAATCATCATAATGTTCTCCGTAATGGCTATACCATTTTACATTTCTAGCAACAATACACAAAGGTTCCCAGTTTATCCTCATCCTACAAATACTTGTTATTTTACATTTTTAAAAAATAGTAGCCATTCCAATGGATGTGAAGTGGTAACCTTATTATGATTTTGATTTGCATTTCCTTAATGAATTATACAGAGCATCTTTCCATGTGCTTATTCACCATTTGTATGTCTTCTTTGGAGCAATGTATATGCCATTCCTTTGTAGAAGGGACCAAGGTGGTGACATAGGAGGCCCCTGAACTTTCCCCCTTCCACAGATGCACATAAAGTACAGCTACTCATGGAACAATTTCCGCTGAAAAAAACCTGGAAACTAGCTGATTGACTCCTACCACATCAGGCAACTAAAAAAAATAACCACAGTGAAATGGGTAGGAAAGATGAGACAAACATATCATAAACCCATTTCTGGCACAGAACCATACTATAAGGAAGATACCCCCAACTCTCAGCCTCTTCCTGAGGAGTAAAGCATTTGGACAGGACATAAAGGATTCCAACTTTTAAGGCTCCCACCCAAGGGACAGGTCCCCAAAATTCCTAGCTCTGAAAGACAGTGGAGTTTATAACCACAAGTCTAACAGCACCACAGAAAACAAAGCTAGTTCTTTACATGCTAGCACTCACTGTGGCTTCCTCCAAGAGACTTAGTACAGAGGAAGCAGGGGGGAAAAAAAGGGTCCATTTTCCAGTCTTCCTGGAAGGGAGTGGACTACATACTTTACAGCCCACTGCCTGAGGGTCTGGCTTATAATTTGCACATATCTAGTTGTTAGTTACAGTCCTTAATGGAGTTGTCCAGGGGAGCTAATGGGCACTTCTACTACTTTCTCCCTCTAGCTAACTCCAATTATATAATTAGGCCACCATTGGAAGGAGACTTTACACATACCTACTACTCTAGTTTTTACAGTTGCTGCCTGAGGATGGTCCACACCTTCCCTGGCTCTGATTGCCAATGGGGATTGCACTGAAAAGTCCTACAGGACTATAACAAACAAATAAGCAGTTTTTAAGTGGTACAGGAGCACACTCCTCCAATCCCAGCATGGAAACACACCCTGGCTCAGTGCAGAAGGAAGAGGCAAATACCTACTTCTCAGTTTCTCTGTGGAAGAGCTTCACCTGCATACTTTCCCACCTACTGCCAGACGGTCTGGCTTCTAATTTAGCCTGCATATAGGTTCTGAATGTGATCTTTCTCTTTGGAACACTGAGGTCTTGGCACATATTCAGCTGTTGGGGAACATTAAGAATAACTGGTGGCTAGGAGAATCACAAATGCCTGAGAGACCTAGAAGCTTGAGCTTGGCTGGTTGATGAAATTCATCTCCTGTATAAGACCAGTCTGTCAAGACTGGGAGAAGTGACTGTTTTATCTAATACAATGAATCCACCATAGAGACTCAAGAAAAATATGAAGAAAGAAGAGAATATATTCCAAATAAAAAACAGGATAAATCTCTAGAAACCAATATTTCAGAAGTGGTCTACCTGATAGAGTTTGAAATAATGGCCATAAAGATGTTCATCAAGGTAAGGGGAACAATGCATGAGCATTGAGAATTTTAACAAAGGGACAGAAAATATAAAAAAGCACTAAACAGAATTTATAGAACCAAAGAATACAATAACGGACTTAAAAAATTCAATAGAGGGTTTTAATAGCAGACCAGATCAAGCGGAGGAAAGGATCAACAAATTCAAAGACAAGGCAGTGGAATTCATCCAATTAGAGAAGCAAAAGGGAAAAAGAATGGAGAGAGGGATGTATTTATTGGACACCAACAAGCAGACCAAATTGAAGGTCCCAGAAGGAAAAGAGAGAGAGAGAGAAAGGTGCAGAAAGCTTAATTGAAGAAATAATGGCTGTAAATTTCCTTAATCTGTAGAAACAGACATTCAGATCCAGAAAGTCTAAAGAATCTCAAAAAGATGAATCTAAAGAGATCCATATTGAAACACAAACAAATTTTCAGAAGTTGAAAGGCAATTAAAGGCAGCAGGAGAAAAGTGACTTCTACTTTTTACAGGATAAAAAAAAAGTCACAGAAGAGTGACTTTTTCAGCAGAAATTTTATAGGCCAGAAGAGAGTGGAATGATATATTCAAAGTGATGAAGGAAAAAACTGCCAAGCAAGAAACTCTACGGGGCAAAACTGTTCTTCAGAATTGAAGGATAAAGTTTTCCAGACAAATAAAAGCTGAAGAGTTCATCCTCCCTAGTCAGCCTTACAAGAAATGTTAAAGGGAGTTTTTTAAGCTAAAACAAAGGAGCTAATTAGTAACATGAAAATATGTGGAAGTATAAAATTCACTAGTAAAAGGTAGATATATAATTAAATTCAGAATACTCAAAATAATGGTAGCAGGTAAATCACAATTCTAGTATAAGGATTAAAATACAAAGTGTTAAAGATAACTGTAACTACAGCAAGTTGTTAATGGATAACAACATGAGGTAAATTGTAATCATCAAAAATGTAGCATTAATGTAGGGAAAGTGTAAAAATGCAAAGCTTTTGTACACATTTGAAATTAAGTTATCACCTTAAAATAGATACAAGATATTTAAGATATAAAAAAGCCAGAAAACAATCAACAAAATAGCAATACTAAGTCCATAATTATCTATAAGTGAATGAAATTCTCCAACCAAAAGACACAAAGTGGCTGAGTGTATTAAAAAAAAAAAAAACCTCAGTTATAAGCTACCTATAAGTCTCACTTCACCTGTAAAAACACACAAAGGATGAAAGTGAAGGATTGGAAAAAATTTTTTCATGCAAATGGAAACCAAAAGGAGTTTGGTTAAGCCAAAAATAGTTAAGCCAAAAACTAACATAAAGGTCATTATATGGTGATAAGGGGGTCTATTCATCAAAAGAATATAAAAATCATAAATATTCATGTACCCAACATTGGAACACCAAAATATACAAAGCAAAATATAAACAGATATTAAGGGGAAAATATATAGCAATATATTAATAGTAGAGGATTTCAGTACCCCACTTTCAACAACAGATCATCCAGATAGAAGAGCAAAAAGGAAGTACTGGACTTAAACTGTATTTTGACCAGACAGATTAGACATTTACAATACAGTCCTTCCAAACACAGCAGAATATACATTCTTCTCAAGTGAATATGGAACACTGTCCAGGATAGATCATTGCTAGACCACAAAACAGGTCTTAATAAATATAAGAAGACTGAAATCTCAAGAACCTTTTCCAACCACAGTGGTTTGAAACTAGAAATCAATTACGGGAAGAAAACTGGAAAATTCACCAGTGTGTGGAGATTAAACTACATACTACTGAACAACCAATGAGCCAAAGAGGAAATCAAAGAGTATCTTGAGACAAAACTGGAAACACAGCATGACAACATATGGAATGCAGCAAAGTAATTCAAAGAAGAAGGTTCATAGCAATGAACACCTATATTAAGAAAAACAAAAGATATCAATCTGACTTTACACCTTAAGGAAGTAGAAAAAGAAGAACAAATGGCACAAATTAGTAGAAGGAAAGAGAAGGGAAATTTCAGAGTGGAAATAGATGAAATAGAAATTAAGAAGACCATAGAAAACATCAGTGGAAATAATCGTTGGTTTTCTGAAAAGATAAACAAAATTAACAAACCTTTAATTAGACCAAGGAACAAAGAGGAACATTTCATTTCAGAAATGAAAGAACAGATATCACAATCAATACCACAGAAATACAAAGGATCGTAAGAGACTACTATGAACAATTGTGCAAAAATTAGATAACCTAGAAGAAATGCACAAATTCCTACAGATATACAACCTAGTAAGACTGGATTATGATGAAAGAGAAAATCTGTAAAAACCAGTTACTAGTAAGGGTTTTGAATCAATAATCAAAAACTTTCCAACAAACAAAAGGCCACAACTAGATGGCTTTACTGGTAAATTCTATCAGACATTTAAAGAAGAATTAATATCAATTCTTCTGAAACTCTTCTAAAAAACTGAATAGGAGAAACATTTCCAAATTCATTTTACAAGGCCAGCATCACTCTGATAATCAAAGCAAGAAAGACACTACACAAAGAGAAAATTATAGACCAATATCCCTAATGATCATAAATGCAAAAATTCTTAACAAAATATTAGTGAACTGAATTCAGCAGTACAGTAAAAGGATCATACACCAAGAACAAGTGGATTTATCAAGAAATGCAAGGATGGTTCAATATATGCAAATCAAAAAATGTGATGTACCATATTAACAAAATGAAGGATCCAAATCATGGTCATCTTGGTAGATGCAGCAAATTCACTTGACAAAATTTAGCCTTCTTTCATGATAAAAACGCTCAATAAATTGATTATAGAATGCCTTAAAATAATGAAAGCCACATACGACAAGGCCACAACTAACATGATACTCAATGGTAAAAAGCTGAAAGCTTTTCTTCTAAAATGAGGAATAAGACAAGGATGTCCACTCTTGCCATTTTTATTCAATATAGTACTAGAAGTCCTAGTCAGAGCAATTAGGCAAGAAAAAGAAATAAAAGGAATTAAAACTCTAAAAGAAGAAGTAAAATTGTCTTTGCAGATCAAATGATTTATAGAAAACCCTAGAGTCCACAAAAAAAAAAATAAATAAAACCACCAAAACACCCCAACCTATTAGAACTAATAAATGAATTCAGTGAAGTTGCAGGAAAGGTAATCAATATACAAACTCAGCTGCATTTCCATATAATAACAACTAACTATTGAAAAGAGAAATTAAGAAGACAATCCCATTTACAACTATATCAAAAACAAGAAAATACCTAGGGAAAAATTAACTAAGTTGGGCATTACTCGTGCATTGAAAACTGTAAGCCATTGATGAAATCATAGATAAATAAGTGAAAAATATCCTATGATCATTGCTTGGAAAAAATAATATTGTTAAATGTCCATAATACCACAAACAATTAACAAAATCAATGCAATACCTATCAAAATTCCAATGGCATTTTCCACAGAAATAGAAAAAACAGTCCTAAAATTTGTTTGGAATCACAAAAGAATCTGAATAGCCAAAGCAACTGTGAAAGAAGAATAAAACTGAAGGCATTACATTTCCTGATTTCAGACTATATTACAAAGCATGATAATCAAAATATTATAGTGTTGGGAAAGAAAGAGACACACAAATGAATGGAACAGGATAGAGAACCCAGAAATACATACACACACACACACACACACACACACGTACACATACATGCATACATATATGGTCAATTAATTTTCAAAAAAGAAGTAAAGTATACAATGGAGAAAGGCTAGTCTCTTCAATTCAATGTTCTGGGAAAACTGAATGTCCACATACAAAAGAATAAAATTGGACTCTTACATCACACAAAACAATTCAAAATGGATTAAAGATTTGAATGGAGATCTGAAACCATAAAACTCCTAGAAGAAAACAAGACATTGGTCTTAGCAATGATTGTTTGGATTTGATGCTAAAAGCAAGGGCAACAAAAGCAAAAATAAACTAGTGAGACTGCATCAAAGTAAAAAGCTTCTGCCCAGCAAAGAAAACCATCAACAAAATAAAAAGGCAACCCATGGAATGAGAGAAATTATTTGCAAACCGTATATGTGATGGTGAGTTACTATCCAAAATATACAAGGAACTCATAGAAATCAACAGGAAAAACACCAATAACCCAATTTTTAAAAAATGGGTAAAGGACCCAAACAGACATTTTTCCAAAAACATACAGATGGCAAATAAGTACATGAAATGGTGCTCAACATTACTGCTCAACAGAGAAATGCAAATAAAAACCACAACAAGGTAGAGGATAGGATGTCTATTTTCCAAAAGACAAAAGATGAGGATGTGGAGGTGAAGATGTGGAGAAAAGGGAACTCTTGTATACTGTTGGTGGGAAGGTAAATTGGTGTGTCCACTATGGAAAACAGTATGGAAGTTCCTCAAAAAATTAAAAATAGAACTACCATATGATCCAGAAACTCCATTTCTGTGTATATATCCAAAGAAAATGAAATCACTATCTCAATGAGATACCTGTACTCCTATGTTGACTGCAGAATCACTTACAACATCAAATGTATGAAAACAACATGTCAGTGAATGAACAATGGATAAAGAAAATGTGATATAGATACACAATGGAATATTATTCATCTTTTAAAAAGAGGGAAATGCTGCTTTTGCAGCAACACAGATGAACTTGAAGAGCATGATGCTAAGAGAAATAAGCTAGATAGAGAAAGACAAATACACATGACATCACTTACATGTATAATTTTTAAAAATGTTCAACTCATAGAAAGAGCGGAATGGAGGTCAAAATAGTCAGGGGGGTGGTGAGGGAAACAGGGAGAAGCTGGTAAAAAGGTATAAATTTTAAGTTATAAGATGAATAAGTTCTTTTGAGCCAATGTATAACAGTGAATATAGTTGATAATACTACATTGTATATTTTAAATTTGCTTATAGAGAACTTAAGCATTCTCATAGAAGGAAGGGAGGGAGGGAAAGAAGGAAAAGAGAAATATGTGAGGTAATGGACATGTTTATTACCTTGAATGTGTATGTGTATACACTCCTTTCACAATGCATGTGCATATCAAAAAAAACATGTTGTACATTTTAAATATATTACAATTTTGTCAATTATGCCTCAATAAAGCTGAAAAAATGTTACATAATTTTAAAAATCCTTTGTTCATGTTGAATCAGATTATTGTTGAGTTGTAGAAGCTCTTTTTTTTAAATTTAAATTCAATTAGACAACATATAGTACATCATTAGGTTTTGATGTAGTTTTCAGTGATTCATTAGTTGCATATAACACCCAGTGCTCATCAAAACACATGCCCTCTTTAATACCCATCACCTGGTTAGCACATCCCCCCACCCACCTCCCTTCTGTAACCCTCAGTTTGTCTCCTGGAGTCCTGAGTTTCTCCAAGTTTGTCTTTCTCTCTGATCTCTTCCCATTTAGTTTTCCCTCCCTTCCCTTCCTTCCCCTCCCTTCCTATGATCTTCTGCAGTATTTCTTATATTCTACCTATGAGTTAAACCATGTCATAATTGTCTTTTTCTAACTGACTCACCTCATTCAGCATAATACCCTGGAATTCTATCCATGTTGAAATAAATGGTAGGTATTCCTCCTTTCTGATGGCTGAGTAATATTCCATTGTATAGATGAACCACATCTTTATCCATTCATCTGTTGAAGGACATTTCATCTCCTTCCACAGTGTGGCTATTATGGACATTGCTGCTATGAACATTGGGATGCAGGTAACCCCATCTTTTCACTACATCTGTATCTTTGGGGTAAATACCCAGTAGTGCAACCTCCAGGTCATTGGGTAACTCTATTTTTAACTTATTGAGGAACCTTCAAACTGTTTTCCAGAGTGGCTGCACCAGCTTGCATTCCCACCAAGGATATAAGAGGGTTACCTGTTCTCCATATCCTTGGCAACATTTGTTGTTTCCTGTCTTATTAATTTTAGCCATTCTAATTGTGGTTTTGATTTGTATTTCCCCCATGACAAGTGATATGGAACATTTTCTCGTGTATCTCCTGGCCATCCATATGTCTTCTTTGGAGAAGTGTCTATTCATGTCTTCTGGCCATTTTTCGACTGGATTATTTGGTTTTTGGGCGTTGGGTTTGATAAGTTCTTTCTAGATCTTGGATACCAGCCCTTTGTCATTTGCAAAAATCTTCTCCTACTCTGTAGTCTTTTAGTTTTGTTGACTCTTTCCTTTGCTGTGCAGAAGGTTTTTGTCTTGATGAAGTCCTAACAGTTCATTTTTGCCTTCGTTTCCCTTGCCTTTGGAGAAGTGTATTGCAAGAAGTTGCTGCAGCCAAGATTGAAGAGGTTGTTGCCTGTGCTCTCCTTAAGGATTTTAATGGATTCCTGTCTCACATTAAGTCTTTCATCCATTTTGAGTCTGTTTTTGTGTGTGGTATAAGGAAATGGTCCAGTTTCATTCTTCTGCTTAAGGCTGTCCAATTTTCCCAACACCATTTGTTGAAGAGACTGTCTTTTTTCCATTGGACATTCCTCCTGCTTGTCAAATATTGGTTGACCACAGAGTTGTGGTTCCATTTCTGGGCTCTCTACTCTGTTCCAATGATCTATGTGTCTTTTTTTGTGTCAGTATCATACTGTCTTGATGATCATGGCTTTGTAATATAGCTTGAAGTCCAGCATTGTGATGCCACCAGCTTTGCTTTTCTTTTTCAAGTTTGCTTTGGCTATTTGGGGTCTTTTGTGGTTCCATACAAATTTTAGGACTGTCTGTTCTAGCTTGAACAATATCGATGGTTGTTTGATGGGGATTGCATTGAATGTGTAGATTGCTCTGGGCAACAGAGACATTTTAACAACGTTTCTTTTTCCAACGGATGAGCATGGAATCTTTTTCCATCTCTTTGTGTCTCCCTCAATTTCTTTCCTAAGTGTCCTGTAGCTTTTAGAGTACAGATCTTTACCTCTTTGGTGAGGTTTATTCCAAGGTATCTTATGGTTTTTGGTACAACTGTAAATGTAATTGATTGCTTAATTTCTCTTTCTTCAGTCACATCGTTAGTGTATAGAAATGCAACTGATTTCTGTGCATTGATTTTGTATCCTGCCATGTTGCTGAATTGCTGTATGAGTTCTAGCAATGTTGGGGTGGGGTCTTTTGGGTTTTCCACATGAAGTATCATGTCATCTGTGAAGAGTGAAAGTTTGACTTCTTTGCCAATTTGAATGCCTTTTATTTCCTTTTATTGTCTAACTGCTGAAGCTAGGACTTCTAATACTATGTTGAACAATAGTAGTGAGAGTGGGCATTCCTGTCATGTTCCTGACATTAAGGGAAAAGCTCTCATTTTTTCCCCCATTGAGAATGATATTTCTTGTGGGCTTTTCATATATGGCTTTTATGCTATTGAGGTATGTACCCTCTATCCCTACACTGTGCGGAGTTTTAATCAAGAAAGGATGCCATATTTTGTCAAAAGCTTTTTCTGCAGCAAATGAGAGGATCATTGGTTCTTACCTTTTCTTTTATTAATGTGGTGTATCACATTGATGAAACCACCATTTCATCCCAGGAATAAATCCCACTTGGTCATGGTGAATAATCCTTTTAATGTACTATTGGATCCTATGGGCTAGTATCTTGATAAGTATTTTGGCATCCATGTTCATTAGGGATGGTGGGATATTGGTCTGTAATTCTCTTTTTGATGGGGTCTTTTTTTGGTTTGGGGATCAAGATAATGTTGGCCTCATAGAATGGGTTTAGAAGTTTTCCTTCCATTTCAATTTTTTGAAACAGCTTCAGAAGAATAGGTATTATTTCTTCTTTAAATGTTAGGTAGAATTCCCCCTGGGAAGTCATTGGCCCTGGACTCATGCGTTGGGAGATTTTTGATTACTGCTTCATTTTCCTTGCTGGATACTGGTCTTTTCAGATTTTTCTATTTCTTCCTTTTTCAGTTTTGGTAGTTCAAAAATTTCCAGGAATACATCTATTTCTTTCTTCCAGATTGCCTAATTTGTTGGCATATAGTTGCTCATAATATGTTCTCATAATTGTCTATTTCCTTGTGTTGGTTGTGATCTCTCGCCTTTCATTCATGATTTTATTAATTTGGGTTCTTTCTCTTTTCTTTTGGATAAATCTGGCCAGAAGCTTATCGATCTTTTAATTCTTTCAAAGAACCAGCTTCTAGTTTTGTTAATCAGTTCTACTGATTTTCTGGTTTCTATTTCATTGTTTTCTGCTCTAATCTTTATTGTTTCTCTTCTGTTGGTTTAGGATTTATTTGCTGTTCTTTCTCTAGGTCTTTTGAGTGTAAGGTTAGCTTGTATCTCTGGGATTTTTTAATTTTTTTGAGAGAGGCTTGGATGGTTATGTACTCTCTTCCTAGGACTGCCTTTGCAGTATCCCGTAGGTTTTGATCCGATGTGTTTTCATTTTCACTGGTTTCATTTCATTTCACTGGTTTCAAATGATTCATGGAGTCATTTAAGTTCTTCTTTAATTTCCTGGTTGACCCTTCATGCTTTTGCAGGATGTTCTCTAACCTCCAAATGTTTGAGTTCTTTCCAAATTTCCTCTTGTGATTGAGTTCAAGTTTCAAAGCACTATGGTCAGAAAATATGCAGGGGAAAATCTCAGTCTTTTGGTATCAGTTGAGACTTATTTTATGACCTAGTATGTGATCCGTTCTAGAGAAAGTTCTGTGAGAAAGTTCTATTGAGAATAATGAGTATTCTGTTGTTTTAGGATGGAATGTTCCCTATATATCTGTGAAGTCCATCTGGCCTAGTGTGTCATTCAAAGCCCTTGTTTCTTTGTTGATCTTCTGATTAGATGATCTGACCATCACTGTGAGTGGGGTGTACAAGTTCCCTATTATTAATATATTATTATCAATGTGTTTCTTTTCTTTGGTTATTAATTGGTTTATATAATTGGCTACTCCCATGTTGGGGGCATAAATATTTATAACTGTTAGATCTTGTTGGGTAAACCCTTTAAGTATGATATAAGGTCCCTCTTCATCTCTTATTACAGTCTTTGGTTTAAAATCTAATTTGTCTCATTATAAGGATTGCTACCCCAACTTTCTTTTGAGGACCACTGGCATGGTAAATGGCTCTCCAGCCCCTCAGTTTCAGACTGGAGGTGTCTTTAGGTCTAAAATGAGTCTCTTATAGACAGCATATAGCTGGGTCTTGCTTTTTTATCCAGTCTGATACTCTGTATTTTTTGATTGGAGCATTTAACCCATCTGCATTTAGAGTAACAACTGAAAAATATGACTTTAATGCCATTGTATTGCCTGTAAAGGTCCTATTTCTGGGTAGATTGTCTCTGTTTCTTTCTGGTCTATGTTACTCTTGGGGTCTCTCTTCTCTTACAGGATTTCCCTAAATATTTCTTGCAGGGCTGGCTTGGTGGTCACATATTCTATCAGTTTCCACCTACCCTGGAAGCTCTCTATGTCTCCTTCCATTCTGAATGACAGCCTTGCTGGAAAAAGAATTCTTGGCTGCATGTTCTTCTCGTTTCGTACCCTGAATATATCATGCCAGCTCCTTCTGTGGATAGGTCTGATGTTAATCTGATGTTCCTCCCTCTGTAGGCAAGGAACTCCTTTTTCTCAAGGTGGTCTCTCTTTTTTCTAAACTTTGCAATTTGCTAAATACCTTCTGGCCCTCTCTCTCTCTTTCCCCACAGGCACACCAATAGTTCTGACATTTGTTCATTTCAAAGCATCATTAAATTCTTGAAGCCTTTCTTCATGGACTCTGAGTTGTCTTTATTTTCCTCTATTTCCTTCCTTTCTATCAGCCTGTCTTCCAGATCACTTATTCTCTCTTCTGGCCTCATTCACCCTAGCTGTTAGAACATCCAATTTAGACTGCATCTCATTATAGAATTTTTAAATTAGGCCTGATTAGATCTCATTTTGCACTTAGAGACTTACTGCACTTAGAGACTATTGTCTTTTAAGCTTTTTTTTTTAGCCTATTAACTTGATTTTTTAAAAGATTTTATTTATTTATTTATTTGACAGAGAGAGAGAGACAGAGATCACAAGTAGGCAGGAAGGCAGGCAGAGAGACAGGGAAAAGCAGGCTCCCCAATGAGCAGAAAGCCTGATGTGGGGCTCAATCCCAGGACCCTGAGATCATGACCTGAGCTGATGGCAGAGGCTTAACCCACTGAGACACCCAGGCACCCATAGCCTATTAACTTTATAATTGCTGTGTGTTAGAAGACACTACCTCTCAAAATTGCAAAGGAAGCAGAACTTATCTATATATAAAAATAAAATTGAATAGAGTGAAGATAAGGATTAAATGAAGCATATATCTATTAAACATATATGTAAAAAAAAAGTTAAAAAGTGACTTGAAAACATGAGTTGGGAGGGTGCCTGGGTAGCTCGGTCGTTAAGCATCTGCCTTTGGCTCGGGTCATGATCCTGGGGATCGGGCCGCACACTGGGCTCCCTGCTTGACGGGAAACCTGCTTCTCCCTCTCCCATTCTCCCGGCTTGTGTTCCCTCTCTAACTGTGTCTCTCTCTGTTAAATAAATAAAATCTTAAAAATAAATTAAAAAGTTGGTAAAATAAGAAACTAATTGAAATGGGGAAAAGTTAAAAAAAAAAAAAAAGAAATGGAAAATTTTAGACTGAAAGATAACCAAATCATGAGAATGAACCTTGAGCTCAATATACTATTTTCCCCTGGCTGTGGAATTTTACAGTCTTGTGGGATCGGTAACCTAGTTTGTACCTGTTCTTCCAGATTACCTCCTAGGGTGGGGTCTGTTGTGCAGCTTTGCCTGGTTGGATTTGCATGGTTGGATTTGCATGGCCCTTTGCCTGTGGATTTGCATGGCCCTTTGCTAGTGGGGTGGGCTCAGTGTAAGCTGGTCCTCTGTGTGGTTTTTGTTCCCTAGAGGCTTTCTGCACCTCTTTAGATGTGCCCAGATCCCCAGCCCCAGAGCTGAAAGACTGTAGTCCCCCCCTTCAATAAACCCTCTAGGACAAATAGTCTTCACTTTTGTGTGTGCCCATCTCACAGTCTCTTGCAGTGCATGACCACTGTAATCCCCCTGGCAGGCACCCAAGTGGCCTGTGTCGCTGCCTTTTGTGTGCCCAGGGACTGAGAGTAGTTGCGGGCTCATGTGCATACTCTGCTCCACTGCTCCCAGGGGACTGCTGGGTGTCACCGTACTGTCCTTTCCAGGGCTGCCACCTTGAGAGCTATTGTTTAGTCAAGTGTGTAGCCTTTTGGCTCCTTCTGGGGTAAGGCAAATGGCCACATGTTCCAGTTCTTTTCAGGGTGCTCAGGCAGAGTGGTCACCCAACCAGTTTGGCTTGCAGTTCATGGTGACCTGGGCTGAAAGTCCCCTCCTGGGTTCACTGACTATA
This sequence comes from Lontra canadensis, assembly GCF_010015895.1. NCBI lineage: Eukaryota > Metazoa > Chordata > Mammalia > Carnivora > Mustelidae > Lontra > Lontra canadensis. The sequence goes on from NW_022631034.1 coordinate 8,771,016, forward strand.
ACCAGTTTCCCCACTCCTCTGCTTGGGCACTCTACCAGTTCAGACACCCCATTCATTCTGTGACTCCTGGGATCCTGAGACCATAATGACCCACCTAGAATTCTGCTCTTTTCATCCCCTGAGCCCCTTTCAGACAGGAAATCTGCTCACTGGAGCAGATTTCTAAGGTTTCCAATTTTGTCCTCTGGGGCTCTATCATTTTCCAGTAGCTGGCTTATGGAGGCTCCCCTCCCTCCATTTATCTTCCAATATCTCCCCGCAGATTGATGTCTCCATATCTCCTACCTTGCAAAATACAGTTGCTTTTCTACTCGTAGAGTTCCAGATATATTTTTCTTACATCTCGGGATGAATTCATGGGTGTTCAGAATGGTTTGACAGATATCCAGCTAATGTCAAGGGACCAGATGAAATAAGGTCCCCTGTTCTTCCATCATCTTGCCACCGTGGAAGCTCTTTATATATTCTGAATGTTAGTTGTTTATCTGGTAAATGACTTGCAAATATTTTTTCCTATTTTATGGGTTGTCTTTTCATTCTCTTAATAGTGTCCTTTGATACACAAACTTTGTGCATGTATATAAAGTCTGTTTTTTTTATTACCTGTGCTAAGAGATCTTCATCAAATCCAACGTCCTAAAGATGTCCTCCTATGCTTTCTTCTAAGAGTTTTACTTCTATTTTAGCTTTTAAGTCTTTGATCCATTTTTTGAATTAACCTTTGTATATTGTGTAAGGGTCCAACTTTATTCTTTTGCAGGTACATATCCATTTTTCTAGTAATGTTAGTTGAGAAAACTGTCCTTTCCCCATTGATTGGCCTTATTATGTATGAGGGTTAACTTTTGGGTTTCTATTCTATTCCAGTTCTATGTGTCTGTCCTTATGCTAGCACCACACTGTTTGATTACTGTAGTTTGATATTAATTTTTAAAATCATGTAACAGGGAATGTCCAACTTAGCTATGTTTGAAGACTGTTTTGGCAATTAATAATAAAACAAAGTGCACTCAAAGTAGAGTTTGTAAACTATATGTGTTATGTGTAAAGATTTATGCTGTTGACACCCATATTTATATTTTAAGCCTGACTCATCCTGAGCTTCAGACTTAAAACTACCTGACATCTCCACCAAGCTTCTCAATATCAACATGCCCCAAACACTGTTTTTCATCTCTTCTTTGAAATTTGCTTCTCCTGGTTTCTACACCTTCATAAATGGCATCACACACTTTTTGTCTTTTTTCTTTACCCTGCTTCTCTTCACATCCTCTCCTGTCCCATATCCTATCTCTCAGCAAGTCCTGTTGGCTTTTCCTTCCAAACATATCCCCAATCTGACCACTTGCATCCTTATTCCCTAGTCCAACTTGTAGTCATAATATTTCCCCTAACTCCTTGCCCCAAACCATTATTTTTACAAAAGTCAGGAAGTCTGAGAAAAGATGAATTCTAGAGTCTTACCTTTCAGACGGCGGTCCAAGTATTCTAGGATGAATTTAAACATTTGAACTAATGCAAGAATTAAAGATCCAAATGCTAGGGATCCTGTGTGATATCTGAGCAAAGATAAAATGAGAATCAAAGTTAAAATATCTTCATTACTAACTAATAGGATGCTAAATAATTTTAATAGGTAAAAAGGATCCGCAGAAGGATAAGAAAGTGTTTATTACACTTTCTTATTCAGGTTGATAAAGGTCTCCTTAGAGGATTTTAAATGATACAGGTCTATAATGATACCAATAGCCTGTCATCATAAAATACAATGTCTGGGCTAAGCAATGGAGAGATAGAGCCCAGTTAATTCTTATTTTTTATTTTGGTGCCCTCCCCTACTATTTGTCTTCAGCAACTTATGGCTTTTAGAAGGATGTTGGCCTGGGTAAGGATTATAAAACTATGGCTATAAAACCAGACATAAGCAATGGACATCCATGAATCTTAAATCGTAACTTTGACCTCATTTGTATTTTGCCACTTGAATTATATAAGCATAAGACTGAATTTTAAGCACACTAAACAACTGGGATGATAGATGTAGGATTGAATGTGGAACTTACCGTATGGCTCGCCCAAATGCAGTAAAAAGTGGATATGGTGGGATGTCATCAGGTTTTTTCAAGGCCCAGTAATAAGAAGCAAAGGCACCAGCAAGGGCACACTGACCCAGTGCAATGACAAAGTTTATAAGCCAGAGAAAGACAAATAGATTGAAAATCTGGAAGGTAGGGACATATTGATGGTACAGGCTCTTTCCACCATAGAAAGCAAAGTTACACTGAGCCCCAGGGCAAGCTTTGGCAATTTCAGTTGTATTAAAAATCTGTACGCAGAAAAAAAAAAAAAAATACAGATAAGATAGTATGAAATGCCATTCCAAAATAACACCTTCCCTGCCTTCTCTTCTTTTGTAACCCTCAATTGCCTGTCCTACTCTTTTCCCATTAACTTCCACTGTTAGTCCTATTTTCTTTTTTTGAATATATAGTTGTTTTTTTAAGATGTGAGACTGAGTGAGCACAAGAAACAGCAGGAGCACAAGTGGGGGGATGGGCAGAGGGAAAGGGAGAAGCAGACTCCCCGCTGGGCAGGGAGCCCAACAAGAGACTCAATCCCAAGACACTGAAATCATGACCTGAGCCAAAGGCAGATGTTTAATGACAGAGCCACCCAGACACCTCTGTTATTCCTATTTTCTATCCCATCATTTTATATTATTCCTTAATGAGCACTGTAAAGTATTTCATTTTCTGTCATATGTTTACCACTCTGCACCCACTAAAATTTCACATTTATTAATGTTGTTGTTAACCATTCCTGCCTCTTCCATGGGCTCAGGAAATAATAGTGCTTTTTCTCTATTCTGCCTATCATTTTAGTGCTCTCCTGCTAACATCTGATACACCCTGCCCTTCTTAACAGTGATTCCCATTAAGTTCTCTATTTCTGCATTGTTTTTACAACCGCTAGGTGAAATGTAGTAGAGCGCTATACTGAAGTAAGTAAAAGAGAGAGAGTTTCTTTGACTTACCTCTGGGTCACAGGTTGTATTTTCATGTTTACATGTCCTTTCTGGGGATATGACTTTGTATATAGGTACCCCCGATGTAGCCAAGTAACTGGGTTAACCTATTAAGGAAAAACTATTTGCTGGTAGAAGGAAAGTAGATGGACAAGAAAATAATGCAAAAAACTCAAAAGTCTGCCGAGAGATTAACTTCAAAAAACTTCTAATCTTTTAATAATTCATACATATTTTTCAGACCTGGAATAATATAACATGGGTCAGCTACACTGAGTGGCACCCTCATAGTCAAATACAAAGGAATTTCCTTAGGTTATTGCCAAGAAGCACCACCATATGTGAAGCCAAAACAAAATCTACTGCATGATCTATCTGGGGGGTAGGGAAATTCAATAAGTAGACAAATATTTTTTTAGAGCTTAGTGAAAAAACAGACAAATGAAAAACCTTTATGATGTTCCTAGTCTTCCTAGGATGGAAAGCACCGGAAACAATAGTAGTAGTGTGAATAGTAGTGTGGACGTGAGGTTTAAAAATGTCAGTTACCAAAGGATACATTGCTGTCACTGCCCAGTAGGCAATACAAATAGAGAGCAAAATGAAAGTTAAAACTGGATAAATTAATGTAGTAGGGAGGTATCCAATGGCTCTGAAATAAAGCAAAATAGTTGAAATTAAAAATGATTCAGAGATATAATTTCTCAATTAAATCTTTACCTGTTAAAACTAGAAATAAGCTTTAAACTAAATCCATTTAAGAATGATGGTAATAACCATTGACTCTTTTTTGCTGATCATTCTGGCATTTTCTTAAACATTTTTAAATTTTTTGATTGGCTTTTAAATTTTACTTAAATATTATTTATTTGTTTTTAGTAATTAGAAGCCTTTTTTATTGTTCACATTTGATTCCTGTCAAAAGCTCCCCAAACTTCCCCCAAGTTTCTGTATGACTCAAAGATTTGATACCCTAAATCTTCTCTTCTTTGGTTATTTCTGTATGACTCATAAGGATTTGATATATTATAATCATAGTTCTTCCTTTTGTTAAGATTCTTAGACTCTCAAAATTGGAAAAGACCTTGAGATCATCTGATCAAATGTGAGAATCCCTTCCTAATTTAGGAAGAATAGAAGGGACTGTACTATCTTTTAAATATGTTTATTAGTTTTTGGTGACCATATAGTGTGATAAAAACTTACTTTTGTATGACAGCGCTTAACAACAACTAAAATATTATAAAGTTCTTCCTTATCTGCTAGCCTGTTACTCATATCCACTACCTTTTAGAGAAGAAATTATCACTTTTCCATATAGCTCCCCTTCAAGGAACTCCGTATTCTTTTATACCCCAATATAATCATTCCTTTAATATTTCCTCATAAGTTGTGGTGTCTGAAATGTTCACCATCCTAGTTCCCCTGTTCCTACTTTTGAATGGTCTTTTTAGCATATGACACTGGAAGCCCAATACTGTTTTATATAACCACCAAGAACTATGATGGAACTATTTCCAGTTCTAATGTAATGCACTGGCATAGTTTAGATGCCTTTTGCATCCGTTGCCTCGTTCACCTCACTATTTGAGCTAAGTTCCCTCCTTTCTCCAGATTTTGCTATTAAGTGAAATTGAGCATCTCTATGTTTACCCTGTATTCTCACACTAATTTATTCCAGCTCTTACTTTCCCTTGAAAAAAATTATTAACTTGTCACAGTTGTATTGGCCCTTTCACACACACACACATACACACACACACAGGTAACAATGGGGCAAGTTACAGTGAATTGTACAGTATCATTTTATTTAAAAAATAAACTCAGCAAATCAGAGTTTTCAGGGGCTAATGATAGGGTTTCAGTTATGAAAAGGAGAGAGAATTTAAACTGCTTATTAACTATTTAAAGAATTGGATTTAAGTGGCACTATTACAATTATAGATGACAATTTTGTTAAAATAATCCTTACAGACTATTATAATAATTTTGGCTTTGGTCATTAATAATTTAGGTTTTCATCATTCTAAATAGAATGCATGGTCTGTTGGCTTGATAGTAATGCTTTTTGTTTCTTCCATGCATTATTCAAAGGTTTAAAGTATTACCGTCAAGTGACCTTTGGAATAGTTTAGAACCTGTAGGGATCATTATCTTCCAGCATGAATTTTGGTGTTTATTTTACAGCATTTTTTAACAAAAAAGGCTCCAGGTATAAAGTGTTCTGAATTAAGAGCTGTAGATACAAAATGTATAGTCTGGTACTCCTAGGATCAATTATTCCCTCTATAAGCAAATTTTGTCATTCATATAGAAATGGTAATAGCACATAATTAACTTCATAGAATTATGGTGATTGATGGCAAATGACCTCAATCATCAATATTAACATATGATTCAGCAGGGGAATAATACAATATATAATACAAGTTACCTTTATACAGCACTTTATCATACTTTCACACGTTATTCTAATGTGTTCAAAAAGTGCTAATACCTACACTACACAGGTTTGAGACTTAGTTCATCCTATGATAATTGAGGTGTGGAAATACTGAAGGATTTGTTAGAATGACCTTTCTAATAAGTGGCAAAGTCTGAACTTCAGTCTTCTTGAATGGAAAGCAGATTTCTTCAACAAGTCTTAAAGGGGAAGTCATCTGGGGGCATCTACACAATAGGCAGTGACTGATTTGAATGACTTATAAAAGTTATGTGAGTTTCTCCATCAGGGCCTTACTTGCTCCCTTCCTTCAGCAGGGCAATGGAGATGCAGATTCGTTCCCTGAGGAAGATCAGCATGAGGATGATAAACACTTCAAGAAGGCAGAGTATTATCACTTTAAACAGGAAATAAAAAAATTAGTGTGTGATTCAAATCAACCCAAAAAACAAACTTCTCTGCAAAACTCAGGACTGAGTTTCATGACTTTTTCTCCCAATTCTGACACTCTAATTTAAGCAGTACTATGTCTCCCAAAATGCTAATCTTAGAAATTCACTTTCAAAACCTCCAAGAAATCTAGATTAAAACATCTAGCTAGAGTTTGAGCAACGCAACTGCTCAGGCTTCATTTCATCTATAGAAATATTTCACACCATTTGTAGAAATGAGAGAAGGAAGGACTGCTATAGGCAGCTCTATTTCAGATGTTTTCACTTTCATTTCATTGAATAAGAGAGTCATTACAGGAGAAATTTTTTGAATTGCCCACCCCGTTCACAATGCCTCTTCATTAATTGACCTTGCTGACTGACAAGGCAGGCTCTTGGCTGCTGCATTTTTATTTTGTGACTCCACCCATCATGGCTACCATTGAAGGAATCAGGATGTAAACCCAATAAAAGTCTCAGGATTAGAACTAAGGGAATCTACTTGTTTTTAAGTGAAGGTTACGGACCTCTTGAACTTCGAGTTATACAAACTTAATGAACGGGGTCACCTTTATGTGAAATAAGTTAATTTGCAAAGAAAGAATAAACTGTATGTGTGTTAAAGAAACACAGTAGAGAGGCAATCTTGAGTTCTTTTGGTTTTCTGTTTGCTGGATCCAAGTACACTTGAAAGTCGAACTGTTTTTCTGGTTTTTTTGACTTTGATGAGCCACTTCCATATTCTTATAATAAGTACCAATTCCTTGCCCCCAGCTTGTTCCAATTTTCTTTTCTTTTTGGCTACCCTCAATTAGTTTCTTTTTACTTTAAGCCAAATGGTCATAATCACTATATTTCCTCAATTTTAAGATACATCTTTAAGTAATAACTTTTCAGGAAAGGATTTTATTTTTCATTTTTCATCTTTTCATTGATTGTAAGATGTATCCTGACTTCAGATATGTTGAAAAGTGAAAAGTCTGGATCTTAAAATTAAGGAAATAGAGCACTGCTAATCATAGAATCTGGAATTATAGAGGAAACTTAATGGAAATTTAAAGTCCCACCTGCAAAAGAATCTGCTCTATTACATCCTTTGCTAGACAGTTATTCTGCTCATGTCTGAGCACTTTGAGTGACAGGCAATCATTATTTCATTCAATTGTTACACCACTAAGATTCTGATGTCACCAAACACGTGTCTTCTTTTAGTTAAATATGTATGTTGTCATGCATATTTGATTCTCTTAAAAAATAAACTGAGTCCAAAATTATGGGGTATGGCCATATTAAGCTAAAATCATTATCTTCAGACAAACCCGAGAATACAAGATATACCCAGAATCATTTTATATTCTGAAATTGCATTGATGAACAACATTGCATATGAAGCTTATACAAAATTGCATATCCAAAACAATTAGAGAAATTTTATTGTCTTTTGAATTTATGTATTATATCCCTTTCTTGTGTTTGAAATCTATTTTCTGAGACCCTGTAGAAAAGCTGGTATAACTCTAACTCTTCTGAAGAGGAGACTGGGAAAACTCACAGCAGAAATGAGAAGAGAACCATCTCCTAACACATTTGAGACTCATAAAAATGATAGTTTTTATATGTATAATTCTGCTTATTTTCAGCATTTCCATCAGAGTATAATTTTATATTATGCCCTTCTCTCTGATACCTAGAATTTTGTCCAATCACAGATTAAGTAATCAATTAATGTCCAGTAAATGGATTGTGAAAGTGGGGACTAATTTGAGGAAAGACTGGTATTGCCAGACTTAAAAATAAAAGGAAACTCTATATTTTCTTCAAAGGACATCTCTTAACTCCTCCAATGGCAGATTCTCATCATGTCAATAATTTTTGTGTTGAAAGCCCTTAAGAAATCAGTGGAATGACCACAGAACCTGTAATTAAGAGCCACCTGAGAATAAAACTAGAGTTTTCAATACATAATGGATGAGATTCATCATCTCTCGACATGACAGATAATTGCAAGTGAATTGCTGAGAACGTATGGAATCACTCAAAGTCAGGGAAAATGGTGAGGATATGAGTCCCAAGATGCCTGCTCTTTATAATTAAAAAGAAATGGCTACAAATGAAATAATCTTTCTGCAACATATTTGAAAAAAATTGTTAAATAAAGGAACTAATCTGCATGTGAACTGAAGTGGGAAGCCAAGGAACAAGGATGTGGCATTTTGATCCAACACTGCCCAAGGGAAAGAGAAAAACTCAATGTGGCAGACAAAAGGAATCCGGTGGGAGGCTTCTGTGCAAGGCTAGGTCATCAAGCTTGCCAAGAACCTATAGAATAAAATCGCTCGAAGCAAAAACCTTTGCTAAAAAGGCTACTCATTATTAATTTTGTTCCTCACACGCCTTGATTCCAGGAAAGCAGTGTCCTAGATGGACTAGGTCTGCATTCTGGTCAGGAAGGTATCCTAGTATAGAAACAACTAAAGTGGCACACTAGTTACATAACAGGAGCCTGTCCTTGAAAGCCTAAAGACTTCTGGGGCAAGTGGCAAAACCAAGTTTTCACATTTTTGGAGATAAGACCCATACGTGGACCTGTGATGCCCCCCATCAAAATACTGGTCATCTCTGAGGCAATCTCTGGGCTTCTTACCAGGCCTCCTTGAAGTGCCTTGTTTGGCTCTCTAACTTAAACAGTATGAAGAATTCTTTTTTAAAGCAACATGTAATTAGAGATTATTTTAAATCTTGATTAAAGAACGTGAAATTGGAGGAATATTATAATAGAACCATTTTAGGAACAAATTAAAGCTATATAAATAAATGTAAATATAAATATAAATAAATTAAAGCTATATCTGAAATCATCTTGCTTTAAAATTTTTGTTAATATTACCCTTAACTAATTCAATAGTTTGAATAAACACTTCAAAAATATAAATTTATTACTCATTATTTCAATTCCTGTAATAGTTTAAAAGTCTTATGAAAAAAAAATTGGTCTTTTTCTGTTTTTAACACAAGTTTAAAAAATCAAACATTTTTTTCCTTTTAAAACACCTTTCTTGGGTATCGAGTTAAAGGCTATAAATATCTACATCCAAACCATTCTAAGGTGAAAGCAAATAGCATGACATCATTGTAAAGTACTATTTTCTTAGATGATATAATAAATTACCCTCAATGACTTTGCCATTTACTCTAGCTATAAAGATTACAGTCACATTTACTTTAATGACATTGTGATAAGTGTATCTAACAGTTACACCAACCCAAGATTTCCTTTAGACAAAGATTCTCTTTCATTATTATTACTTTAACAAAATTAGTTTTTTTAAAATCCACTCACTAAATGAGAACCAAGTTTGTTTCAGTTGGAAGTACATGCTTATATCAGTCTGAATCCCGATGTCATATATAGTTAAGTGAGAATTTGGCCGTCCCTGAAGATTGCTATATTCCTGGTAACAGTACCATATTCCTTGAAAAGAAAAGAAAAACAGACTAATGTAAAATTCCATTTCCTGAAATGTAAGCTACACACTTATACATATCTACATGAAATCGAATAGCTGGTCATTTCTACAAAGGCAAGATTCATATTTACAAAGTAAACATTTTATATGGCTCTAATATTCTAACTGTATATTCTATATCCAAAATAAATGTTACCAGTATTTACCTGGCTGACTACGGTGACTTCTGGCTTTAAATGTCCTTTTGACTAGAAACAACCTCAATGTCCATCAACAGGGACTGGCTAAATAAATTATGGTATATGTGTACAGTAGAATACTAGCTTTTCATATAAATAAGAGAAAGTATACTGATATTCAATGATCACTAAGTTATTCTGATAAGTGAAAAAAGCAAGGTACAAAATGACATAAAAGTATGCTATAATTCACATAATAAGAATAATCTTTATATATATTTTCTTATATACACATAAAGTATCTCTGGAAGGATACACAGCAGTGTATTTTTTTTACCTCCAGGGAAGGAAACTTACCAACCAAGGAATAGAACAAGAAGGATATTTCACTGTATAGAATTTATACCTTTTGAAATTTGAAGTGCATAGATATACAGTCAATTTAAGAAGCAAATTTGTAAAAATCATTAAGTTGAAAAAATACTTTAGAGTTCAAAAAAATATTTTTGGAGGTAGGAGCAAGATGGCAGAGGAGTAGGAGACCTAATATCATCAGATCCCAGGGGTTCAGCTGGATAGTTACCAAACCATTCTGAACACCTACAAACTCAACAGGAGATTGAAGAGAAGAAGAGCAGCAATTCTAGGAACAGAAAAGTGACCACTTTCTGGAAGGTAGGCTGTGCAGAGAAGTGAATCTGAGGTGACATATAAGATGATAGACCAAAGGGGGAGGGGCAAGCTCCTGGAAAGTGGTAGAGCAGCAGAGCACAAAATCAGAACTTTTAGAAGTCTGCTACACTGAGGGATGTTGTTTCAGAGGCTAAGCAGGGGACGGGACAGTGTGCTCTCAGGACCTGTGGGGGGTCACAAAAAGACCAGGGGTGTCTGAAAGTCCCAGATATCAGAGCAGGGAAGCCGGCTGCAGACAGAGCCAAGAAGTAGGCTCTCAGCTTGGCGTTACCATAAACCGTGATCTGAGGAATAGTAGGGCCACTGTACCCCACAAATGGCAGATCTGGGGAGGCACCCACCTTCCTCCGGGAGAGCAGTGCAGGAGCATGCTGCAGGAATCTGCTGGGTTTGGAGACTCCAAAGTGGGCCATGCACCAGAGATACAAAATGCTCAGTCAAAGGCCTCAGTCACAGGCCAGGTGAGCATGGAGTGCAGTCAGAGACCAGGGGGACAGGAGTAACTGACTGATTTTCTCTGAGGGCACACTGAACTGTGAGGCCCTGAGCTCTTGGCTGCTCTGGGGCCAGAGATGGGAGGCCGCCATTTTCATTCCTGTCCACTAAAGCTATTCTGAAAGTGTTCAGGGAATAAAAGCTCCCAAGAGTGAACCCAAGCAGATTACTTAGCCTGGCTCCTGGCAGGGGTGGTGCAATTCTGCCACAGGCAAAGACATTTGAGAATCACTGCAACAGGCCCCTACCCCAGAAGATCAGCAAGAACATCCAGCAAAGACCAAGTTCATTAATCAATGAGAACTGCGGAACTCCAGAGCTAGGGGAATGCAACACATAGAATTCATTTTAAAATTCACTTGGAATTTTTCCCCATGATTCTTTAGTTTTTCAAAGCTAAATTTCTAAAACTTTTTTAATTCTACTTTTAAAAATTATTCTTCTTTCCTATTTTTTTAACTACTTTATCTTATCAATACCTTTTTAAAAATCTTTTTAAATTTTCATTGTTATAGTCATATTCAATCCCTTTATTGTATTTAGCCTTGTTTTTTGAATACATATAAGGTTTTCTTTCTTTAAAATTTTGGGAGATAGTTTCCTCTAACAGCTCAAAATATACCCTAAATCTAATGTATGGATTTGTTCTAGTCTCCGGCCTGATCACATTCTTTCCTCTTTTCTTTTTTTCAACCAACTTCTTTTCAATTCCTTTTTGAGAAACTTTTTAAAGTTTCACCTTTACAGTCATATTCCATCCCTTCATTGTGCTTACCCTTATTTTTGTATATATGTAAGTTTTTCTTTCTTTAAAATTTTGGGAGGCAGTTTCTTCTAATAGACCAAAATACACCCAAAATCATGTGTGTGGCTCTGTTCTATTCACCAATCTAATATATATACGTGTGTGTGTGTGTGTGTATGTATGTATGTATATACACACATACATATATATTTTTTCACCTTTCTTTCCCCCCCCCACCAAAGGTTTCAGGTCTCTTCCGATTTGGTTAGTGTATATTTTTCTGGGGTCATTGCTACCCTTTTAGTATTTTGCTCTTTAATTCATCTATTCTTATCTGGATAAAATGACGAGGCAGAAAAATTCACTTAAAAAAAAAAGAACAAGAGGCAGTACCAACACTCGGGACCCCATCAATATGGACATTAGTAAGATGTCAGATCTAGAGTTACACGTGATGATTATCAAGGTGCTAGCTGGGCTTGAAAAATGCATGACAGATACTAGATAATCCCTTTCTGGAGAAATAACATCCCTTTCTGGAGAAATTAACTAAAATCTAACCAAGTTGAAATTAAAAAGCTATTAATGAGGTGCAATAACAAATGGATAAATGCTAATGCTACTGCTAGGATAAATGAGGCAGAAGAGAGAATTAGTGATACAGAAGGCCAAATGATGGAGAATAAAGAAGCTAAGAAAAAGAGAAATAACTACTGAACCATGAGGGGAGAATTTGAGAGATAAGTGATACCATGAGACGCAACAATATTAGAATAATTGGGATCCCAGAAGAAGAAGGGAGAGAGGGGCAGAAGGTATATTGGAACAAATTATAGCAGAGAATTTCCCTAATATGGTGAAGAGAGCAAGCATCAAAATCCAGGAGGCACATAGAATGCCCCCCAAATCAATAAAAATAAGTCCACACCCTTTCATCTAAGTCTCAGTGACAAAGAGAAGATTCTGAAAGCAGCTTGGGATAAGAGGTCTGTAACATACAATGGTAGAAATATTAGATTGGCAGCAGACCTATCTACAGAGACCTGGCAGGCTAGAAAGGACTGGCATGAAATATTCAGAGTACTAAATGAGAAAAATATGCTGCCAAGAATACTACATCCAGCTGGGCTATCACTGAAAATAGAAAATAGAAGGAGATATAAAAAGCTTCCAGGACAAAGACTGAAAAAACTTGCAAACACCAAATCAGCCCTACAGGAAATATTGAAAGAGGTCCTCTAAGCAAAGAGAGAGACAAAAAGTAACGGACCAGAAAGGAACAGAGAAAATATAAACAGTTACCTTACAGACAATACAATGACACTAAATTCATATCTTCCAATTGTTACACTGAATGTAAATGGGCTAAATGCCCCAGTCAAAAGACACAGGGTATTAGAATGGATAAAAACCCAAACCTATTAATATGCTATTTATAAGAAACTCATTTTAGACCCAAAGACATCTCCAGATTTAAAGTGAGGGGATGGAAAACAACTTACCATGCTAATGGACATCAAAAGAAAGCTGCGGTGGCAATCCTTATATCAGGTAAATTGGATTTTATGCCAAAGACTTTAATAAGAGATGAGGAAGGACACTATATCATACTTAAAGGGTCTGTCCAATAAGAAGATCTAACAATTTTAAATATCTATGCCCCTAACATGGGAGCAGTCAAGTATATAAACCAATTAATAATAAAATCAGGGGCGCCTGGGTGGCTCAGTGGGTTAAGGCCTCTGCCTTCGGCTCAGGTCACGATCCCAGGGTTTTGGGATCAAGCCCTGCATCAGGCTCTCTGCTCAGCAGGGAGCCTGCTTCCCATCCTCTCTGTCTCTGCCTGCCTCTCTGCCTACTTGCGATCTCTGTCAAATAAATAAAATATTTTTAAAAATAAGTAAATAAATAAATAATAAAATCAAAGAAACACATCAACAATAATACAGTAATAGCAGGGGACTTTAACACTCCGCTCACTGAAATGGACAGATCACTTAAGCAAAATATTAAAAGGAAATAAAGGCTTTAAGTGACACACTGGACCAGATGGACATAACAGATATATTCAGGACATTCCATCCCAAACCAACAGAACACATATTCTTCTCTAGTACACATGGAACATTCTCCAGAATAGATCACATCCTGGGTCACAAATGAGGTCTCACCTGGTACCAAAAATTGGGATCATTCCCTGCATATTTTCAGACCACAATGCTTTGAAACTAGACCTCAACCACAAGGGGAAAGTTGAAAAGAACTCAAATATGTGGAGGCTAAAGAGCACCCTACTAAAGAATGAATGGGTCACGAGCAAATTAAAGAAGAATTTTAAAAATTCATGGAAACAAATGAAAATGAAAGCACAACTGTTTAAAATCTTTGGGACACTGCAAAAGCAGTCCTGAAAGGACTATATAGTATATAGCAATACAAGTCTTTCTCAAGAAACAAGAAAGGTCTTAAATACACAACCTAACCCTACACCTAAAGGAACTGGAAAAAGAACAGCAAAGAAAGCCTAAACCCAGCAGGAGAAGAGAAATGATAAAGATCAGAGCAGAAATCAATGAAATAGAAACCAAAAGAACAGTAGAACAAATCAACAAAACTAGAAGCTGGTTCTTTGAAAGAATTAATAAAATTGATAATCCCCAGGGCAGACTTGTCAAAAAGAAAAGAGAAAGGACCCAAACAAATAAAATCATGAATGAAAGAGGAGAGATCACAACCAACACCAAAGAAATACAATTACAAGAACATATTATGAGCAACTATACACCAGCAAATTTGACAATCTGGAAGAAATGGATGCATTCCTAGAGCCATATAAACTACCTAAACTGAACCAGGAAGACATAGAAAACCTGAACAGACCCATAACCAGTAAGTAGATTGAAGCAGTCCTCAAAACTCTCCCAACAAACAAGAGCCCAAGGCCAGACGGCTTCCCAGGGGAATTCTACCAAACATTTAAAGAAGAATTAATACCTAATCTACTGAAATTGTTCCAAAAAATAGAAATGGAAGGAAAACTTCCCAACTCATTTTATAAGGCCAGCATTACTTTGATCCCCAAAGCAGACAAAGACCCCATCAAAAAGGAGAATTATAGACCAATATTCTTGATGAACACAGATGCAAAAATTCTCACCAAAATACTAGCCAATAGGATCCAACAGCACATTAAAAGGATTATACACCATGACCAAGTGGGATTTATTCCTGGGCTGCAAGGTTGGTGCAACATCTGCAAATCAATCAATGTGATACAATACATTAATAAAAGAAAGAACAAGAATCATATGATACTCTTGATAGATGCTGAAAAGGCATTTGACAAAGTACAGCATCATTTCTTGATCAAAACTCTTCACAGTGTATAACTTTTTGATGGGGTCTTTGTCTGGTTTGGGGATCAAGGTAATGCTGGCCTCATAAAATGAGTTTGGAAGTTTTCCTTCCATTTCTATTTTTTGGAACAATTTCAAGAAAATAGGTATTAATTCTTCTTTAAACGTTTGGTATATATTTTGAGCAAATTAAATCCCTTCTATCTCTAATAATGCTTTTTATTTTAAAACCTGTTTTGTCGGTTAATATGGCAACTGCAGCTTTCTGTTAATGATTTTAAATAAATTTATACCCATTTCACCAATTTCTTCCACCCCCAGCCCCCCACCTCCTGCCTCTGGCAACTACTCATCTGTTCTTGTACCTACAAGCTTGGTTTTTTAATTTTATATTCTTAATTTTTAATTAAGAATTAAATTATTTTTAAATTTTAATTAAGAATTAAATTAATTTTAATATAATTAACATACAATATAATATTAGTAGAACAGTGATTTGACAATTTTATACATTATAAAACACTCACTAGAAAAAGTATAGTTACCATCTGTCATCATATAAAGCTATTTTAATATTATTGACTATTTTTCCTATGCTGTACTTTGCATCCCCATGACTTGTTGTACCTCTTAAACTCGTTCATTTATCTCACCCATCTCCCCACTCCCCACCCCTCTGGCAACTACCAATTTGTTCTCTATATTTATGGGTCTGTTTCTGTGCTTGTTTTTTAGATTCCACATGTAAGTAAAATCATATGGTATTTTTCCTTATCTGACTTACTTAAGTTAGCATAATACTCTATAGATTCATGTTGTTACAAGTGGCAAGGTTTCACTCTTTTTAATCCATTTTTTTTAATCAATTTCTTTATCCATTCATCCATTGATGGTTGTTTCCATATCTTGGCTATTGTATATAATGTTGTAATGAACATGGGGGTCCATATATCTTTTCAAGCTAGTGTTTTCATTTTCTTCAGGTAAACATCCAAAAGTGGACTTGTTGAATCAGATGGTATTTCTATTTTTAATTTTTCTTAAGGACTTTATTCACTTATTTGACACACACAATCACACAGAGGGAGAGAGTACAAGCAGAGGGAGAAGCAGAGGGGGAGGGAGAAGTAGGCTCTCCACTGAGCAGCAAGCTGAGGAAGGGCTTGATCCCAGGACTCTAGGATCATCACCTGAGCTGAAGGCAGACACTTAACCAATGGAGGCACCCAGGCACCCCTCTATTTTTAATTTCTTAAGGAACCTCCATAATATTTTCCATAGTGGCTGACCCAATTTATATTCCTACCAACTGTGCACAAGTGTTCATTTTTCTCTACATCCTTGCCAACACTTAATCATTGTCTTTTTGATAATAGACATTCTAACAGGTGTGGGGTGCTATCATATCATGGTTTTGATTTGTATTTCCCTGATGAATAGTGATGTTGAGTACCTTTCATGTAACTGTTGGCCATCCTTAGGTTTTCTCTGAGAAAATATCTATTCATATTTTCTGCCCATTTTTAAGTTGGGTTGATTTTTTTAACTTTACCATTTTTGCTACTAAGTTGTATGAATTCTTTATAGTAGTTCCTTATCAGGTATCTGATTTGCAAATATTTTCTCTATCCAATAGTTTGTCTTTTCATTTGGTTGAAGGATTTCTTTGCTGTTCAGAAGCTTTGTAGATTACATAGTTCCACTTATTTATCTTTGTTTTTGTTGCTTGTGATTTTTAGGTCAGATTCAAAAAAATCATTGCCAAGACCTGTATCAGGGAGCTTACTGCCTATGTTTTCTTCTATTCAAGTATCTAATCCATTTTGAGTTAATTTTTGTGTATGCTGTAAGATAGTGGTCCAGTTTTATTCTTTTGTGTGTGCCTGTCCAGTTTTTCCAACACAATTTATTGAAGAGAATGTCCTTTCCATTGTATATCTTGGCTCCTTTGTCATAAATTGATACATTTTATTTTGGGGCTCTCTATGCTGTTCCATTGATGTACGTGTCTGTTTTTATGCCAATATCATACTGTTTTAATTACTATAGCTTTGTAATATAGTTTGAAATCAGGGCATATGATACCTCCAGTTTTTTTTCTCCTTTCTCAAGATTGCTTTGGTTTTTTGGTTTTCTGGGTTTGTGTTTTTTCTGTTTCACTTTGTTTTTTATTATTTTTTTTTTGTGGTTCCATGAAAATTTTAGGACTATCTAACCCACTTATTGTATTTATTTATTTATTTATTGCCCCACTTATTTTAAAAGTGCAATTTGAATTCTGATAGGGATTGCACTGAATCTGTAGATCCTTTGGGTAGTATGCAGATTTTAACAATATTTATTCTCCCAATCCATGAGCATAGAATATCTTTCCATTTTTTGTGTCTTCTCCAATCTTTTTTTATTAATGTCTTATAGTTTTCAATACATAGGACTTTCACCTCCTTTGTTAAATTTATTCCTAGTTATTTTATTCTTCTGATGCAACTGTAAATGGGATTATAAATGGATAGACCACCAACACAGAAAATCAGTAAGGAAACATCAGCCTTTAAACAACACATTAGACCAGGTGGACTTAACAGATGTATATAGAATATCCCAACAAAAACAACAGAATTCACATTCTTCTCAAGTGCACATAAAGTCTTTTTAAGGGCAGATCATATGTTAGGCCACAAAACAAGTCTTAATAAATTTAAGAGAATAGAAATTATATTGAGTATCTTCTTTGACCACACTGGTATGAAACCAGAAATTACATGAGGAAAACTGAAAAATTCACAAATATGTAGAGATTAAACAACATATTACCAAACAACCAATAGGTTAAAGAAGAAATCAAAAGGAAAATAATACCTTGAGACAAATGAAAATAGAAATATACCAAAATCTGTGGTACACAGTAAAAGCAGTTCAAGAGGGAAGTTCATAAGGGCACAGCTTTACCTCAAGAAACAAGAAAAGTCTCAAATAACCTAAAGTTATACCTCCCTTGAGGTATAAAGAAAAGAACAAATGAAAGCCAAAGTTAGAAGGAAGGAAATAACAAAGATTAGAGTAGAAATAAATAAGACAGAGACTAAAAAGACAATACAAAAGATCAATGAGACTAAGAGATGGTTCTTTGAAAAGATGAGAAAAATGGACAAGTGTTTAGCTAGACTCACCAAGAAAGAGAGCACTCAAAATCAGAAAAGAGGAGAGGTTACAACTGATACAGAAATACAAAGGATCATAAGAGACTCCAGTCAATCCTTAAACAACAGGAGCGTTAGGGGTACCTATCCCAATGCAGTCAAAAACCCATATGTAAATTTTGACTCCCAAAAATCTTAACTATTAATAGCCAACTATTGACCAGAAAGCCTGACTGATACCACAAGCAGCTGATTAACAGTTAACATTAACCCCAACACTTAGTATGCTATATGTATTATGTATTCTCAT
The DNA here is from genome assembly GCF_010015895.1 of Lontra canadensis. NCBI lineage: Eukaryota > Metazoa > Chordata > Mammalia > Carnivora > Mustelidae > Lontra > Lontra canadensis. Next base: position 8,789,300 of record NW_022631034.1, read on the forward strand.
AATAAAGTAAGCTACAGAAAAGAAAACATTATTAAGAAAATCATAAGGAAAAGAAAATTCATTTACAGTACTGAGTTTATAAAAAAATCTGCATATAAGTGGACACATGCAGTTCAAATCCATGATATTCAAAGTTCAACTGTACTAAGAACAATTATATACCAACAAATTCAACAACTGAGATGGATGAATTCCTAGAAAGATACAGCCTACCAAGGCTGAATCATGATAAAATTGAATACATAACAGACCAATTACTACTAAGAAAATTGAGTTGGTAATCAAAAGTCTTCCAACAAACAAAAGGCCGGGACCAGATAGCTTCACTGGTGAAGTCTACCAAAATTCAAAGAAGATTTAATACCAATCTCCTCAAGCTCTTCCAAAAAACAAAAGTGGAAGGAATATTTCCAAATTCATTTTCCAAGGCCAACATTACCCTGATAGAAAAATCAGACAAGGAAACCACAAGAAAAGAGAACTACCGGCCAATACCCCTGATGAACAAATATTTCATTGGTATTTCTATTGAAAATAGATGTATAAATTTCTATTGAACATAGATGTACAAATCCTGAACAACATATTAGCAAACTGAATTCAACACTACATTAAAAATGTCATACATCATGGGATTTATCCCAGAGATACCCAAGGATGGTTCAGCATCCATAAATAAATAAATGTGATATACCACATCCCATCCTCTGGGATAAATCTCTGGGATTTATCCCAGAGATACCCAAGGATGGTTCAGCATCCATAAATAAATAAATGTGATATACCACATTAATGAAATAAAAGATAAAAATCATATGATAATCTCAATAGATGCAGACAAGCATTCAAGAAAATTCAACAACCATTCCTGTGTTAACAACTACAACTGAGACTTTCTACTGAACATTTAGTATGTACTAAGCCTCTTTCAAAGGGCTTTATGTACCTTATTTTAAAAAATATTCACAGAATCCTATTGTATAGTTGAAGAAACTACTAATTAGACCATGTACTTGCAGAGGTTCACACAGTTCATGTGCAATGAATCTGTGCCTTTTCAAACTCCAAATCCATGTCTGTAACCCCACTGTTCTATGACCTCTCCTATATAAATCTTAACTTGTTCTGGTCAGTAAGAATTGTTCCACTAATGTTCAAGGGCACTTGCCCACAAATAGTCTGGCTTTTTCATATGTTGTTTGCCCTAGGAAATAGGGTGTTGTTAGTAGGAAATGATTGGTTACCCAAGATACAGAGAAAATCAGTTGTCCCAGGTAGTAGCAAAGGTGAGTCACACAGTGTTATACTTCTCAGTCTAACTGGACATTTCCCCACCCAATGATCGGCTTTAAGCTGACTTGCCACACCATTAACTGCTGAGTTAGAACTACCTAGGGAGTCAACAGGGAGCTGAAATTGGTTGTTTCTCCTGTATTTTTGATATATTGACACTCTCTCTCCTTCTTGCCACTGTCAAACTTGAACTATAGCCAATCTCAGATTTTCCTTGCTCCCCCCATGACAAGTCACTGAAATCAATACCAGACTTTACTGTCTTTCCCATCCTGATGACAATAAGAGTGACTGAATCACATGCCGAGGCTATATAGTAGTAAAGGGCAGAGTTTATTTTGAGCTCCAAGCAGAAACATACACAAAGGACTTTTATACCAAAAGGTTTCTTGGGAGTCTTTGATTAAGGGGTAGCAGTTCTAACATTTCTCCACCAGACTGACCCAACCTTTTCACATGTAGCTGCACAGAGGGAGCAGATAAGGAAACCCTGAGGAGACCTGAAGCTGTCTAGAAACCTATTGAGGATAACAAGGAGGATAGTAACAATAAACCAACACATACATACTGAGAGTTTATTGTTTTTCAGATATTGTTCTGAGAGCTTTATATTCATTGTCTCAGTTAATCCTCACAACCTCGTGAGATGGAGATATGTACCATTACTGTGCTGTTATGGGTAAGAAAACTGGGTCTTATAATCATTAGGAAGCATTTCCAAAGTTCCTCAGTTATCCGTTATGGAGCTGGGATTAGAACTAGGCTAACTATACAACCCGGGGATTCAACATCATTCTTATATTGATATGTGTAAAGCTCTTCTTCAGGTGACAATAATAGGAAATTTCTCTTTTTGGCGTCTGCTACCATAAAAGTGCATTGTCAATCCAAATGGTATTGCAGGGGAAATTACTCCTGAATAGAAACCTCACAAACATTCATATATTGGCCCCATATGTTTATTAGCACTCTGAAAGAAGCTGCCATAAATGCTACACTGCTTCCTGGAAGAAACTTCAGTTCCTTTTTTGGTGTTCACACTGTACCTGTACTGCTTCTGAGGGGACTGGGTGATTGGTTAGATTTCAAACTTGATACAAAGTAATTCTCCACCCAGAGTGTAATTCAGAATACCTGCCTCTAGAGGGTGGTGCCTCATTATGGAGTACTGGCTAGCTATTAGAAAGTGTGACAGTACCTGGATTAAAATTAGTAAATTGACAGAGAAAAAGAGATCACACTTCTGTAACTACACAGACCTAGCCTTTGATCAAACAAAAAAGTTAAAGGAATAAAATAAGTTTTCTGAAATGTTTTTCATGAACCTAAATGGTGTTATTTTTATCTCCATCTTAATAACCATAAGGCATAGAACCAAAGGTCACTAAGGAAAACATGTAGAACATTTTAATAGCACTTTTTTTCAAGATAAAGAAGATAAAAGTTATAGGAATAATATATGCAAAATTAAATAATTTTTCTTAATTTAATACTTTGGGGTGAGAAGTAAATAATTAAACTTACTGCAAGTTAAATGCCTTCTGGTAATTGATAATGGCAACTGGAAAGAAAAGGACTATTTTGAATAGTCCTTAAAAATCACTATGTGATTTTTAAGAAGGGCGATACCTACCGTAACCTATAATTCCAATCACACCCACCATGAAGACCCAGAAAAGGAATCCAGCTATGAACCTCAGGAGTATCACAAACATCCAACTGAGGAGCATGGCGATAGTCAGGCCACTAGAGGAAAAAGCATAAAACACACAGGGGTCAAGTGTGCTAATCATAACATAAAGTTAACAGCAAGACAACATTTCTATTCAGAATAATCTCAGATTATTCTATTTTAGCTGGCTATGTAAATATTTATAGTATTAAAAAGTACAAACAATAGTTTCTATTAAGACTTTCATATGAAAGAGTAGGACCGTCGGGAACTTCACACCTGAGTCAAAATTTGTGCACCTCTGTAAATGGAATCCAGTAGCAACCACTGTTCAAAGAAAAACACAATTCCTTCCACCTACAGTTTTGGCCTATCTGCCACAGTTGTCATGCTGTATTTTTTTTCCCCTCCACACATCTCACTAAGTGACAAATTATAAAACATATCCATGATAGTAACAGAAGGAAACGTTATACATCAGAACTATCTAGAAGTAAGAAAGCAGTCTTAGGGCAGAAAAGAAAAATAATTGCCCACACAGTTCCTGAATCCATGGCTTTGTAGTCATTATTACAGTCTAATTATTTTTAATAATTTGTGATGTTTGACATCACCAGACATCTATTTCAGGTCCCCGGTGATCTGTGGGCCATATTATGGAGCTATGATACAGCTTCTGTATCTCCTGGGCCATATGACTTTATCAAGCAATCAGCAACATGACTATGTTTTTGGTTTTAATTTTATCCTGGAGTTTGAAATACCAGAGATACTTCCCCACCCCCAGCCCATATATCCAGGTTAAATCCATATTGAATTCTTCTAGGTAATTTCATTAAACAGAATTCATTAAGATTAGAAATTTGGATGATGTTTCCATTAAGAACTGATACCTCTGATACTCTTTGGAGGTTTCCAAACAGAAACATTACCTGGTAAATTTACTGAGTTTATGGTCTCCAAGTATTATCTTTAAAAAAAAAATCTTAATAAATACTGTCACTGAATAGATGACAGCATTGTATCAAAGTAATTTCTAAGGTCACAATTCTTGCAAAGCCTATGCTTTCAACTCCAGAAGGCATTCCCTATTAAAATCACAGATACTTTAATGCTTAAATATTTAATATGGTTGAAAGATTATTCTATGGCATAGTCCCAGAGGAATAAGCAAAAAGGTCAGGGGGGAGAAAAGAAATATAGCTGTTTATTCTCTGTGTTTTTAATTCCTGCATAAAATTGTAACTGAATAAACTAAGGCACAGCATATTAGTCTTTGGCTTTATATTTGTGAGATAGATGGAGAACCAGAAGAGTCAAAGATAAGGAGTATTTATGTTCTAGTGGTGTGAGCTGTGCCTGGGTGGAGAGGGTTTCAGTGTATGTTGGGAGTGAGGTAAATAGAAAGGTCTATCATAATGTATACTTTTTCAGATAGTAGTTAAAAAGCCAAAATAAAAAAGAGATATGCAAATTATCTAATGATATTTGAGTTTGACAATAGGGGAACAAGTTTAACCACTGTCAAGTATAGACTACAATCTCTGCTATGGAGAGAGATCCTGAAATACTGATACACACTGAAAATAATTATTGTGTTTAAGACAAAGCATAGAAATGAGTAAAATCTCAAAAAACACTAGCTAGTTTTACAGCTCTACAAACTAATCACTACTATTTTACACACAAAACAATTTTGACTTTATTAAGTATTACATATTATATTATATATATCTCTTTTGTTCCCCTAGTGGTTTTATAACTGTTCCTTGAACCCACATTTTCTATGCATCTATGTTTCAAGGACCAAACTGGGAGGTAGAAAAATAGAAATGAGTTCGACATAGTTACATAAAGAATTCATAGTTTATCTGAGAGCCAGGTAAATAACATACAATTCTAGGTGCTATTTGGACGATAGGCATGTGTGTATGTATAGGGGCGTGTGTGTATGCGTGTGCATGCGTGTGGGTAGGAGGAACACAGAAGGGGAAATGTAATTATATCTGGAGAAGTCAAGAAAGACTTCACAATTTACACAAAAGATGATTTTAAATAATTTGACAGAGTTGTCCAGGACGCAGGAAGGATGTGCTAGGAAAGAGAACAGAATGTGCAAAAACAGGGGACTTGACAGTCTAAGAATGGGTGTGTTATTTCATGTGTTTATAGAGTTAATCAAGTAACATGGGTGGAGATGAATCTGGGAAACTAGTTGGACTAGGCTGTAAAGGGCCTTATAACTATCTGAAGGAGTCTTCTCTTTGCTCTTCGATCACTAGGGAACCATAGATGCTTTCACAGCATAAGGTGATATAAGAGCCAGAGAGTAACAATAGCCTTAAATATACCAGACACCTGCTCCATTAGAGTGATTGCATTTTCCCATACCTTTCAGGAATGCAAATCTTATGTCTAAAAATTCTTAATCTCCTCCTCCTTTCATATATATTTTTCAGCTCTTCATAACTACAGTGACCTTTGGTGATGACGATAACAAACATTATGTAAAAAGGATGTGTTAAAAAGTAAAAGTGATCCTTTGGAGGTCAAGGGAAGTACAAATGAGAAAACAGACCCAGAGAAATAAAACTGCATTCACTGTAACATAACAGTAACAAGCAAACATACTACAGATGTTGTCCCCGCATGACGTCAATTATATTTATATAAGTACTTTTATTGGAAATTTAATGAATAAAGTTAAAATTTTCATTCTTATAACTTTTGTAACACTGGGTATATTTGCAAATATCTTTGCCCCATTTTCAGCCTATCTGAAAAAGAAAATGGCAGGAAGTGAGTCAAACTTTTATTCACAAATATGAATGGGGAATTTCTTTTTTAAAGATTTGAGAGACAGAGAGATCAAGAGTGGAGGGGAAGGGTAGAGGGAGAAGCAGCCTCCCCACTGAGCAGACAGCTGGATGTGGGGCTTGATCCCAGGGCTCTGAGATCATGACCTGAGCCTAAGGCAGATGCTTAACAAGCTGAGCCACCTAGACGCCCTGAATGGGGAGTTTGACAAAAGTGATAAAATAAAAACAAGGATAAAATGGGGCTGGAGAAGAAACACCAACATTTGCACTTACATGAGAATCCAATACCAAGTTGTTGCATAGTCTTCAAATACTTTCATTCCAATTGCCCTTGCATCAAGGATTTTATTGACACGACTGAATTCAAAGAAGGAAAAAATCAATTATTTTGACTGCCACTAAACAGAAATGTTCTTGTTATGATAAAAGGGGTTTTGCAAGATGCTGTTCAAAACATATTTTTAGAAACCATTTATCAAGAGGCAGTCCTTCCCCAGCCACCACAATATGTGAGATGTCACTTTGGTATACTACAAAGGCAGCTATAGCCACACACAGAGAACGTGGCTTTCAAGAATGGTGAACAGATCCCTTTTCAACATATGTGACATGTCCTCAATATTGCAGAAATCTCACTGTAAGAAATGAATTTAAATAAGATCAGTTTTTAGCTTACAAAATCCATAGAGTCAAGAATGAACATCATCCTTAATTCCCTTTTCTAATCCTCTGACAGCTGTTGCAGGAAGGCACCATGGAGCACATACAGAAAAGTGCACAAATCATTACTGTCCAGTTTGATGAATTATCAGAAGTGAATGTACTATGTAACTCCAACACTGTTGTCCCTTTCCCAGTGTGCCCCAGTTACAAACAAACACCTCCTCCTTCCACTAAGGTAACCACAGACCTGACTTTTGTGCTAATAATTCCCTGGTTTTCTTTTTCAGTTTTACCACTTACATATGCATCGCTGGGTAATTTAATTTAGTTGCACTTGGTTTTGAATTTTTCTATCAGTGGAACTGCACTTGTACTATTATTTTGTGATTTGGTTCACATAGATTTATATTCGTGAAATCCATCATGTTGCTATTACATTTGAAATATGCAGGGCCTACAGTATTCTACATGGACTGCTAAACTCTTTGGAAGAGAAAAACATTTTTAGAGTATCTTTATGTTTCACTTTTAATTCAACAACTGAGCTATACAATGATACTCTGTTTGTGCACACATTGGACTTTACCGCGACCAGAGAATTATATTCCCTATAACCTGAAACATCAAGATGTGTATGCGAAGGGAAAGAGTAAATTAGTACATAGAAACATTACCGTGGTTGTCTTGACTTTCTTAAGGCCCTCTTCCCTTTAAGACATCTGGCAGTTTCATTATTTTAGTCAATATTTTTGAATGGTGATTTAAACAGCATCTTTTTATTGTGTTCCCTCAACAAGTACATTAAGGTCTTTCAATATGCTTACTGAGATTTCATTTCTCTATCTGTTGATAATGAAAGATTTAACCATTTAAAAAAACATCATTGAACTTTCTAATTCACTTTGGTTTCTCCTTTATCTGTTTTTCTTAACAATACACACCAGGGTCTCCAAACCATGTGTGACATGTGTATTTCATAATAATGCATATTCTTCCTCTATAACCCTGAACCTTATGGAAGTTTTAGTTTTGTGTACAGTAATAGGATTCATCCAAACTGAAAATAAGAATGCAAACAAACATACTTTGCAGCTGTCCTGAGTTCTATAGCATTTCTTGTTTTTCCACTTCCATCTTCAAATGTTGTTTTATTTCCTACTGTCAAAGTGCCATTTTTAGTAGTGAAGTCAGGGAAACATCTCTGGAGAACTGTAAAAAAAAATAAAATTATGGTAGTCATTTTTCTACTTCTTCCTATGTAATGTTCTCCCTTTCTTAAGCTTTCTGTTATTTATAATCAAATTCTTGTTAGACAATGTATAGGCATATTGTTCAACATAGATAATTGCCCATTACTTGATGGTCAGAAGATTTTCTGATGGTTCTCAGACAGCTGTAGAAAGCAAATATGATCACAATCTGAAGCTACACTCTAAACTTGCTATTTTACACATGGTACATTCATCAAGTCACTAACAAGTAAGATGCACAGCATAGGTTTTTAAAAAAGAGTAATACTGATAACATCTCACATGGTAAAAAAAAATTTTAATAAAAAGGCTATATTTACTTGTATGACCGAGTTTATTTCTTTTTTTATAAAAGATTTTATTTATTTAAGGGGGGGCAGTGGGGAGGGGGAGAAAAAAGGGAGAAGCAGACTCCATGCTGAGCAGGAAGCCAGGAGTGTGTGGGGCTTGATCCCAGGACTCTGGGATCATGGCCTGAGCTGAAGGCAGATGCTTATTAGGCTGAGCCACCCAGATGTCCTGAGTTTACTTTTTCTTTTTCTTTTCTTTTTAAATTTTTTTAAGAATTTTGTATTTATTGGACAGAGAGATAGAGACCACAAGTAGGCAGAGCAGCAGGCAGAGGAAGAGGAAGAAACAGACTCCCTGCTGAGCAGGGAGCTCTATATGGGGCTCTATCCCAGGATCCTGGGATCATGACCTGAGCTGAAGGCAGACACTTAACCAACTGAGCCACCCAGGCACTCCTGAGTTTACTTTTTGTTATTAAAAAAAAAAAAAAATAGATACTCCTTGACTGAAACCTTGAAAACTGGAGATTAGTGAATAATTTCTTGAAAAATAAGAACTATCTCAAATTTCAGGCCATTAAGACAACTGAATTTTTATTTGTGAAGTCTTAATAATTTGTGTCTTTCAGCTTTCTCATTTACCTGGTTTTTTGGAGGGACTGGAAGTAGAAATTCTAAAACTATCAAAATGGCCCACACTTTGTAGACTAGCATAATTTCTCAGAAGAGTTACTTCACTGTTCAATTTTCTATATACTTATTTTGATTAAATAGAATCCTTGCTTCTTTACATATCTGTATTACTAAAAATATTTTAAAACCCCAATTTTAAATCAAGAGGGAAGAGAAATCCGAAGTGGATCATTTTCCTATTTTTTCTTACAGGAATCATCACAGATTTGGAATTTAAGCTTGAAAATATTAAAGTAGTTGATATAGGGAATGAAGAAATAGGTCTTTACCAAGCCTTTCCTGACTTTTTGGGCTTAAAATGATCTCCTGTCTACCTACTTTCATCTCCTAGAGCATTTAAAATAAGGCTGAGTCCTTCAGTATCTTCTCATCTTTTTCTGGTTCTTCCCTGGCAAATTTGACATAGTAGTCTCTACCAGCTGCTTCTATTCCCTCTCAATCCAATCACATGCTGTCCCCACCACTCCAAAGAAATTTTCCTCCCAGTGATCCCAATAATCTTTTAATGGCCGAAACCTCCTAATATCTTTTAGTCATCATCCTGCTTGAACTCAACCATTATCTAGCACAGTATTTGGTACATAGTAGAACTCAGTCAATATTGGCTGTTAAGTGAGCTAACTTTTCTGAGTCTTTGACATGGTAGACAAACCCTGTCTTCTGAAACTCTCTTCCCTTTGGCTTACATACGCAGGCGCTCTCCTGCCTCCCTTTAGTTTTACTGCGCATTCTTTCCTTTGCCATGCCTTATAATAGGACTATTTCCACCCACAGAGTCCTCCAACCCTGTTCTGGGCAATTTTATTCAATCCGTTAACTCCAATGGCTAAATATGTCCATTATATATTTGAAAAGTAGAGAAAATAAGAAGGAAAATGCAAAACAATACATAGTCCTACCACCCAAAATGAATTCTAACATTTTAGATGAATTTCTTTCTAGTCTTTCTCTGCAAGAAAATTTTTTGAGAGTCATAACCATAAAATAAATGCAGGGTTTTCCCTTCTTTCTTTTTTTTAAAAATATTACTTATTTCCTTTCATAAGCTATTTAATAAGTGAATTTTATTTGCTCTATACTATTCAATTGAGTAGTATGCTTAATTACCTATGGGGGAACGAGCACAACTGTACTGTACTGTGAGGGACTATGCCCTATTCATTTTTGTATCCCCAGTGTACATTTTATATTGTGTGATTTAACCAAACTACACTTGTAAGGGCAGGGATGTCTTAAATTCTTTTGCCTATTATATCAGTGACTGAGGATTCATTTTTATCCTTTTGTAACATTATCCTTGGCAACATGAAGTTGTTTGAAAGACCTACATCTTACATCGGGTCCTCAGTGACCCAAAGAAAAGGGAGAGGGGAACATAAGGCATTGTGTTTGGTGGTAGCTACTTCAATGGTACCTGACTTTCTTCTCAAATAGAAAATGGTACATGACCTTCTACTCCAATTGAAAAAAGAAAGAAGAGAGAAAATGCCCACAGTCTTGCCATCTCCAAAATACCCATACTATTTTGGCATATTTCTTTCCAATATTTTTCTTTGAATAGCTTTTTTGGTTTATTTTAATTTATATATTAAATTAATATAATTTATAATAATTTATAAATAATTATCTTATAATTATATAAGATATATAATTATAAATTATCATTATAATGTATATAACATTTTATTAACATTATATTACATAGTACTTATATTTAATAACTCTAAAATATTCCATTTAATGAATACATCATAATTTATTTAAGCACTTTCTTGTTCTTGGACGTAAGAGTATTTCTTTTTCTTTTTTTCTTTCTCTTTATTTTTAGTTCTTCTGAACAGCATCGTGATGGTCATCTTTATGTAACATTGTTTCTCTTGGGTTAGGATTATATTTGTAGGAATGGGATATTAGTGATTGTGTAACTTTTTAAAAAAGAAAATGAAACAAAGTTTATATAAACTTTAAATAAAATTTATAAATATTAAAAATATAAAATATCGATTCCTTTAAGAGATACATAAATATTTCAAATTTCAAATTATAGGACAAGTTTATGTCCCACCATCACATCCCGGGCAACTTCGGAACAAACTCTTTGGCTGAATTCAGGGGTGAGTATGCAAGATTATGTCTGTGTGCTTACATGTGCTTATAGAGCACCAAGTAATCAATCTGGGCTTTTAAAATCAGTTTTTAATCTTTTCTGTGTATCTTGATGCAGCAAAACCCCAAAACTAACAGATCTCCTCTGGTAATGTCTCTGGCTGGAGTCAGGAGAATGGGCTTTAGCTTTGGTTTCCTCCTAATTAATTCTGGGACCCTGGGCCAGTCATACAACTATTCTTGGCTTCAATTTTGTCAACAGAGAAATTAAGGGAATTGAATTAAGTAACTTCTTATATGTTCTTAGATAAGATAAGTAATAACCACTTACATGGTTTGCTTGGAAAAATTGCTGTTGGACAATCATCATCTAGTAAGACTTGTGAGAGAGTCTAAAATGGAAGAAAGAGTATGTTAACATTTCAAAGGGTATGTAATGACAACTTTTGTCCTCAGTATAAAAATTGTGTCCTTCGAAAATTTAACTCCATAATTACCTCATTATTTCATGTTACTCCCCTATAAGAATGATTTTAAGATTACCATACACACATACTTATTTGACAAATTCTCTAAAATGTTCTAACTGTAATTCAATTAAATCAACAATAATAAAACCAGACCCACTGAAGTCAGGACACACTTTTGAAAGTGTGTATCTATGTCTTAGTCACATTTTGAGTCTCTAATTCTTCATTTTTTTTTTTCTGGAAAAACAGCATCTTCTCTAAGTTAGAAGCCATTAATACTATTTAACATAATGGGGCTTTAGAATTCCTTCTTAAGTCCCAAACCTAGGTAGGGTTTGAGGATTTTTTCTTAAATGAATAATTATCAAATTGGGTTTGGAAGTAAAATTCTACTTGTTACTAAGTCATGGATCTTCATCACCACATTAATGAAATGATAATATTAATATTACCATTAGTTAGCTCCTAGATCTTGATGACAGGGTCCAGCCAAGTAGAGAATTTGTTGGTTTCAGGGAATAGTTAAAGCTAAAGGTAACTTACCAGGCTTAAGAGTTTTGCATAATACCCAAAGTCTACACAATGATATGCTATAAATGGTGCATGTAAATTTGTATGTACACGTGCATTCGTGTCTTAATGGAATAATAAATAATCATTTCCTAGATGATTTAGGAGCTTGTCCATTACAAATGCTCATCTTACACTTGAGATTGAAACAAGAGTTAAAGTCTTCTCTAGTTTTAAGCTTAAACACACATACCTTCACAGGCTTAACAAAAGGGGATTTGCAGAATTGGCTGTAGTACGTCCAATAGTGTTTGTTTGTTCTGTATGAAAATTGTATTTCCATGTAGGTTAGAAACTTTTCTGGGCACTTGGAGACACAGATCTGTGAAGAAAAGGAAAACACAGTGGTGGAGACTCAACTGAATTGAATAAACCAAGAAAGTATCTGTAAGATTAGACTTCTAAGCTATCTACCACTACAAGAAGCAAAGCACCATTTTCCATCAAAGAAACTTGCATCGGGGCGCCTGGGTGGCTCAGTGGGTTAAAGCCTCTGCCTTCAGCTCAGGTCATGATCCCAGCGTCCTGGGATCAAGCCCCACATCGGGCTCTCTGCTCAGCAGGGAGCTGCTTCCTCCTCTCTCTCTGCCTGCCTCTCTGCCTACTTGCGATCTCTGGCAAATAAATAAATAAATAAATAAATAAATCTTAAAAAAAAAAAAAAAAAGAAACTTGCATCAATTTTCTAATTTATGTAAAAAATAAAATTTCATGTAATAGTTATCAATCTCTATTTCTTGCCTTTTGACAATGATTTGTGTTAAGACAATAGATGTTGTACAGTGACAGGGTTGTTTTTAACATCTGATTTTGGAATAATTGTAGATCTACTTGTAGCTGTAGAAATAACATATTCCACCCAGTTTTAATCAATGGTAATAATTTGTACAATTACAGAACAATATCACAACCAAAAAATTGATATTGTTACCACCCACTAACCTTATTTAGATTTTACCAGTCTTACATGCATTCATTTATTTGTGTGTGTATGTGTGTGTGTGCATCCATGCATATACATTTCTATGCAATTGTATCATGTTTAGATTCATGTGACCACTACCACAGGACAGTGATGGATTTTTTTAATAAAATATTCCCTTATTAGTTTCTGAGTTAGTAGATAAGAGTATAATGCAAGATTAATTTTTTGCAAGATTAATCTTGCCTGTGTAGTTTAAGTATTTTCAGGGTTAGAATCTTGCTTCCTTTTCTATATATGAATAAGATGGTGATTAAAAATGCTCCAAATATTGATAACTTATGCCACTAATAACTATCCATGTCAGTGAATTCTCAACAATTCTCAAAACATAATATTGGACTTATTACTATAAGAAAATAACAAAACTGGGACTATTTGTCTCAATCATTATTATAGTCTTTTACCAACAACACCAGAGAGGTCACCAATGCAATTATTTTACATTAATGACCTGAGAGGGCCTATTAATACCAAACCAGATCACTGGGACTACTAGTCCACAGAGCCATTGTGGAGTGACTGAAATCTAAGTAGGAACTCCACAGAGAGAAAGCAGAATCCAAAAAGATACACTCTATCGGTTTTGCTTTTGTTTGTAATTTAAAAAAACAAAAAAACAAAAAACAAAGATCCCATTAAGCCATCAGAGTTGCAGTCCGTAGACATTCTCTCCCCAACCTTTGGTTCCTCCTTATGAAAGCCTTCTCAGCTCTGACTTGCTCCATAAGCCTGCTGTAATTTGTTAACTTCTCGCTGGCCAGATTCTAGCTCAATCCATTGGCAGCTAGGTAAAAACTCTGCTGCTTAGCTGACAGCTCTTCCCCATTATTTGGGTCATGTTTCTACTGCACACAAAAACATTTGGTGTCAACTCCAAAGCTAAGGTAAGAAGAGGTGGAAAACTAAACAGATATGTCAAATCTCACCGTTAATGTTGTTTTGTAGTAGCAGCAGCAGCAACTGAATTTCTTCTACAAGTTCTGACATGGCAAACAACCTGTCTCCACATTCACACCTCTGTATGTACTTCCTCTGTGTCAGTTTCTTATACATAGGCATTCACACGCAGGTGTGTGCGCACACGTGCGCGTGCGCACACACACACACACACACCTCTAGAGGAAATATTTAAATATTTAAATATTTCTGCAGATATCTTTCTGCAAAAGCTGTAGAACTGTTTAGGGACATTCAAAGCCCCCAAGATGCTCACTTTTTTTTTTTTAAAGAATGCTAAGGTTATCATCAATACAAATGTCAAAATTTCACTCTGATTGGAGCTAAGCTGACTGAGTAAAACTTTCACATATTGGAAGATACTTTACATTTAGACTTTGACAATAATATGGTTTTAAACATAACTTCACTAGTTCCCCTATCAGGTAGATTTAAATGGATTTATAAAACGAATACTGAAAGTACTAATGCTTTCACAGGCCTTAAACGACAATAGGAACTACTTAGTTGGGCCCATGATTTCTATATTCCTAAATACAAACACATACAATGTATACTCCATATTAACAATGCTGTGTATGCAACGTATACAAGAAAGTAATTAAGACGGTAAAAAGTGGTTTGTTAAAGAGAAGCACATCAAATTTCATTCCAGACACAAACGAGCTGTTAAAATACAATATAGCAATATGCTCTTTACTCTCTCCCTCTAGCAGACCAATTTGTTCATTTCAAATACGATGCTGATTAGTTGCAATCAACATATAATTAGCCAAAAATGAAGGTCACATTGAGGCACAGTATCCTAATTGATCACAGTCTGTCCTCTAAATGCTTGTGACACATGTCTGGACTATGCTGGCAGTTGACAAAAAACATGATGCATAAAAATATGGCTTGGATCAGTAGATAGAATAATGCCTGGCAGACTAAAAGCAAGTCTCTGTGACTGGCAGCAAAAATACATTCTGACTCAATTCTGCTTCTTTGTGTGACCACAAAGGGGCACTTAAAATGTATTTCTTCGTCATTATTTTTATATCTGCAATTCATATAGTTTAACATTCTAATACAAATCAGAATTTGGTGAGTAGAAGAGCCATCTGTAGGTTATAACACTACATTTGCTATGAAAAAAAGAATGATCTAGTGGAGTACTTTACATAAGTGTAAATAAAATACACATGGGTATATTAAAAAAACATATGTACAAAGATATTTTTGTTGCGGTGCGGTGCATAAACAATGAATTTTGGATCTATACAGTGGAAAATTTCCTAGACTGGGAGTAGGAAGATGGGAATGATGGATCTATACAGTGGAAAATTTCCTAGACTGGGAGTAGGAAGATATTAATTCACTCATTTATTCCTTCAACAAATACTTATTGATCATCTACTCTGAGCCTGTTCTAGGCACTGGAAACACAGTGAATAAAACAAATAAAATTTTTGCCCTCAAGCTGTTTACTTTCTAAAAGAGGAGAGATAGATAACAACAAATAAGTATAATTGTTTGTTATAAGATGGTAATAAGTGCTATGGAGAAAAATAAGGCTAGAAAGGTTAGAGGCTAAAAAGTAGCTGAGTAAGATTCCAGTTTTATTTCTTTTCAATGTTCCAAAATTCATTGTTTATGCACCGCACCCAGTGCTCCATGCAGTATGTGCCCTCCATAATACCCACCACCAGGCTCACCCAACCCCCCATGCCCTTCCCCTCCCAAACCTTCAGTTTGTTTCTCAGAGTCCACAGTCTCTCATGGTTTGTCTCCTCCTCTGAATTCCCCCATCTCACTTCTCTGCATCTCCCAATGACCTGTGTATTATTCCTTATGCTCCACAAGTAAATGAAACCACATGATAATTGACTTTCTCTGCTTGACTTACTTCACTCAGCATAATCTCTTCCAGTCCCGTCCACGTTGCTACAAAAGTTGGGTATTCATCCTTTCTGATAGAGGCATAATACTCCATTGTATATATGGACCATATCTTCTTTATCCATTCATCCATTGAAGGGAATTTTGGTTCTTTCCACAGTTTGGTGACTGTGGCCATTGCTGCTATGAACATTGGGGTACAGGTGGCCCTTCTTTTCACTACATCTGTATCTCTGGGGTTAATACCCAGTAGTGCAATTGCAGGGTCATAGGGTAGCTCTATTTTCAATTTCTTAAGGAATCTCCACACTGTTTTCCAAAGTGGCTGCACCTACTTGCATTCCCACCTATAGTGTAAGAGGGTTCCCCTTTCTCCACATCCCTTCCAACACTTATTGTTTCCTGTGTTGTTAATTTTGGCCATTCTAACTGGTGTAAGGTGGTATCTCAATGTGGTTTTAATTTGAATCTCCCTCATGGCTAATGATGATGAACATTTTTTCATGTGTCTGTTAGCCATTTGTATGTCTTCTTTGGAGAAGTATCTGTTCATGTCTTCTGCCCATTTTTTGATGTGATAATCTGTTTTGTGTGTGTTGAGTTTGAAGAGTTCTTTATAGATCTTGGATATCAGCCCTTTGTCTGTAGTGTCATTTGCAAGTATCTGCTCCCATTGGGTGGGTTGCCTCTTTGTTTTGTTGACTGTTTCCTTTGCTGTGCAGAAGCTTTTGATCTGATGAAGTCCCAAAAGTTCATTTTTTCTTTTGTTTCCTTTGCCTTTGGAGGCATATCTTGAAAGAAATTGCTGTGGCCGATGTCAAAGAGGTTACTGCCTATGTTCTCCTCTAGGATTTTGATAGATTTCCGGACTCACATTGAGGTCTTTTATCCATTTCGAATTTATCTTTGTGTATGCTGTAAGAGAATGTTTGAGTTTCATTCTTCTACACATAGCTGTCCAATTTTCCCAGCACCATTTATTGAAGAGACTGTCTTTTTTCCACTGTATATTTTTTCCTGCATTGTCAAAGATTATTTGGCCATAAAGCTGAGGGTCTGTATCTGGGCTCTCTATTCTGCTTCACTGGTCTATGTGTCTGTTTTTGTGTCAGTATCATCCTGTCTTGGTGATCACAGCTTTGTAGTAAAGCTTGAAATCAGGAAACATGATGCCCCCAGTTTTGTTTTACTTTTTCAACATTTCCTTAACAATTCAGGTTCTCTTCTGGTTCCATACAAATTTTAGGATTGTTTCTTCCAGCTCTTTGAAGACTTCTGTTTGACTTCTTCATTGCCAATTTGGATACCTTTATTTCTCTTTGTTGTCTGATTGCTGTTGCAAGGACTTCTAATACTATGTTGAACAAGAGTGGTGAGAGTGGGCATCCTTGTCATGTTCCTGATCTCAACAGGAAGGCTGTGAGCTTTTTCCCATTGAGGATGATATTTGCTGTGGGTCTTTCAGAGATAGATTTTATAAAGTTAAGGAATGTTCCCTCTATCCCTATACTTTGAAGTGTTTTAATCAGGAACGGATGCTGGATTTTGTCAAATGCTTTTTCTGCATCAATTGAGAGGACCATGTGGTTCTTCTCTCTTCTCTTATTGATTTGTTCTATCACATTGATTGATTTATGAATGTTGAACCATCCTTGTAGCCCAGGGATGAATCCCACCTGGTCATGGTAGATAATCTTTTTAATGTGCTGTTGGATCCTATTAGCTAGGATCTTGTTGAGAATCTTAGCATCCATATTCATCAGTGATATTGGTCTGAATTTCTCCTTTTTGGGGATCTTTGCTGGTTTGGGGATCAGTGTAATCCTGGCTTCATAAAAAGAGTCTGGAAGTTTTATTTCTGTTTCTATTTTTTGAAACAGCTTCAGGAGAATAGGTATTATTTCTTCTTTGGATGTTTGGTAGAATTCTCCAGGGAATCTGTCAGATCTTGGGCTCTTGTTTTTAGGGAGGTTTTGATCACTGCTTCAATCTCGTTACTAGATATTGGTCTATTCAGGTTGTCAATTTCTTCCTGATTCAGTTTTGGAAGTTTATAGTTTTCCAGGAAAGCATCCATTTCATCTAGGTTGCTTAACATATTGGCAAATAACTGCTGATAATAATTTCTGATGATTGTTCTTATTTCCTTGGTGTTAGTTGTGATCTCTCCCTTTGCGTTCATAATTTTGTTAATTTGGGTCCTCTCTCTTTTCTTTTGGATTAGTTTGGCCAGTGGTTTATTGATCTTATTGATTCTTTCAAAAAACCAGCTTCTAGTTTCATTGATGTATTCTACTGTATCTCTAGTTTCTCTCTCATCTATCTCTGCTCTAATCTTGATTATTTCCCTTTTTGTGTGTGGGGTTGTATTAATTTGATTCTCCAGTTGATTCTCCAGTTCTTTAAGGTGTAAAGAGAGTTGGTGTATTCTGGATTTTTCAATTTTTTTGAGGGAGGGTTGAATGGCTATGTATTTCCCCCTTAGGACTGCCTTTGCTGTATCCCATAGGTTTTGGACCAAAGTGTCTTCATTCTCATTGGTTTCCATGAATTGTTTAAGTTCTTCTTTGATTTCCTGGTTGATCCATGCATTCTTAAGCAAGGTGGTCTTTAGCTTCCAGGTATTTGAGTTCCTTCCAAACTTTTCCTTGTGGTTGAGCTCCAGTTTCAAAGCCCTGTGATCTGAGAATATGCAGGGAATAATCTCAGTCCTTTGGTATCGGCTGAGCCCTGATTTGTGACCCAGTATGTGGTCTATTCTGGATAAGGTTCCATGTGCTCTCAAGAAGATTGAGTATTCTGTTGTTTTAAGGTAGAATGTTCTGTATGTATCTATGAGGTCCATCTGGTCCAATGTGTCATTCAATGCGCTTCTTTATTGATTTTCTGCTTGGATGATCTATTAATGAGAGTGGTGTGTTAAGATCCCCTACTATTAATGTATTCATATCAATATGGCTCTTTATCTTAACAGTTGTCTTATGTAGTTGGCTGCTTCCGTATTGGGGGCATAAATATTTACAATTGTTAGATCTTCTTGGTGGATAGACCCTTTAAGAATGATATAGTGTCCTTCTGTATCTCTGAGTTGAGTCTTTAGTTTAAAATCTAATTTATCTGATATAAGAATCCATATCAGATGGATTTTTTCTTTCTACCCCATTTTTTTTCTTTCTTTTTTTTTTTTTTTTTTTTTTTTGAGGCCCATTGGCATGAAAGATGCTTCTCCATCCCTTAAATTTCAGTCTGGATGTATCCTTAGGTTCCAAATGGGTCTCTTGTAGACAACATATGGATGGGTCCTATCATTTTATCCTATTTGGAACCCTGTGCCATTTTATGGGAGCATTTAAGCCATTCATGTTGAAAGTCATTTTGAAAGATAAATTTTTATTGACATCATGTTGCCTGTGAAGTCCTTGTTTCTATAGATTGTCTCTGTAAATTTCTGTTCTATGACACTCTTTGGTTCCTTCTTCTTTTATAGAACCCCCCTTAATATTTCTTGTAGTGCTGGCTTGGTGGTCACATACTCTTTTAAACCTTGCCAGTCTTGGAAGCTCTTTATCTCTCCATATATTTTGAATGTCAGCCTTGATGGATAAAGTATTCTTGGCTGAATGTTCTTCGCATTTAGTGCCCTGAATATGTCTTGCCAGCCCTTTCTGGCTTGTCAGGTTTCTGTGAACATGTCTGATGTTATTCTGATGGACCTGCCTCTGTACATAAGGAATCTCTTCCCCCTATCTGCTCTCAAGAGATCTTGTCTAAAATTATGATTCATCAGTTTCACAATCAAGTGTCTTGAGGTCTTTCTAGATTCATTGATTTGAGGGGTGATCTTCCTGCCTCTAGGACAGGAACACTGGTTACATTCCCCAGATTGGGAAAATTTTCATGGAGAATTTGTTCAAGTATATCTTCTAGTCTTCTTTCTTTCTCCTTCCCCTCAGGGATCCCAATAATTCTGGCTTTGGAACATTTCATGGCATTTATTTCCCTAATTCTGTTTTCAAGGCTTCTAAGCTTTTTGTACCAGGCCTCCTCCTGATCCTTTTTCTCTATCAGTTTGTCCTCTAGATCATTAATTCTATCTTCTGCCTTGGTTACCCGCACCTGAGAGAGTTCCATGTGGGCACTAGCCAGTGGTTTCTAGGACCGGCCAAGAGTCTGAACACTCCCAGCCTGGGCTTGAAAATCTCAGCATGCTATCTCTAGTTGGGATCTCTTGGGAGGTCTGGACTCCAGACAGCAGTCCCAGCAAAGGCTGCCACTGGAAGTGGGCTCCCCGGACCAGTATCGCTTATGGTTTTAGTGGCACAGGGGTGCAGAGACAAGCAGGTGCTTTGGGTGACCCCCGAGACAGTGGCTGGGGATGTGCACCGCCTGTGGGAGGTTGCCCGGCTCAGCGGAGTTTGCAAAAGGGGATTCTGTGTATTCTGGACAACCCAGAGGGAAGCAGACTGAGGCTTCTCTCTGAGATGGAGGTCTGGGTGCAGTTTGCTTTCCATTAAACCTCTGAAAGGTCACAAAAAGCCACTAAAGGGAAAAAAAAAAAACAAAAAAAAACAAAAAAAAACCTCTAGAGAAGAAAAGCCTGAAAAAAACGGTTTCCACAGAGCCTAGCACCTTGATAGGGAGCAGGAGGACTCAACCCAAGCAAGACTGACTGAAAAGCAGCACGGCAGGCCCCTCCTCCAGAAAGCCAGCCAAAAGAACAAGAGGACAACCACCACAGGGTCCCCATAAAACTGTAAAACCCAAATATCAGGGGAAAACAAGATATTAAGCTCCCAGTATTGCCCTAAAACCTGTTATTTCATAGATACAACTTTTATTTTTAATTCGTTCTCACTATTCTTATTCTTTTTAATTTTTTAACCTATTTACCATTACAATGAGAAGTTTAATACAACATATTCCATAATTACCTTTTAACTTGAACTTTTTTCATAAATATAACTGTGTTTTTCTTTTGCTTTTCTATTTTTTTAAATATACATATAGACATAAGCTCCAAGGTAATCCTCTTTCCCTAATCAACACTACCCCTATATATAAATGAGTTTTAATCTCCCTTTATCTCTGGAAAGTTGAGTCCTTTAACAAAGATACCAAGATACACCCAGGAAGAATCAAAATAACCTTCCTTGCCCACACTGAGGATTTATAACCACCCTCTCATCTTTTTCTTCCATCAGTGTTTCTGTGTATTTGTTTTTGTTCTGGTATTATATAAATCTTATCCTAGGGGTTCATTTTGGCTGGGTTCTTTTTCTTTTCTTGTCATTTACTTTTGTCGGTCTTTTTGTTTGTCCATTTTTGTTTGTATACCTTATAAACCTTACCTTTGGGGCCCATTCTGGCTGGGTCTTCTCTTTTTGTTTTCTGTCTGTCTGTCTGTCTCTCTCTCTCTTTTTCATTTTTCTTTCTGTTTGGTAGTGACTTCTGATTGCTCAGAAGCATTCCAGGGTGCACCGTTCTTGGATCATGGTTAATATATTCAGCTACACATCCCCTCAACCACCTCTCACCAAAATGACTAGGAGGAGGAATGCCTAACAGAGGAAAAATTCAGAGACTGTGCCCTCTCCATCAGAGCTATTGGATATGGACATAAACAGTATGTAGGAAAGGGAATTCAGGGTAACAATTATCCAGACAATGGCTAGGTTGGAGAAAACCATTAATGACAGCATGGAATTGATTAAGGCAGAAGTGAAACTGCCCAGGAAGAAGTTCAAACTGCTATCAATGATATCCAATCTAATCTAAATTCTCTAACAGCTGGGTAACCAAGATTCCAGTTTTAAATGGGTAATCAAGGGAGGCCCTAAATAAAAAGGTAACATTTGAGGAAAGATGTGAAGACTATTCATCAAACCATAGTCATTTGGAGAAAAAGTACTCTAGGCAGAGAGAATAGCAAAGTCCAAGGCTCTGAGGCAGGAGCACCCCTGGATCCTTTCACAGACAATAGATGGGTAATATAACCCGAGCGCAGTGAGCAGAGAGAGAGTAACAGCAAATGTAGTCAAAGTTGGACAGACAGTGAAGGATCCTGTAAGGCCACTGTTAAGACTTTGCTTTTAATCTCAGTAACCTGGGAAGTTATGGGGACAAGGCCTAAATGAAGGAGAAACATAAATGTGACATATTTAATAGGATCACACTAGCTGCTGAGTAGAAAAGAGACTGTAAGGGGTAGAAATTAGGGCAAGGATAGAGTCAGAGAGACCAGTCAGAAGGTCATTGAACTAATGTAGATCAGAGATGATGGTTTTTTGAAAAAAAGGAAGAGATGGTGAAAACTAATTTGGTCTAGGCATATTTTGAATGGAGATCAGAGGAATTAGCTGAAGATTCATACATGAGTGCGAGAGAAAAAAAGAGGAACGAAGAATTGATTCCATGGTATCTGGAGTTGACCTTAACTGAAAGAGGGAAGACAGCTACGATGGGAAAATAGCTTTAAGGATAAAGTCAGAGGCTAGGACTTGAGTTTTGGAGATGTTAAATTTGAGATACCAACTAAATATCCATGTAGAGACATTGAACAGGTGGTTGGATATAAAGATGAGGAGATTAGGGAGCAGATTTATCTGGAGATATAAATTAGGGAGGGCAGCATATAGATGATGTTAAAACCATGAGACTAGATGATATCACCAAAAGAGTAAATGTAGATTCTGAAAAGGACTAAGCTTGGTGGTGGGAGGTAACTCCAACATTTACAAGGTGTTGGAAAGACGAAGAAAAACCAGCAAAGGAGACTAACGAGGAGTATCCAGAGAGTTGGGAGGAATCCTAGAAGCATATTGTGTCCTAAAAGCCAAGTCAAGAAAGTGTTTTAAGGAGGACAGCTTGAATGAACAATGCTGTTAGATCAAGTAAATGTGAAAATGAGAATTAGCCATTCGTTTAATAATACAGAGTTCAATGGTATCACTTGGAAAAAAATGGAGTAGGAATAAAAGTCTGAATGAGAATAGAGGATTTAGATTCATTGAGTAGAGACTATTGTTTTGAGGACTTTCGCAAAAAAGAGGTACAGAGATATGAAGCAGTACCTGGAAGGTGGGGTGTGTGGGATCAAGGAGAGAATTCTTTGAGACAGAAGAAATAACAGCACATTTGTATACTGATGGAGATGATTTAGTAGAGAAGGAAAAATGGTAATTAAAAAAATCCAAGAAACAGAAAATTTCTGGAGTGCTGTGCTTGAATGTGTGAGATATAATGCACAAACGGATAGGCTGACCTTAGGAGCACAGGCAGTTCATCCACGTTATGACAGGAAAAGCTGAACAAATAAATGAACACAAATGATGTCAGGTAGGCAAGAGGATATTACTGTAGGAGCTTTTAAAAGTTGTCTTCTGAACGCTTACACTTTCTCAGTGAAATAAGAAGAAAAGTCAGAGGCTGACAAAGAGATTGACACAGAGTTCTTAGAGGTTTAAGAGGAAAAGGTGTGAAATTGTTTTCTAGAAGGCTAGGCTAGTGAATAGACAAGGGGTTTGTAGCATGGTTGTGGGATAACACTAAGGGCCCACTGAGATTAGTGGTTCTGAAGTGAAAGAACTATTATATATGTTTTCTCCAACAATTCACAGCTGCCTGCATTCAGGCATAGAATAGGCAGAGAGTTGCACTTAGCTAGGGATGAAGTTTTGTAAGGAAGTACAACTACTTGGGAGAGGGCAAAGGAATTGAGGGTTTACATAAGGGAATGAATTTAAAGAGGGGTCATGAAATCTAAGTCAGACAGAGATGGAAATGAAAACATGAGGGAACTAAGGGATACTGTGAAGGGGTTAACATAAGGGATTTGTAGGTCCCAGTGAAGTAGAAGCATTGTAATTGGAATGTTAGAGGGACTGAGATGGTCAGATATAGAGATGTTTGAAATTGAGATTATGAAGGGTGGTAACTATTGGTATGAAGAGTTCAAAGATTTAATCTTGGGAGTGGGTGGCTGTGATAGAAAAACGAAGTCTTGTGGTAGAGGTAGTCACAGAACTAAGATGCCAATATCTCAAGTTAGCTTTTGTCTCAGCAGGAAATAAGATATCAAAATTCTTTGAGAGAGATGAGGAAGAGAGCAATCAAGCAGATTTACAACTAGATCAGAGAAGATCTTTGGGTGTGGTTTACTAGTATATGGAGCAAAGAGGAAGCAAATAAGGTAGAAGCCTATTACATTTTTGAGGCAGTTATGCTGCCAAAGAATTCATGACCTAATCTGAAAAGGCCTTTGACTGTTAAAATAATCTCTGAGGTGCTAAATTTGCACAACAGGAAGGGAGCTTCAAAGTTCTATGGCCCTCAAAAGAGCATATATCTCCAATGCTCAGCAATGATGTGGTCTGAGGATAGCAGACAGGAAATAACCTTCCAAGTAGTTGAGTAAAGGACCATAGGATGAAATGGGGAATATAATGCAGGTTGAATAAGAATGTTTTCCAGTGCCATGCACCAGAAACCACGGTGCATTTATCACTCCTCCTTTTCTGATCTGGAGTTGTATTCTAATAGTCCTAGCCTCATTCCCCATTGTGCATTCAATGTAAAGACCTTATAGAGGACTTATCACCCAGAGATCCTTGGACTTTGGGTCAAAGACAGTACTACGTGGGATGCTGGGTTATCTCCCTTGGGAAGAAGAGCACTCTGGAGGACAGAGGGATAGACTATGGAAGACCCAACTAACTGCCCATTGAAGTCTGTGCTTTATCCCACAGTGGCATTCCTTTAGTCCTTCCTTCTTGCATCTAGGTGTGAACATATAAAAATAATAAGCATGTTGTTTAAGTAGAAATGCAATGCAAGAACACTTCTAAACCAAGGCTTTTAAGAGCAGAGATGCTCAAATAGCCAGAGGAATGTTGAAAAAGAAAGCCAAAGTTGGTGGCATCACAATTCCAGACTTCAAACTCTATGATAAAGCTGCCATCATCAAGACAGTATGGTACTGGCATTAAAACAGACACATGGATCAATGCAACAGAATAGAAAGCCCAGAAATAGACCCTCAACTCTATGGTCAACTAATCTTTGACAAAGCAGGAAAGAATGTCCAATGGAAAAAAGAGAGTCTCTGCAACAAATGGTGTTGGGAACATTGGACAGCCACATGGAGAAGAATGAAACTGGACCATTTCCTTACACCACACATGAAAATAGACTCAAAATGGATGAAGGACCTCAGTGTGAGAAAGGAATCTATCAAAATCCTTGAGGAGAACACAGCAATCTCTTCAACTCAGCTGCAGCAAATTCTTCCTAGGAACATCGCCAAAGGCAAGGGAAGCAAGGGAAAAAATGAACTATTGGAACTTCATCAGGATCCAAAGCTTCTGCACAGCAAAGGAAACAGTTAACAAAACCAAAAGACAACTGACAGAATGGGAGAAGATATTTGCAAACAACATATCAGATAAAGGGCTAGAATTCAAAATCTATAAAGAACTTATCAAACTCACCCAAAGAACAAATAATCCAATCAAGAAATGGGGAGAGGACATGAACAGACATTTCTGCAAAGAAGACATCCAGATGGCCAACATACTGTGTGACACATGTGACACATGAAAAAGTACTCCACATCACTCGGCATCAGGGACATACAAATCAAAACCACAATGAAATACCACCTCACACCAGTCAGAAAGGCTAAAATTAACAAGTCAGGAAATGATAGATGCTGGCGAGCATGTGGAGAAAGGGGAACCCTCCTACTCCGTTGGTGGGAATGTAAGCTGGTGCAGCCACTCTGGAAAACAGCATGGAGGTTCCTCAAAAAGTTGAAAATACCTACTACTACTGGGTATTTACCCCAAAGATACAAACGTAGTGATCCAAAGGGGCACGTGCACCTGAATGTTTATAGCAGCAATGTCCACAATAGCCAAACTATGGAAAGAACCTAGATGTCCATTGACAGATGAATGGATAAAGAGGTATATATATACAATGGAATACTACGCAGCCATCAAAGGAAATGAAATCTTGCCGTTTGCGACAACATGGATGGAACTAGAGGGTATCATGCTTAGTGAAATAAGTCAATCAGAGAAAGATTGTTATCATACGATTTCCCTGATATGAGGAAGTTGAGAGGCAACGTTGCGGGTTTGGGGGGTAAGAAGGGAATAAATGAAACAAGATGGGATCGGGAGGGAGACAAACCATAAGAGACTCTTAATCTCACAAAACAAACTGAGGGTTGCTGGGGGGAGGGAGGGAGGGAGGGAGGGAGAGCGTTGTTGGGTTATGGACATTGGGGAAGGTATGTGCTATGGTGAGTACGGTGATGTGTGTAAACCTGGCGATTCACAGACCTGTACCCCTGGGGCTAATAATACATTATATGTTAATAAAAAAATAAAAACTTAAAAAACAGCAGGGATGCTTATTTGTGTTATGTTTCCTTCTGACAGGTAGATACAGATGATAAGGACTTAAGGCAGAGTCACCAGGTGAAAGGAGTTTGGAGAAGAGCTGCCCACTGACCACAAACACCAGCCTTATACTGTAACATGACCAGAAATAAACTTTATTGTGTTAAGACCCTTAAGAAACTCAAGTTTATTCATTATACTAGCTAGCTTTGCTCTTCCTAATACTGACCTTGAGAAAAAAATGCCACTTCTCAGGACAGCAGTTTGTTCATTTTATAAAATTAGGTGGTCAAACAAAATCTTGTGATACTACAATAATTAATCCTGCCTTATTTTGATGGTATATGAACAAATATGTGCTCATGCTGATGTCTTCCCACCTTCCATAAATTTATCATTAACTATACACACTCAGGACTCAAATGGAATTGCTTATTCTTTTATCCAAGAATGTTCAAAATTGAAACACATTTTCTGCCTTACCTGTGTAGTAGGGCACTGTAGGTTTACCACCACGGAAGGACTGGTACAGCTGAACAAGTTAAAGTAAAACAAAATGGTCTTGTTCCTGTTAAGAAAACAGCATAAAATAATCTTTTTAGTGACTGTGGAAATAGTCTATATCATTTCAGACCCTGTACACCTTTAATATAATGACCTTAAAAATTTGGCTTCATTTTCCCCAGATAGCTACAACTCCCCTTTAAGCTGCCTAACATTCAAAACTTTTTGTAATAATAAAAAATTGAAATAATGAAGTTGTCCATCAACAGTAGATTAGTTACAGAATTTTATGTCCACAAAGAAGACTATATTACCATTGAAAATAATATTGAAGAAAATGTTTAACAGATGGGTAAATTCACAATACATTAATTTTAGGAAGCAGGTCACTAAAAAGTATTACAATATAATTAGATTTTAGTTTTTCAAAAACATATGTAGAAACAAATTAATATATATGAATAGCAGGATAATATGTTTAGTTAATTTTTGTACCTTTATGGATTTTCTAAAATAAAGGTATCACTTTGGTAAACTAAAAAAAGATAAATAAATTCAGTGAGATGTTCTTTTTAAAATTGTGGGCAGTAGCATAATAATGAGGCAGGGTGATATTCACTATCACTAGCATTGAGTGGAGTAGTAATCTGCCATTTAGCAATCCATGATTCTCCTTTGAATCTCAATTTCATCTGTACAATGGGATATAATACCAGCCCTACTAACTTAACAGTTGTGTTGGAAGGACATAAGAGAATATGTAGTGAACTCAAGACAAGTGGCTGTCCAACTCCAATATGTATTTCTAAAATTTGAAGTCTTTGTTGAAAATCGTGATTCCTGACTCTTCCTTAACCCTTGAGAGCCAAATCTCAGAATTTTGGAATTCACATTTTTTTCCCCTATTCTCCCCAGTGGATTTATTTTTCTAATTTTTATGTAAATTCGAATAGCCAACATATAGTATATCATTAGTTTCCGATGTAGAGTTCAATAATTCATCAGTTGTAACACCCAGTGCTCATCACAACATGTGCCCTCCCTAATGCCCAACACCTAGTTAGCCCATCCTCCAACCCCTTCCCTCCAGCAACCCTCAGTTTGTTTCCTATAGCTTAGAGTCTCTCATAGTTTTTCTCCCTCTGATTACTTCCCATTCAGTTTTCCTTCACTTCCTCTATGATCCTCTATGCTCCTTCTTATATTCCACATATGAGTGAAACCATATAATTGTCTTTTCTCTGACTTACTTCGCTCAGCCTAACACCCTCCAGTTCCAACCACATCATGTAAATGGTGGTATTCATCCTTTCTGATGGCTGAGTAATATTCCCGTGTGTGTGTGTGTGTGTGTGTCCATGCGTGCGTGCGTGTGTGCATGTGTGTGTATACACATCTTTTTTTATCCATTCATCTGTCAATGAACATTCTCAGCTCTTTCCATAGTTCAGCTATTGTGGACTTCTATAAAATTGGGGTACAGGTGCCCCTTCAGATCACTATATTTGTATCTCTGGGGCAAATACCTAGTAGTACAATTGCTGGGTCTCAGGCAGATCTATTTTTAACTTCTTGAGGAACATCCATACTGTTTTCCAGAGTGGCTGTACCAGCATGCATTCCCACCAACAGTGTAGGAGGGTCCCCCTTTCTCCACATCCTTGACAACATTTGTTGTTTCCTGACTTAATTTTAGCCATTCTGAGTGTGTGACCCAGTATGTGTGAGGTAGTATCTCATTGTGGTTTTGATTTGTTATTCCCTGAAGCCAAATCATGTTGAACACTTTTTCATGTGTCTGTTGGCTATTTGTAGGTCTTCTTTGGAGAAATGTCTGTTCAGTCTTCTGCCCATTTCTTGATGGATTATTTGTTTTTTGGGTGTTGAGTTTGATAAGTTCTTTATAGATCTTGGATACTAGCCCTTTATCTGATTTGTCATTTGCAAATTGATTTGCAAATCAATTATTTGATTTGTCATTTATAAATATCTATATTACTTAATATTAATGTAGTATACCACACTGATTGATTTGCAGATGTTGAAACACCCTTGCAGCCCAGGAATAAATCTCTCTTGGTCTTGGTGACCAAGACCTTTTAATGTACTGTTGGATCCTATGGGCTACTATCTTGGTGAATATTTTGGCATCCGTGTTCATCAGGGACATGTCTGTAATTCTTTTCAGTGGGGTCTTTGGTTTTGGGATCAGGGTAATACTGACCTCATAGAATTTGGAAGTTGTCTTTCCATTTCTGTTTTTTGAAAAAGCTTCAGAATAATGGGTATTAATTCTTCTTTAAATGCTTGGTAGAATTCCCCTGGGAAGCCATCCGGCCCTGGCCTCTTGTTTGTTGGGAGACTTTTTTATTACTGCTTCAATTTCCTTACTAGTTATGGGTCTGCTCATGTTTTCAGTTTCTTCCTGGTTCAGTTTATACATCTCTAGGAATACACCCATTTCTTCCAGGTTTCCTATTTTTTTGGTGTATTGTTGTTCATAATATGTTCTTATAATTGTCTATTTCCTTGGCATTGGTCATGATTTCTCCTCTTTCATTCATGATTTTATTAATTTGGGCTTTTTTTTAATTTAATTTAATTTTTTTAATTTTATTTTTTATAAACATATATTTTTTCCCCAGGGGTACAGGTCTGTGAATTGCCAGGTTTACACACTTCACAGCACTCACCATAGCACATACCCTCCCCAATGTCCATAACCCCACCCCCCCAACCGCCCTCCCCCCAGCAACCCTCAGTTTGTTTTGTGAGATTAAGAGTCACTTATGGTTTATCTCCCTCCCAATCCCATCTTGCTTCATTTACTCTTCTCCTACCCCCTTAACCCCCCATGTTGCATCTCCTCTCCGTCATATCAGGGAGATCATATGATAATTGTCTTTCTCCGATTGACTTATTTCGCTAAGCATGATACCCTCTAGTTTCATCCACGTCGTCGCAAATGACAAGATTTCATTTCTTTTGATGGCTGCATAGTATTCCATTGTGTATATATACCACATCTTCTTTATCCAATCGTCTGTTGATGGACATCTAGGTTCTTTCCATAGTTTGGCTATTGTAGACATTGCTGCTATAAACCTTCGGGTGCACGTGCCCCTTCGGATCACTACGTTTGTATCTTTAGGGTAAATACCCAGCAGTGCAATTGCTGGGTCATAGGGTAGTTCTATTTTCAACATTTTGAGGAACCTCCATGCTGTTTTCCAGAGTGGTTGCACCAGCTTGCATTCCCACCAACAGTGTAGGAGGGTTCCCCTTTCTCCGCATCCTCGCCAGCATCTGTCATTTCCTGACTTGTTAATTTTAGCCATTCTGACTGGTGTGAGGTGGTATCTCATTGTGGTTTTGATTTGTATTTCCCTGATGCCGAGTGATATGGAGCACTTTTTCATGTGTCTGTTGGCCATCTGGATGTCTTCTTTGCAGAAATGTCTGTTCATGTCCTCTCCCCATTTCTTGATTGGATTATTTGTTCTTTGGGTGTTGAGTTTGCTAAGTTCTTTATAGATTCTGGACACTAGTAATTTGGGCTTTTTTTTCCTTTTTGATAAGTCTGGCTAGGGGTTTATCAATCTTATTAATTCTTTCAAAAAACCAGCTTCTATTTTCATTGATCTGTTCTACTGCTCCTTTGGTTTTAATTTGATTGATTTCTGTTCCAATCTTTATTATTATATATCTAATTATTATATATCTATATATATATCTATATATATAGATATCTATATATATAAAATTATATATCTAATTATTATATATCTAATCTTTATTATATATTATATAGTAACCATCTCTGGCTAGATTTAGGCTCTATTTGCTGTTCTTTCTCCAGCTCCTTTAGGTGTAAGGTTAGCTTGTGTATTTCATACTTTTCTAATTTCTTGAGAAAGGCTTGTATTGCTATGTACTTCCTCTCTTTGGACCACCTTTGCAGTATCCCAATGATTTTGAACAGGTTTTTTTGTTTGTTTGTTTTAATTTTCATTTGTTTCCATGAATTTTTTAAATTCTTTAATTTCCTGGTTGACCCATGCATTCTTTGATAGGATGTACTTTAACCTCCAAGTATTTGAGTTCCTTCCAAATTTCCTCTTGTGATTGAATTCAAGTTTCAAAGCCCTGTGGCTTAAAAATATGCAAGGAATAATCTCAATCTTTCATTGCCTGTTGAGACCTGATTTGTGACCCAATATGTGATCTATTCTGGAGAATGTTCCATGTGCCCTCAGAAAGAATGTGTATTCTGTTGCTTTAGGATGGAATGCTCTGTATATATCTGTGAAGTCCATCTGGTCCAGTGTGTCATTCAAAGCCCTTGTTTCCTTGTTGATCTGCTTAGATGATCTGTGGGGTGTTAAAATCCCCTATTATTGTATTATTATCAATGTGTTTAATTTTGTTATTAATTGGTTGATAGAATTGGCTGCTCACATGTTGGGCACATAAATATTTATAATTATTAGATCTTCTTGTTGGATAGACACTTTAAGTATGATATAGTATCCCTCGTCATCCCTTACTACAGTCTTTGATTTAAAATCTAGTTTGTCTAACATTAGGATTGAAATCCTAGCTTTCTTTTGATGTCCATTAGCATAATGAATACTTCACTCTCTTTCAGTCTGGAGGGGTCTTCAGGTCTAAAATGAGTCTCCTAGAGACAGCATATCAATGGGTTTTGCTTTTTTATTCAGTCTAATACCCTGTGTTTTTTGATTGGAGCATTTAGCCCATTTACATTCAGAGTAACTATTGAAATATATGAATTTAGTGCCATTGTATTACCTGTAAAATCACTGCTTCTGTGTATTGTCTTTATTCCTTTCTGGTCAATGTTAATTCTGGGCTCTCTCTTCACTTGAGAGGTCCCTTCTAATATTTCTTACAGGGCTGGTTTAATGATCACAAATTCTTTTAGTTTCTGTTTGTCCTAAAAGCTCTTTAGCTATCCTTCCATTCTGAATGACAGCCTTGCTGGATAAAGTATTCTTGGCTTTATATTTGTCTCATTTAGTACCCTGAACATATCATGTCAGCCTTTTCTAGCCTGCCTAATATCTGTGGATAAGTTTTTTGGGGGGGTGTAATGTTTCTCTCCTAGTAGGTTAAGGACCTCTTGTCTCAAGCTGCTTTCAAGATTTTCTCTTTATCTCTGAAATTTGCAAGCTTCACTGTTATTTGTCAGGGTGCTGATCTATATTTATTGATTTTAAGGGAGATTCTCTGTGCCTCCTGGACGTGAATGCCTATATCCTTCCCCAAATTAGAGATGTTCTCAGCTATAATTTGCTCAAAGATACCTACCTTCTGCCCCTCTCTTCTTCCTCTGGAACACCAATAATTTTAATCCTGTTTTGCTTTATATTATCACTGATCTCTTGAATCTTGCCCTCATGGTCCAGTATTTGCTTGCTCAGTAATTCTCTTGCTCAGTTTCTTTATTCTCCAAAATTTTATCTTCTATATCACTTATTCTCTCTTCTGTCTTATTTATCCTAGCAGAAAGAGCCTCCATTGTTGATTGCATCCCAGCATCAACCTTTTTAATTTCAATCTGATTAGGTCTTAATTCTTTTATTTCTCCAGAAAGGGATTCTCTTATGTCTTCTGTGCTTTTTTAAAGCCCAACTAGTGTCCTTATAATCATTGTTCTTAATTCTAGCTCTGACATTTTACCAATATCCATATTTATTAAGTCTATTACAGTGATTACTTCTTCTTGTTCTTTTTTTCTGGGAATTTTTCCTTCTGCTCATTTTGTCTAGAGAAAAAAAATAGATGAACAAGAGAACAAAAAAGAAATAAAAAATAAAAATATCAACCACGACCCCAGTAAAATATACACTAGGCAAATCAGAAGAGATTAAAAAGCAAAAAAGAAAAGAAAAAAAGGTGGGAGTAGAGACTATAATCAAACAGGTAGAACAGGATGCTACCCTTGGTCCTGGATATACTTTTGTCTGTTTGTTAGAAGACACTTGATCCCAAAACTGTAAAGGAAGGAAGGAAGGAAGGAAGGAAAGAAGGAAGAAAGAACACACACACACACACACACACACACACACAAAATTGAATACAGTGAAAGGAAGCCAGAAATGAAGAATATATCTATAAAATGTATATATAAAAATGAAAATTGAAAAAAGACATAAGGAGTTGATAAAAGAAACTAGTTGAAAAGGAAAAACAGAGAAAGGGCTGGCAAGATGTATTCAGGGCACTAAATGAGAAGAACATGCAGCCAAGAATACTTTATCCAGCAAGACTGACATTCAAAATGGATGAAGAGATAAACAGCTTCCAAGACCAGCAAGGTTTAAAAGAGTATGTGACCACCAAGCCAACACTGCAGGAAATATTAAGGGGGGGTTCTATAAAAGAGGAAAAATTCCAAGAATATCATTGAACAGAAATATATGGAGACAATCTATAGAAACAAAGACTTCACAGGTAACATGATGTCAATAAAAACGTATCTCTCAATAATCACTCTCAATGTGAATGGCCTAAATGCGCCCATAAAATGACACAGGGTTGCAGATTGGATAAAACGACGGGACCCATCCATATGTTGTCTACAAGAGACCCATTTCGAACCTAAGGATACACCCAGACTGAAAGTGAAGGGATGGAGAAGCATCTTTCATGCCAATGGGCCTCAAAAGAAGGCTGGGGTAGCAATTCTCATATCAGGTAAATTAGATTTTAAACTAAAGACTCAACTCAGAGATACAGAAGGACACTACATCATTCTTAAAGGGGCTATCCACCAAGAAGATCTAACAATTGTAAATATTTATGCCCCCAATACGGGAACAGCCAACTGCATAGGACAACTGTTAATCAAGATAAAGAGTCATATTGATATGAATACATTAATAGTAGGAGATCTTAACACACCACTCTCATTAATAGATCATCCAAGTAGAAAATCAATAAAGAAACAAGAGCATTGAATGACACATTGGACCAGATGGACCTCATAGATATAAACAGAACATTCCACCCTAAAACAACAGAATACTCATTCCTCTCGAGAGCACATGGAACCTTCTCCAGAATAGACCATACACTGGGTCACAAATCAGGACTCAACCAATACCAAAGGACTGAGATTATTCCCTGCATATTCTCAGATCACAGGGCTTTGAAACTGGAGCACAACCACAAGGAAAAGTTTGGAAGGAACTCAAATACCTGGAAGCTAAAGACCACCTTGCTTAAGAATGCATGGATCAACCAGGAGATCAAAGAAGAACTTAAACAATTCATGGAAACCAATGAGAATGAAGACACTTTGGTCCAAAACCTATGGGATACAGCAAAGGCAGTCCTAAGGGGGAAATACATAGCCATTCAACCCTCCCTCAAAAAAAACTGAAAAATCCAGAATACACCAGCTGTCTCTATACCTTAAAGAACTGGAGAATCAATAACAAATTAAGCCAACTCCACACACAAGAAGGGAAATAATCAAGATTAGAGCAGAGATCAATGAGATAGAAACTAGAGATACAATAGAACACATCAATGAAACTAGAAGCTGGTTTTTTGAAAGAATCAATAAGATCAATAAACCACTGGCCAAACTAATCCAAAAGAAAAGAGAGAAAGCCCAAATTAATAAAATTATGAATGGAAAGGGAGAGATCACAACTAATACCAAGGAAGTAGAAATAATCATCAGAAGTTATTATCAACAGTTATATGCCAATAAGCTAAGCAACCTAGATGAAATGGATGCCGTCCTGGAAAACTATAAACTCCCAAAATTGAACCAGGAAGAAATTGACAACCTGAATAGACCTATATCTAGGAACGAGATTGAAGCAGTGATCAAAAACCTCCCAAAAAACAAGAGCCCAGGACCTGATGGATTCCCTGGGGATTTCTACCAAACTTTCAAAGAAGAAATACCACCAATTCTCCTGAAGCTGTTTCAAAAAACTGAAGCAGAAGGAAAACTTCCAGACTCTTTTTATGAAGCCAGCATTACCCTGATCCCCAAGCCAGGCAAAGACCCTATCAAAAAGGAGAATTTCAGACCAATATCACTGATGAATATGGATGCTAAGATTCTCAACAAGATCCTAGCTAATAGGATCCAACAGCACATTAAAAAGATTATCCACCATGACCAGGTGGGATTCATCCCTGGGTTACAAGGATGGTTCAACATTCGCAAATCAATCAATGTGATAGAACAAATTAATAAGAGAGAATAACTACATGGTCCTCTCAATTGATGCAGAAAAAGCATTTGACAAAATCCAGCATCCGTTCCTGATTAAAACGCTTCAAAGTATAGGGATAGAGGGAACATTCCTGAACTTCATAAAATCTATCTATGAAAGACCCACAGCAAATATCATCCTCAATGGGAAAAAGCTCACAGCCTTCCCGTTGAAATCAGGAACATGACAAGGATACCCACTCTCACCACACTTGTTCAAAATAGTATTAGAAGTCCTAGCAACAGCAATCAGACAACAAAGAGAAATAAAAGGTATCCATGTTGGCAATGAAGAAGTCAAACTTTCTTCGCAGATGACATGATACTTTATATGGAAAACCCAAAGGACTCCACCCCCAAACTACTATAACTCATATAGCAATTCAGTAATGTGGCAGGATACAAAGTCAATGTGCAGAAATCAGTTGCTTTCTTATACACTAACAATGAAAACACAGAAAGGGAAATTAGAAAATTGATTCCATTTACTATAGCACCAAGAATGATAAGATACTTGGGAATAAATCAAACCAAAGAGGTAAAGGATCTGTACTCGAGGAACTATAGAACACTCATGAAAGAAATCAAATAAGACACAAAAATATGGAAGACCATTCCAGGCTCTTGGATCAGAAGAATAAACATTGTTAAAATGTCTATACTGCCTAGAGAAATCTATACTTTTAATGCCATTCCGATTAACGTTCCACCGGTATTTTTCAAAGAGCTGGAGCAAATAATCCTAAAATTTGTATGGAATCAGAAGAGACCCCAAATTGCTAAAAAAATGTTGAAAAACAAAAACAAAACTGGCGGTATCACATTGCCTGATTTCAAGCTTTACTACAAAGCTGTGATCACCAAGGCAGCACGGTACTGGCATAAAAACAGACACATAGACCAGTGAAACAGAGTAAAGAACCCAGATATGGACCCTCAACTCTATGTCCAAATAATCTTTGAGAAAGCAGGAAAAAAATATACAGTGGAAAAAAGACACTTTCTTCAATAAATGATGCTGGGAAAATTGGACAGCTATATGTAGAAGAATGAAACTCGACCATTCTCTTACACCGTACACAAAGATAAACTCAAAATGGATAAAAGACCTCAACGTGAGGCAGGAATCCATCAGAATCCTAGAGGAGAACATAAGCAGTATCCTCTTCAATATCAGCCACAACAACTTCTTTCAAGATATGTCTCCAAAGGCGAAGGAAACAAAATCGAAAATGAACTTTTGGGACTTCATTAAGATCAAAAGCTTCGAAGCACAGCAAAGGAAACAGTCAACAAAACAAAGAGGCAATCCATGGAATTGAAGATATTTGCAAATGACAGTACAGACAAAGGCTGATATCCAGGATCTATAAAGAACTTCTCAAACTCAACACACACAAAACAGATAATCATATCAATAAATGGGCAGAAGACATGAACAGACACTTCTCCAATGAAGACATATAAATGGCTAACGCACATTAAAAAATGTTCATCATCATTAGCCATCAGGAGATTCAAATTAAAACCACATTGAGATACCACCTTACACCACTTAGAATGGCCAAAATTAGCAAGACAGGAAACAACATGTGTTGGAGAGGAAGTGGAGAAAGGGGAACCCTCTTACACTGTTGGTGGGAATGCAAGTTGGTGCAGCCTCTTTGGAGAACAGTGTGAAGATTCCTTAAGAAATTAAAAATAGAGCTCCCCTATGACCCTGCAATTGCACTACTGGGTATTTACCCCAAAGATACAGATGTAGTGAAAAGAAGGGCCATCTGTACCCCAATGTTTATAGCAGCAATGGCCACGGTTGCCAAACTGTGGAAAGAACCAAGATGCCCTTCAACGGATGAATGGATAAGGAAGATGTGGTCCATATACAGTATGGAGTATTATGCCTCCATCAAAAAGATGAATACCCAACTTTTGTATCAACATGGAGGGGACTGGAAGAGATTATGCTGAGTGAAATAAGTCAAGCAGAGAGAGTCAATTACCATATGGTTTCACTTATTTGTGGAGCATAAGAAATAACAGGAAGGACACAGAGAGATGGAGAAGAGAAGGGAGTTGAAGGAAATTGGAGGCAGAGATGAACCATGAGAGACTTTGGACTCTGAAAAACAATCTGAGGGTTTTGAAGGGGTGGGGTGTGGGAGGTTGGGGGAGCCTGGTGGTGGGTATGATGAAGGGCACATATTGCATGGAGCACTGGGTGTGGTGCATAAATAATGAATTCTGTTACACTGAAAAGAAATTAAATTAAATTAAATTAAAGAAAGGGAAAAACAGAAAAACAAAAGAAAAAGAAAATTTTAAATTAAAAGATTAAGGAATTATAAGGAAAAACCCCCTCAAAAAATTCTATATACTATTTTCCCCTACTGCAGGAGTTTTTCAGTTCTTTGTATTACAGGTCAGTAAACTTTATATTCACCTGATATTCCTCCTGATCTTCCATGGGCGGAGCCTGCTGTGCTGATTCTCAGGTGTCTTTTTCTGGGCAGACTTACACCACCCCCTGCCAGGGGGCTGGGCTCAGTATAAGCTGCTCTGGGTTGCTCTAAGTGGCTTTTGTTCCTTGAAGGCTTTTCATGCCATTTTAGATGGAAAAAAAAAAATGGTGGCAGCCCTATCTCCAGCCCCTGGGCTGAACGATTGTGGCCCCCACTCTTCAGTGTACTCTCAGGGAAAAGCAGGCAATCCCTTTTGTGTACATCAAACTCCACAGACTCTTGCGGTGCCCACAGACTCCTGCAGTGCACCAGTCCTCCCAGGACTGGCCTCCCACCTGGCTGAGAGGCCATTCTGGGGCTTGCTAATGATAGCTGGCTTTCCTGCTCCAATGCTTGGGAACTCTGCTGCACTCAGGCACCCCCATTCTTTCTGTGACCCTGGGGATCCTGAGACCACACTGTCCTACCTAGCTTTCTGCCCCACTTCACCACCTGAACACCTTTTAGGCAGAGATGTCACAAAAGTAACTAAAGGTTTATATAGAGTTATAGTACAAACCAGCACCTCTCTGTTTTTCCCATATCTCGGCACTTGGAATTCCAGCATCCAAGAAAAACACGCAAAATTGAGGCCTCCATTATGGAATTCCTCCATTATAGAACTTCTGGGGTTAGCAAAGGATTTTATGGAATTTGGTGTCCCAGCCTAGATGCCTTCATATTCTGGCATTTTCCCAAGCACATGCCTGACAGCCAGCTTCCCATCAGTTCCTGCTACAGTGAAATACAACAGCAAACATGGCTTCATTACCTTCTACAGAGCAGAGGTCTCACAGGAAAACTGACTTACTAACATAGCTGTGGGACCAATTCACACAAGTGACTTATTTTTTTTTAAATAATAATGGGTAATCAAGTAGAATCAGAAACGTAAGGAGGAATCAGAATATGAAAGAGAAAGACTAAATTAAAAAAAAAAAAACTAAAACTGATGCTGAATGAAACAAAGTAACTTAGTGCATAGGATGGACCTTGAAAGAAAATCCAGTATTTTCAAGGTAATTCAAGCAGACTGTCCATAAAATAAAAATATTGTATCATTACAAAGGAATAAATAGAGGATAAAGCCTTTAAAGATGAAAAAATGAGGAAAATGGGAAAGTAGGAAGACCCTAAGCTCACCACATCCCATGGATACAAGAGAACACGCCCATCAGTATAAATAACCCAGAAAATGACCAAAAGATTGGCAGAACAGATTCTCCAAAGCTAAATGTAAAGAAGAGGTCACCCTAAAGCGGGTAGGAAGAACAGAGATACAGAGAGGAGTTAAACAGACCCACGGGACTGTCCACAGAGGAACAATGCAAGTAAACCAGGTATCCCAGGAATAGAGAATCTGCATGGAGAAGATAAACCACAGCAGCATTTGGCTTTGAAAACCAGACAGAATGAGTTTTGTGAGTTTTTACAGTCACTGGGGCTTAATACCTGGAACTTTAAAAGTCAGCAGGGTGGACTCTGGAAGAGCTGGGAGAGCCTGGAAGACAGGAGGAAATGGACTCCCCACCCTTAAAAAGATAGCACAACAAACAGTCCCACTACGGTACAGTATAGAAGCAGCAGTTTGAAAAACACTTGGGATACAGAGGATGGAGATTTGTTTACTAATCTGGGAGTGAAGGCTGGAAGGGCAGGGATTTGGGGGGATTTCACCAAGAATAAAAGAGGACAGGTGTCGTTCCTCCCCTTACAATGCCCCTCAGCTTAGACACAGGGACACCTGTGTCTAACCAACATAGTGCCAACACTTGATATCCTCGCTTGCTAACACTATACCCTGCCCTCGCAGTCTTCAGCAGACATGCCTCTCCACAGCCAAGCCTTTATTCTAGGGCCACTCCTAAGCAGACCTGAGCAAAGCTTCCTGACACCGTACACCTCAACCCTGTGTTCTCCTGTGGACTTGCCCCCTCCAGTACAACCATGGAGAGACCATTCAAAGTCCTGCCATGAGCCTGGCAGTGTGCAAGCAGCCCTGAGAGATCCCAGCACAACTTCAAAGTGACTCCTACCCAGGGGTGATAACCACACATACCAGACTGAATTTGGCCACAAAGTTAGGATGGGCAGACATCTGGTCTGACTACTGGCCATTCCCACCAACAAAAGCTTCTCAAGGGACAACAGAGAGAAAAGAACCCCACAGTTCTGTGCTACAGCATCTCTAGCAAACATCTAGTCTGACTCAACTCAAGTGCAAGATGGCTGCAGACTAGTCCACTAACACAGGGCACAAGTCTGCCCACAAGGAGAGAGCCATTGCAGATAACTGGACTAAAGACAAAAACAGCTCAGCCACCACAGCAGGGCACACCCAACATACATTCCTAAAGTGCCAGAGTTCTGGTAAACGGAGAACATTGCAGGGGAGGGCACTGCAGGACCTCCCCTTTATAAGGCCATTACTTTCAAGAGCAGGAAATATAGCTGACTTTCCTAACACATAAAAATAGACACAGAGTTCCATGAATTAAGGAGATAGACAAACTCGTTCCAAATAAGAGGACAAAATTATAGCAAGAGCACTAAATGTAATGAAATAATATATATATACCTTCTCTTAAATGGAGAATTTAAAATAATGGACACAAAAATACTCAGTGGACTTGAGAAAAGAGTGGAAGAACTCAATGAGACCCTCAACAAAGAGACAGAAAACAAGAACAAACCAGAGATGAAGAAATAACAAAAATTAAAAAAAAAAAAAAACTAAATGGAATAAATAGTGGACTAGAGGAGATGGAGAAAAAAATTAATGATCTGAAGGACAGACTAATAGAAAGCAATCAACCTGAATAGGTGAGAGAAAAAATAATACAAAATGAAAAAGGACTTAGGGACCTCAGTGACACCATCCAGTGTATCTACATTTGCATTATACAGATCCTAGAAAGAGAAGAAAGAAAAAAGGGAGGTAGAAAATTTATCTGAAGAAATAATAGGTGAAAACTTCTCAAATCTGGGGAAGGAGACAGAAATCTAGATTCAAAGCTCCCAGAGAACCCCCATCAAAATCAATCCAGGAAGGTCCACACCAAGATACATAGTAATTAAAATGGCAAAAAGTAGTGGTAAGGAGAGAATTTTAAAAGCAGCAAAAGAAAACAGGTGCATACAAGGAAAATCCCATAAGGCCATCAGCTGATTTTTCAGCAGAAATTTTGTAGGCCTGAAGAGGCTGGCATGATGTATTCAAAATACTGAAAGAAAAAAACCTGCAACTAAGAATGCTCTATCCAGCAAGGCAATCAGATAGAATAGAAAGAAAAAAAGAATTTCCCAGACAAACAAAAATTAAAGGAATTCATGACCACTACACCAGCCCTACAAAAAATGTTAAAGGGGACTCTTTGAGTGGACATGGAAAACCATAAGCAATGCCATTTACTGGACACTTTCCTACACCACACACAAAAATAAAAATGGATTAAAGACCTAAATGTGAGATAGGAAACCAGCAAAATCCTCTTTGATGATAACCTCCTTGACATCAGTTGTAGCAGCTTCTTACTAGACCTGTCACGGGAAGCAAGGAAAACAAAAGCAAAAATGAACTATTGGGACTTTATCAAGATAAAAATCTTCTGCACAGCAAAGGAAACAACAAAACTATAAGGCATCAATGAAATGGAGGAAGATATTAGCAAATGACACGTCTGATAAAGTGTTGGTATCTAAAATCTAAAAAGAACTTATCAAACTCAATACTCAGAAAACAAATAATCCAGTTAAAAAATGGGCCGAAGACAAGATCAGACATTTTTCCAAAGAAGACTTCCAGATGGCCAACAGACACATGAAAAGTTGCTCAATATCACTGCTCATCAGAAAAATGCAAATAAAACTACAGTGAGGTATCACCACATTCCTGTCAGAATGGCTAAAAATAACAATACAGGAAACAACAAATGTTGGCAAAGATGTGGAGAAAGGGAAACACTCTTACACTGTTGGTAGGAATGCACACTGGTGGAGCCACTCTGGAAAACAGTGTGGAGGCTCCTCAGAAAGTTAAAAATAGAATAGTCTATGTCCCAGCAATGGTACGACTTTCACCCAAAAGATACAAAAATACTCATTTGAAGGGATACATGCATCCCAATGTTTATAGCAGCACTATCAACAATAGTCCAATTGTGGAAAGAGCCCAAATGCTCCTCAACTGATGAATGGATAAAGAATATTTGGGGTGTGTGTACATACATACACACACACACACACACACACACACACACACACACAGGAATATTACTCAGCCATCAAAAAAACGAAATCTTGCCATTTGAAACAAATGATGAAACTAGAGAGCATTATGCTAAGTGAAATAAGTCAGTAAGAGAAAGAAAAATACTGTATGAGTTCAGTCCTATGTGGAACTTAAGAAACAAAACATGAACAGAAGGGGGAAAAAGAGAGGTAACCCATAAAACCAACTCTTAACTATAGAGAACAAACTGAGGGTTGCTGGAGAGGAGATGGGTGGGAGGATGGGTTAAATGGGCACTGGTTGTGAGCAGCATTAGGTATTATAGAAAGTGATGAATCACTAAACTACACCTGAAATTAACATTACATTGTATGTTAACGAACTGAAATTTAAATAAAAATGTGAGACCAATAAATAAATAAATAAATAAATAAATAAATAAAAGAAAAGAGAAAAAAAAGAAATTAATCCAGGAAGTTCAAGGTATGAATAACAGAATTCCAAAGAGACAACCAAAAAAATGGAA
Organism: Lontra canadensis; assembly: GCF_010015895.1. NCBI lineage: Eukaryota > Metazoa > Chordata > Mammalia > Carnivora > Mustelidae > Lontra > Lontra canadensis. Next base: position 8,831,374 of record NW_022631034.1, read on the forward strand.
AGAATGAAAACAGCAAAGAAATAATTGAAGAAAATTTTCCAGGGCTAATAAGAATCCTAGTTTTCCAGAATTAACAGACTCAGGACTGAACAAAAAGAATTTAAGAAGAGAAAAAGTTCTATGTCATATTGTGGGATTTCAAAACACTAAGGATAAAGAAATGATTTTAAATATCTTTTCCAAAAGGAAAAATGTCACCACAAAGTATGTGAATCAGACTGGCATTAGCCATACTGGACTCCAAAAACACTGAAAAATGTCTTCAAATCTCTGACAAAAATTGTCTTTCAAAGGAGAAGTGAGTTGGGGGAAGTCGGAGGGGGAGACAAACCATGAGAGACTGTGGACTCTGAGAAACAAACTGAGGATTTTGGAGGGGAGGTGGGTAGGGGGTTGGGTGAGGCTGGTGGTGGGTATTAGAGGGCAGGTATTGCATGGACCACTGGGTGTGGTGCATAAACCATGAATGCTGCAACACTGGAAAGAAATAAAATGAAAAAAAAAAGTACAAATCTTTCAGTAGGCCATCAATCAACTATAAAGAGAGAAAAGTATTTCTAGGGACTCGGAAAATATACTTCCTGTGCTTTCTTTTCCTAGGAAGATCGAAAATGTTCTCCATCAAAACAAGGGTGTCAGCAAGGAATATAAATTGGCAAACAGGAAACAGTACATGGGACATGTACATACTTTAACAAGTGTCTGTTGTTTATCTGAAATTAAAATTTAAGTGGGCATTCTGTGTTTTTGATCACTAAATCTGGCAACTCTAGAATCAGGATCCAATCTAATGGGGTAAACAGGTCCCTAAATTAAAGTTATGCAGTAGATCTAAAATTTACCAGGTCCTGAGTGAAACAAAAGGACAGAGGTTCTGCAGGGTTGTCTTCAGAAAAAAGGGGCCTCTGAAAAATGGGGTGATTGGGTAGCAAAACTTGTGGTCCTGATAAAGGTTGTTCATTAAAAAACTTCACATAATACCTTCTAGTTCCATCCATGTTATTGCAAATGGCAAGATTTCATTCCTTTTTAATGGCTAATATTCCATTATTTTTTATATGCCACAGAACAAGTGAACACATGAATACAACAAAAGAGCAACAGACTCATAAATACAGAGAATAAACTGGCGGTTGTCAGAGGGATAGGAGCAGAGAGATAAGCAAAATAGGCAGGATTAAAAGGTACATACTTCCAATTATAAAATAAATAGGTCACAGGGATGAGAAGCACAGCATAGGGAATAGAGTCAATAATACTGTAATAACTTTCTCTGAAGACAGATAGTAACTACCCTTGACATGGTGAGCATATGGAAATGTATACAGTTGCTGAATCACTACATTGCACACCCAAAACATTATGTCAACATTTTTACATATAATTACATATTATATTACATAAAAGGTAACACTATAAGTCAACTATAGGCCAGTTAAAAAATTTTTAAGGAATAAAACTTGTTGGCAAACAAAATATAATTAAGAATGTTAATATCCTATGTTAAAGCAAACTAAAATGTGGGATGATACTAAGCCACTAATAAAGCAAAAGATTTGACTTTGATATGGCCTGGTATTGAATAAAGTTTACAAAGTTATAACACAGTCAAAGTCTTTTGCTTCTAACTTCTAAAATCAACCTACCAGTGGAACAAGAAAGGTTCTGTTAAAGTTGCAGAACTGAACATCATAACAAATTTGGTTACGAAAAGGTAAATAGAGAAAGTGGAAGGGGAAAGGAGAGAAGGGTAGCAGGATAATATCCTCCTTTTATATAAAGAGGAATCACAACACTGACAAAAGTTAATGGAACAAGAAATAGAGGTATTAGTATACTATTTAAAGTCACAGAAGTAACCTTATGAAAATCTAAAGGTAATAATCTAACGGCAAACAAGGGAGGAGGTAGGGATCAGGTGAAGATCCTGAGTTAAATCTTCATTTTTCATAGCAGGCTGGCAATGAATACTTTTTTTAATGCATACTTTCTAACATTAATAAAGCACAGAACAAAAGAGTAAGCATATTACTTAAAGTTATGCAAAAAACCACCAGAGAACTAAGGCCAGTGTTACAGACTGAATGCCTGTGTCTAGCCACAAATTCATATGCTGAAATCCTAACCCCCAATGTGATAATCCTAGGAGGTAGAACTTTTGGGAGGTGAATGGGTCATGTGGGTGGAGCCCCCATGAACAGGATTAGTGCTCTTAGACTCCAGAGAGCTCTCTAGCCCCTTCCTCCCTTTGAAGATGCAGAGAGAGGACTTCTGTCTGCACATTGGGGAATAGGCCCTCACCAAGAGCCTGACCACACTGGCACCCTGATCTTGGACTTTCAGTCCCTAGAACTGTAAGAAATGAATTTCTGTCATTCACAAGCCAACCAGTCTATCGTATTTTGTTATAGCAGCCTGAATTCACTAAGTGAACCAGAGAAAGAAGAGAGGGTCTCTGGAATGAAATTGTCAGTAAGGAGTCATAGGACAGGAGACCATTGCTTTTATTGCCTTTATAAGCTTTTCATTAATATTCAGTTTATCTTTACATGTATATATTATACCTATTATATCAATATAGATTTTTAAAATTAAATCAAGTAATACATCTGGGCTTGTAGTGTGTTCCAACAAATTGGTGAGAATTTCTTGCTATTTTAAGAGAGGTTCTTCAGTAAACTGAAGACAAGTTTTCTTGCTTGACTTAGATGCCAAAACTTAAGCGGAAGAGTTTTGGCCTCTTAATCTTACCTGTGTCTCTAACTGAATCACATACTAGGGATGGTATTTCCCTCTGATTTGGTAACTGTGCAGCGTCCATGTTCAAAACACCTCTATAAGCTGAAGTTTTTGTAGTAGCCAGAAGGTGGCATCAAAATCAATTGAGTGGAAAGCCCAAAGAACAGGAACACACGCAAGTCAGGAATAACTTCCCTGAAACTCAATAGGCAGAGAGAGTTACATCAACAGAGCACTCTGTTTTCCTTTGAGGTCTCTGTCTTATCTGTTTCAACATTTTAGAAAACTCCAGTGCTTCTCCAAGAGTCCTTTTGGTTAGGCATGGATAAACAAAACACAAAATGGCCAAACTCCACATCCCAAATATTATCATGCCATTTCTAAACATGAAATTTAAGCTTAGTTATAGGGAAGGTCTTTGAGATCTGAGAATCTAAAAGTTGTTGGGAGTACATCATGACACTAACTTAGTACAAATACTCTGTTATAATCTAACAAGAATTTCCTGGACTGCTTCGTTTGGGGTTCTTAAATTAATTACACACCCTAACATAGATGCATTTCATTTTACAACAGAAATGTGTGTGTGTGTGTGTGTGTGTGTGTGTGTGTGTGTGTTATTTTAATGATATTTTAGTTTATGTTCAAGGTTTTTAGAACTGGTAAATATGCAACACTTTATCATAGGACTGTACTAATAATTTATTTAATTAATCTCTATTGATGGACATGTAAGCTGTTCCCACTTTATTACTACTATTTCATAGTACCTGTATCACTGTAACATTAGGAAATTTTATGCAAATTTCCACTAGATACGTTTCTAGGAGGAAAACTGCTGAATCAGAAAGAACATACAAATTTAACGAGTATTTCGGAGAAGCCACTTTTAGACAACAGGCTTGAGCAATGGAAACTTGATCAAGGCAGAAGGGTCCAAAGTGACCCTGGCTGAATGAATACAACAGGCCCATCAGGGGACCCACCTCAAAAGGTCCATAGGTTAGAGATAACCCGTGGCCCACTTACAACCAGCCACAGTTACCAAAACAGGGAAGTTCATGTTTCCAAACCTTCTCACCTTCCCCCTTTAAAAACAGCCCCCACCCACTACCTTCCTTGCAGATCACCTCTCCTCTACTGTCTGGCCTGCAGCTCCCTTGAGGTGTATTCAATAAACAGCAGGGGGAGGGGCAGAAAGAGAGGGAGAAGAAGGCTCCCCACTGATCAGGGAGCCTGATGCAGGGCTCCATCCCAAGACCTGCAGATCATGACCTGAGCCAAAGGCAGATGCTGAAACATCTGAGCCACCCAAGCACCCCTGCCTCAGGTGAATTCTTGCTACTGCCAGCGCCACTGGCTTCCACCTGATAGTAGCCCCACATCTGGTGCCCCCCATTCCATTTCATGAGAGGGATATACCACATTTAGATACCACAGTTTTGATAAATATTGTATTTCATTTCATATATTTCATTACTACAGTAGAAAATGAGATGCTTTACCCCCCCTTACTCTGTTTAGCACTATAAAATTTTAATGTTTTAAATCTGACAACCTAATAAACAAAAAAAAGTATTAATTTGCATTTCTTTAACTATAGTTGAACAGTGTCTCGTATGATTATTGGCCATTATGTTATTTTCTGTTTATGACTTTTGCCAGCATTGATACTGAATTATTCTTTTCCTCTTTGATTTTGTCACGTAGTTCATATAATAAAGCTATTGACCCATTGTTAGATACATACATTGAAAATATTTTTTTCTGGACTGCCACTTATCTTTTAACTTTGTAAACAATGAGTTAAGTGGTAACATAGTGGCAATATATTTTTAGATAGACTTCCTTACCCATAATTCTATAAACATACCTCTATGTTTTCTTCTGTCACTTCTTTTATTGTATATTTTATGTACAAAATCTTCAGTGTTTCAGTATTCATTTTGGTGTAAGGTAGGAGATAAATATCTAATTTTTGAATAGTATTTCCATTAATCCAGTACCATTTGACAATTCATCTTTGTTACTGATTCAAAATCCCACCTTTATCACATTCCAAATTTATATTTATAAATGTATTTACTTCTTTCTGACTATTTCTGTGATAGTTCCACACTGTTTAAGTGATTGAAATCTGACATTCTCATAAATATTTTAACTTACGATTAAAAACTAACCATCATTTAAACATCCTTCATAAATTTTCATATTAATATACATTTATTATAAGAATTAAAACAATTGAGAAGCTTAAAACTATAAATTTATTATGTATTATGTAATTATTACATAATAGTTATGGTATCAGAAATCAGTGGGGAAAACATATTGCTCAACCAACTACCAACTATTCCCAGATAATTGCATCTGCAGTTAGAAAAAATTTGGATTCCTACTTCAGTCCATTTACAAAAAAGAAATTCCAAGTAGATTAGAATTTAAATATAAAATTAAGGGAACCACAATAATACTAGAGAAATAAAGGTGAATGTTATTTTCAAGAGTAGGAAAGCAGTTCTAGTCATGACACAAAATCCAGAAACTAATCAGTCGCTTTCTTATATACTAGCAATGTAACTGTACAAAGAGAAATTAGAGAATCAATTCCACTTACAATAGCACCAAAAACCATCAGATACCTTGGAATAAACCTCGCCAAAGAGGTAAAGGATCTATACTCTAGGAGAACACTCATGAAAGAAATTGAAGACACAAAAAGATAGAAAAACATTCCATGCTCGTGGATCAGAAGAATAAACATTATTAACATATCTATGCTGCCTAGAGCAATCTATACTTCCAGTGCTATCCCAATCAAAATAACAATGGCAATTCTTCAGAATGCTGGAACAAACAATCCTAAAATTTGTATGGAACCAGAAAAGACCCCGAATTGCCAAAGAAATGCTGAAAAAGAAAAACAAAGCTGGGGGCATCACATTGCCTGATTTCAAGCTATATTACAAAGCTGTGATCACCAAGACAGTATGGTACTGACACAAAAACAGACACATAGACCAATGGAACAGAATAGAGAGCCCAGATATGGACTATCAACTCTATGGTCAAATAATCTTTGAAAAAGCAGAAAAAATATCCAATGGGAAAAAGACAGTCTCTTCAATAAATGGTGCTGGGAAAATTGAACAGCTATATACAGAAGACTGAAACTCAACCATTCTCTTACACTCTACACAAAGATAAACTCTAAATAGATGAAAGACCTCAATGTGAGACAGGAATCCATCAAAATCCTTGACGACAGCACACGCAGCAACCTCTTCAACCTTGGCTGCAGCAACTTCTTGCAAGACTCTTCTCCAAAGGGAAGGGAAACAAACGCAAAAATGAACTATTAGGACTTCATCAAGACAAAAACCTTCTGCGCAGCAAAAGAAACAGTCAACAAAACTAAAAGGTAACCTACAGAATAGGAGAAGATATTTGCAAATGACACTACAGAGAAAGGGTTGATACCCAAGATCTATAAAGATCTTCTCAAACTCAATACCCCCCCACAAAAAAAAAAAAAACAAAAAATCAAGTCAAAAAATGGGCAGAAGACATGAACAGACACTTCTCCAAAAAAGACATAAAACTGGCTAACAGACACATGAAAAAAGTGTTCATCATCCATAGCCATCAGGGAAATTCAAATCAAAACCACACCAAGATACTACCTTACACCAGTCAGGATGGCAAAAATCAACAAAACAAGAAACAACAAAGGTTGGAGACATTGTGGAGAAAGGGGAACCCTCTTACACTGTTGGTAGGAATGCAAGTTGGTGCAGCCACCTGGGAAAACAGCGTGAAATTTCCTCGAAAAATTAAAAATAGAACTACCCTATGACCTGGCAATTGCACTACTGTGTATTTACCCCAAAGATACAGATATAGTGAAAAGAAGTGTCACATGCACCTCAGTGTTCATAGCAGCAATGTCCACAATAGCTAAATTGTGGAAAGAGCTTAGATGCCTTTCAACAGACGAATGGATAAAGAAGATGCAGTCCATATACACAACGGAATATTAGTCAGCCATCAGAAAGGATGAATACCCAACTTTTGCATCAACATGGATGGGACTAGAGGAGATTATACTAAGTGAAATAAGTTAAACAGAGAAAGTCAATTATCATATGGTTTCACTTACTTATACATAAGGAATAACATGGAGGCCATTAGGAGAAGGAAGGGAAAAACAAAGGGAGAGAAATCGGAGCAGGAGACAAACCATGAGAGACTATGTACTCCGGGAAACAAACTGGGGGTTTTAGAAAAGAGGGTGTTGAGGGGATGGGTGAGCTGGGTGATGGGTATTAATGAGGGCACAGATTGCATGGAGTATGGGGTGTTATATGCAAACAATTTATCATGAAACACTACATCAAAAACTAATGATGTACTACTGTATGGTGACCAACATAACAATAAAAAAAATCTAAAAACTATAAAGGAAAAAATCAACAGAATTACCCCCTAAAAACAGAAACATAATTTTTAATGGCTCCATTACATTAGAGGCATCATAATTTATCATCATCCACACATTGCTGGATATCTGTAGAGTTTCCAATATATTGTTGTTATAAATCATATGTTAACGAACATGTCTGTGTTACACTAGGATTGTCTTTGAATGATCTTTAGGTGCTGCAATTTGTAGTATCCTATTTTTGTTGGAAATAAGTAGGTCATTGGCTTAGATCTAGAAAACTTACTGTTACACAGATCCTTTTAAAAATAGCCTATTTTAAGAACTAGAGATTTAGACATTTGTATGATTTTTTTTTTACACCATCTGGTGCTTTCTTTGTCCTTCATAGTGTAAAAGTTTTTTGGCAATGTCTAGGATTTTCTGAGTTACTGAGGTTAAAATAAGAATTACCGCTCTAGATGAGGATTTAGTCCAGTCTCCAATGGGCGACGAGGACATTTTGTAGGAGTTCGCTCCTCTGTCATAAACTCAATCTGATATGATTAAGGATTTGATCCTCACCCACCCTGCTGCCCAAATTTCTAGTTTCTCTCGATCATCTGTAATAATTCTACTCTGTGAATTTTAATACTTTCCTGAATCTATTTTTTAAATTTGTATCTCTTGGAATAATAAGCTCCAAAGTTATGGGTGGGCAACAGACTGAACACAACAAACATTCACATGAAAGCACACAAAAAATGTTTTGGGACTTACATTTTTTTGTTTTTGGTAGAGGTGAGGGCTGCTTTTTTTTTTGTTTTTTTCAACCTATTCAATGCCAACTTTCATAGAAACAGATTTAGCTATGAAGAACCAGGAGATCTAGTAAAAACCCATGTATTGCCAGAAAAGAAATGGACCAGTGGAAAAGTAGAGGAGAGTTTCTAAAAATGTGAAATTTATGTTTTTATTTTGTTTTTTTTAAGGTAAAGAAATAGAAAACTTGTTTTCGGAAATTGGAAACTTTTGTTATGATTAACATTAGAAAGGAATTTGATAGAACATTCTCTTTTATTTCAGCTAGTCAGAGCCATTATCTGTGGTAACCAAGGAGCCCTGAAAAGTCTACCACTCACTGAAGACTTCTGGGTGACACACATTTTCAAAAGCGAAGTGATTTGTCAGTAGGCACTGTGGCAAAAACAATTCTAACTGTAATGTTTAGCTAGTCAGTACTCAGCCTTCCAAAAGCCTATTTCATAAGGCATTTTAAAATATGGCTTCTGATAAAAATCACTCATCCAATTCATCCACTATAATTATACTTTTACTAAGCAGAGTCTTCATGCATTCTAATAAAATGCTGCATAACAATGACAACTTATCCTAAGTCATATAGTATGAAATTTCCCAATTGCTTATAAAAGGTCTCTAAGAAAAACTGGTGGGAAAAACTCCTTTTTGAATTTCAATCTTCCTACAAAGTCTAGTAGGATTATTGTACAAATTATTTTCTCACCAGCGAGACCCCAAGTCCTGGCCATTACGGCTCACCTGCTTGTACCCACCAACATTTGTCCCACATTTTCCTTTAGCTCTTCCTCCCAACTTAGCTCTTAACTCAGAAAAAGGACCTTATGGGGATAACATCTCATGATGGACATTGAAACTACCTCAAGCAATAATGACTGCCTGAGGAAGAGCTCTGGTGGCCCAGACCACCAAGCCAGTTTGAGCTAAACCCTGACTCACTTCTGCACAGATGGACCATGGATTGACCTCTGGAATGACCTACAATTACCTTTACTTCATCGTAATACTAAAATCTCTGCCCAAGATGGAGCATGAGCCTCATTTATACACCATATGATATATATCTCAAAAGTCTATATACATATATATCTTTAGGCATAGTTCTTTAAGGTCCATGTATGACCTTCTACCTACCTATGCATACGATGACAAGGCTTTCCTATCTAAATATTCATCCTAACCTTTAATAAAAGGAACCCATTCACCCTTGCTCAGAGAGTTACAACTTTATTTCCTGTGATCAACTTATTTAGTGCAAATAAAGTTTCCTTTGTGTGACAACTCACCTGGTGTAGTTTCTACCTGAGACTCACCAAGGAGTGAACTCACGCTGGTTCAGTTAAAATTTCTTGGCTCCCCCTTAGACAGTAATATTAGACAAAGGAAAGGCAGCTATACTCACTCATTGGGGGTGCCCTTCTGGCCACAAAAGTGACCCTTGCTGTCTGTAGGGTAGGCCACTCTCCTGGGGTCTCCATGTACCCAGGCTGCAGGAACAAGAAAGGACAAAAACTCTATCAGTGACAGCTGACTAAAGGCAGTCTGATTTGAGAAATTAGAATGCATGACTGCAACACACTAACCTCTCCCCTCAGTCACAGGAGATTATTGATTTTCTTCAAAGAGTAATTTCTTAATGAAAAGTAAAATAAAATATGGATGAATCAGACAGAAAACACATTTCTCTTAATCTCTCAGGACTCATCTGGGTTGTAGCCAAAACCTGAGGTAATGCACTTAGAAAATGACATTTATTAGAATGTGAATTAGAGGGCATACTACAAATGCTTGGTTGGCTAGAAGTCAGTTTTTTTCTAGGGCTTAAAACTAAATGACTTCATAGCAGAGCTAATAAATTTACAGTAAATATTATGATGTAATTCTTTTGGGTTATATATAAGTGAAAACCATTTAAAAATTCAACCGAATGAAACTGTAGTACCCAATTCACATTGACTAGTTCTTTATGACTTTATGTGTCATTATGAATGGCAAACATCAGCAACTTTAGTGGCAATATATAATAAAGATTTTTTCTACATTTTGTCAAGATAATCTCAAAGCTTAGTATAAATATCAAGTGTTCTCAAACTTAAGAAGGCTTGATTCTATTTTCTCAGAAAATGCTGGGCTTTACATCATATAAACTTATCACCTTTATTTTCCAAGAATTATGAACTTGACTGACAGCGAGAATATAGAATGACAGAAAGTAACAGGCATTAGCTAAATAGTACCGTCTAATTCTAACTGAATGTTTCTAACTTTTTTCAGTTTGATTTATATAGTTCCTAAAAATCTAGAAAATGCACTAGCCATCTGAAAACACTTGCCTCTGCATATGGAAAACCTATCTCTTTTTCCTTTGCTGCCTTTAACAGTTACCCAGCTATCTCCTTACTCACATTTATTGGATTTGACAGTTCATGTAATAATTCAATCACCCTTACGTACATGGCCTGTGTGACTCAGGAAGATAAAAAAAAAATCAATTCTGAATGAGAAATTTAATATGGAAGAGAAATTTTTCTCAATAATTTTTCTCATCCATCCAAGTCTTTCCTTTTATTATCTAAGTACCCAGAAAAGTCTTTGTTTCATTCTTTCTTCAATGTCATAGAGCCAAATAGGTTTCATCTTCTAATACAGTCTTATAAAATCTGACTCACTCAGACAGTCCTCTGCTGCCTTATCTTCCTGTCTGTATTTCCAGAACAAAGGTAGTGGACTGTAAAGAAAGCATTTAAATGTCATCTAAGCATTCAGTGGCCAATGTCTCTGGATGCTATTTCATTATACTCTGCTTTTATATCTTTTTTTGGAGTCACCTTTTAACTAAAACTAAGAGGTCCACTTCTACCTATTTCTTGCAATATTTTTCTTTTACTCTGAAATATTTTATTCCTTTCCTATACAAATATTAACTCAGAAATGGCACGTAAAGAAGTATTTAGATTGCTAGGTTGGCTTCTTAATGTACTTATGACGTTGAACAAGTCATTTAATTGTTTTAGTTTCAGCTTTCTAATTTGTTGCTACAAAATGGGCATAATAATGCCAAATCCTGTAAGAATGTTGAGAATATGAAAGAAGATAATAAAGTATAATGCCTAACATGGTGCTTTGCATGCAATATGGACTTGGTAACGTTAGTTCCTGTTTTAGGTTTCCCAGACATAAATCCCGGAGATAAGGACTTTGCTGTGGGTAGGTTAATTTAGGAGATAATTCTAGGAAGCGTAAGTGGGAATGAGATAGGGAAGGAAGCAAAGCTAACAAAAGGCATGTTCACAAGTGGGGTACTGTTGAGGGCATGGTGACTCCATCCTGCTGAGGACCTTCTGAGGAACCACACAGAACATGCTTACTGGGGGGGCATGGTGAAATAGCCTACCATAGCTGCAAGCAAACACAGAAGAACGGAGGGGATGGGGGGGCATTAGCAGAAACTACCATAGTGTCTTTCCCTTTTTCATCAATTAACCAAAGAATTTACTAAGGGGTCACTAGGTGTCCTGTACTAGAAGTCAATACCAATATAGTTTATATCAGACTTCAAGAAAAACAGGCAAAGGAGACAACAAAATTTGCAGAAGCAGGCACCTGAGTGGCTCAGTTGGTTTAGTATCTGACTCGAATTCTGCTCAGGTCATGATCTAGGGTGGTGAGATTGAACCTCAAGTCGGGCTCCACCCTCAACAAGGAGTCTGCTTGAGATTCTCTCTCCCCACCCCCTCTCCTTTTGCCCCTCCCTCATGCCCATGTGCACTCATGCCCTCTCAAATAAATAAATAAAATCTTTAAAATTTACCGAAGCCATAGAGAAGAGCTGAATCTGGCAAAGACTGAAAAATAACTAGAACTTGGACCAGGTAGCCAGGAGCAGGGAAGAATTTATAGATTGAGGAAACAGTATAATGATAAGAGCTTCAATGTATTAATCACTTACAATGGGTCAAGTTCTATGCTAAATGTATTGCATCCATTGTCTCATTTGAGTCTCACAATAATTCTATAAGGTAGATGTTATTTTCACTCAGATTTTGTAGGGTAAAAAAACAGAGCTGCAGTAAAAAGATGGCAGGGAGGGGCAGAGAGAGAGAATCCTAAGCAGGCTCCATGCCCAGCATGTAAGCCCGACTGCACAACCCCAAAATCATTACCTGAGCCAACATCAAGAGTCGGACACATACCTACTGAGCCACCCAAGCGCCCCTCAGAATTTTATTTACTTCTCAGGGTCATGGTTTTCAGTGGCATGAACAGTGCTTGAAGTTAGGCTTGTTGCTGTCTAAGGCTTAAGCTTTAACCACCAGGCAGCTGTAATGCTGCCTGCTAGAGGATAAATTAGGAATGAGCTTGTTAGCAGTGGGAAACTACATGGATATTGGCTAGACAAGGATCAGCAGGATGTTGGACACATATGGTAGGAAAGGAGATGTCACAGGTAATTTTGGAACTCTGTCACTTGAAAAGAAAAACTTTGTACTTGGCAGGAGAGGACAAGTATCTGGTTGGGAGGTATCTGGTGCCTGGGGACAAAGGAGAAAGGGACAAAGATTTAATTGTCAAGGGAAGAATGCCCTTCTATGGTTCTGTAGTTTTAAATTGAGACAGGTGGCTGTGATATGAAGTCGCTGCTACACCTCTCTAGACAAACTCTGGCACAGAAGCTGTGTTGCCGACCATCTGTGCTTGAGCTGGAACGTCAAATCTTTGCTAGCAGCTGCAAGGACCAGTTCAACCAAGTCACCTCAGCCAAGGGTATCTGGTTTTATCTCCTCCATCAAGTCCCCATCTTGTCACACCTTCACTGGAGGAATTTGACAGGGGAAAAAAGGGAGGAAATGGAGACATGCAGCAACAGCATTTTATCTGTGAACAAACTAAGGGACTGCCATATTTTACTCCCTTTCTTAGAATTTCACTATTCATGGAACTTCTTGGAATCTGCTGTCTAATATGGTAGCCACTAGCCCCTTGAGTCCACTGAACACATAAATGTGGCTTATCTGAGCCGAGACATGTTAGAAGTACAAAATACACATCAGATTTTAAAGACAGTATGCAGGAAAAAAAGAATTAAAATTTCAATAATTTTTATATTGATCATATCTGAAATAATAGTTATTGTTAAATACAATATATTATTAAAGTTAATTTTTCACTTATCTCTCTTTATTCTCTTAACAATGGCTATTGGAAAATTTGACATTACACATGACTCACATTTTGTTGCTCCTGGATAGATCTGCTCTTAAATATTTCCCCACAAATGTCAAGGATTTGTTATATAAGCTGATTAATAGTGCCATTACATCACAGCTTTGTTGGGGCACCTGGCTAGCTCATTCAGCTGTGTTCAACTCTTGATTTCAGCTCAGGTCATGATCTTGGGGTCATAATATTCAGCCTTGCATCAGGTTCTGTGCTTGGCAGGGAGTCTGCTTGAGATTCTCTCTTTCCCTCTCCTTCTACCCCTCCTCCAACTCACATGCTCTCTCTCTAGAAAATAATTTTTAAAATCTTTAAAAAAAATAGTGCCGTAACTTCAGATTTGTAGGTCAGTCCTTCTCTAACCACATCATACCCCATGCATCCTTTTTATAATAAATATTTTGCCATGTTCCTTTTACAATTTTGAAACAATACACATAACAAACTCACCCACGTACATAATTTCTTTAAAAATATCAATATCATGTCCCCATGTAATGTAAATGAGAAATAGAAAATAGTTTATAAAGTATGCATATCAATATGCAAATGTTTGATGGCTAAACCAAAAGACAGTGAATGAAGCTAGTTGCACACACCTATAGATAGAATCACCGAATGTAATAGCTATAACTACAAGAATATGTAGGTGTACTTACTGTGTAAGAGACTTAAATAATACAAGTGTGTTGTTAATGATATGATTTTCTTAAGTGAATAAATTTTAGTGATTTCTAACAAAAAATTACACTCTTCAAATTCCCTTGGTATTCATTGAAACCATGCATAAATAACATTTGTAATTTTAAAACAGAAGTTCTAGATTCAAAGACTTAAAAATGAGCAGTCATCTACATGAGGGACATGGGGAAGTCAGGCAGTAAGTGAGACAATTCTTGGTTGTATAAAACTATCCCAGATATTGTAAAACATCTACCTTTCCTGGCTCCCATCCACTAAATGCCAATAGCACTCCCCCTCAAACACTATGACAATCAAAAAGTCAACTCAAATTTTTTGAAAGACCTCCTAGTCAGTGGTACTGCTTCAGTTGAGGTCCACTGGTTTATATGTTCATTCACACACTCAAAAATGTATTAAAAAATACATACATACATATGTATATCCCAAATTATCTTTTTTGCTTCCATATTTTTATGGGAGTGGATATATCATGGAGTTCTTTCTTATAATTTAATATCATTTACTTTTATTCAGCTGACCACCACCTATGACGACTTTCAGATAGGTCCATAAATTATTTGACCTTTTTCATTCTAGAGATGGTGCATAATTCCCCATCTCTTCCGTGTGGACTAGACTTAGTGACTTGCTTCTAATGAACAGAATGTGGCAGAAATTACATTTGGGTGACTTCCAAAATTAGGTCATAAAAGGCATCCACAGTTTCATCTTTGCTCTCCTTTCGATCACTAGCTCTAGGGCTTGAGATACTCAGAAAGTCCTATAGAAAAGCCCACATGACTGCCAGCAGTCTGTGAGTACTGAAGCTTCCTGCCAACATTCATGTAAGTGAGCCATCTTAAAGCCCGGTCCTCCATTTTAAACAAGCCTTCAGCTGACTGTAGCCTAGGCTTAAATCTTGACTGAAACCTCATGAAGCCATGAACTTGGAGCCAAAGCCACCTGGAGAAGCGGTTCCCAATTCTTGACCACAGACACTGTGAAATAAGAAACATTCATTGTCTTATGGAGTGATCAGCTATGTAGCAATAAAGAAGCAATTACTATTATTGGAGAGGGCACAGATTGCATGGAGCACTGGATGTGGTGCAAAAATAATGAATACTGTTACACTGAAAAAATAAAAAATTTAAAAAAAAAGAAGCAATTACTATACAGCTTTTAAAAATATTTTATATACTTGAAAGATTTAATCATTTTTCTCTTCTCCAACGTAAATATTCATAATAATTAAATCCTCCTTTCTATTTGATTTGTTTTGTTATGTTTCTTAACCCATAGCTACAATTGCTAGGATTTTGGTAATTTTTGTTTCTTCACTATATGATTTAATACATGGAGTCCTCAACTTGATGTAGATATTCCCTAGGTCCTAACCAATTATACAGCACCTGATACCTATTAACCTTAATTCTTAAAAGAAAGTTAGCATGAAAAGCTTTAAAGTGCCAGGCTAGAATATGATCAAACTCCCATTCACTACTTCATTCATACAGGATTGTAAATTATCACATTTCTATCCATTTAGTCATTCACTCATTGGGCCATACTTATTGTGGTAGGCACATAAAGACTCTGAGGATATAGAGATGAACACATTCATATTTAGTATATTATTTCATAATTAACACATTCTCCTTAAGGAAACTATATTTCATCATGATTGGCCATTGTAGCAAGAGAATGACTACTAAAGAATGATAAGAATTATCTTTAGCTTAATGAAGTCACAACCTTAATTTTAACTGTTCTTCAGGTTGTAGTCTTTACTAGAACACATCAAAGTGGTCTCTGCTGCCTTGAATGCAGCAGCTGGTCCTTTCCTCCTTTCCCAATAAGTGGAGAACACCAAGGGAATTTGCTTTCACCTGGAAGAGATAGTATTGCATCCTCACTATCTTCCTTCAAGGTCCTAGGACATCCTAGCTCTGCCACAATTTAGACTGCCGAGTTTTGATACTCTTATTCCACACGGCACCACACAAATTCCTTACATTGGTGGCATCCTAAGATCTGGAGAATATTAGAAAGCATGTGATCTCGATGCCTCCAAAAGACTTACGTATGCTGGGGCGCCTGGGTGGCTCAGTGGGTTAAGCCGCTGCCTTCAGCTCAGGTCATGATCTCGGGGTCCTGGGATCGAGTCCCGCATCGGGCTCTCTGCTCAGCAGGGGGCCTGCTTCTCTCTCTCTCTCTCTCTCTCTCTTTCTGCCTGCCTCTCTGTCTACTTGTGATCTCTCTCTGTCAAATAAATAAATAATAATAATAAAATCTTTAAAAAAAAAAAAAAAAAAGACTTACGTATGCTAATGAATGGGAAATAAATCTTAGGAAAATGCAAGTCTTCTAAAACAGACTTGAGGAGTCCAGTAAGACAGCTCCTCCAAGGTGAAAGATAAGTTGCTGCACCTTGCATTCTCTGTTAAGAAGGAGGCACAACTCTCATCACCTACCAGATTTGAGCAAAACCCAGAGAAATAAAATGTTTTTCAACACAATCCATTCTATTGTATATGTAGATCTACCAGTAGGCATGGCATGATGTACTCAATGGTGCTCAAAATATCTGTCAGAACAGGATGCTGTATGCAACCTATGGACAATGTCTTTTAGAGAATCATAGTTGGGGGTCCCTGGGGCTTTGGAGAAAATTCATGTGGTTTCAAGTAAATAATTGTTCTTTGGAAGTTGCTCCTGAACCCTGAATGATCACTCAATGACATAAGAAGCCCAGCATAAACTAAATGTTATCTGATCCATCAAGCCTAAAGTTAGCTGTGCCCCACAGCACTCCATTATTGAGCAGAAGTGATATATTCATACAGTGCTTGAGAAAGTCATGAAGGCACGAGAAAGTTACATAAAAATACTGCTTACAATAGTGTGTTGACTTTTGAGGTGCTGTCTTAACAAGGACCTATGACTCATGAAAGGGACCTTATGACAGTTCACTGGGGGAAAAAATTAAACTAGATTTATAGATGGTTACAGAGGATCTGTTGGTACAGATCAGGGGAAATGCTCCTGGTTATCTACTTTGACTGGAAGAAGAGATGACTTGAATTATTTGTTTATTCATAAATGGAAGTCAACAATTTGGCCACATTGTCATGGACTTGAAAATAGAACTATTAGACAATCAGTGGCAAGGAAGTTTGAGAAATAACTAGAAGGACTGAATTCCAAATGGACCTAGAATATGAAGATGTTGAGGTTTTATATGGTTACTGAGTAAAGACCCTTTTGTAGAGGTAACTTTTATGATTAAATGTTAAGACATTTATTTAATGATTTTGTTGAAAATTAATCGTGACAATAGGGATGAAGACTATGTGGGAATTTTGATAATATGGAGTTTTATCCAAAAGGGCTGACTTGGCTCCTAACAATGCTTATGTGACAAATTTGCCAGTAGTGGATGACCAACCCTGAACTAGCCAACCTTATGAACAGTTGAATACATTATCAAAGATCCATTTGAAGCACTACTTAGGAAGCAATACCTTTCAAGTTTGGGTTGTTATTTTTTTAGAGTAGAGCAGGATCCTAGCAGGAAATGCATGTTATAGTCACACAGAAAAATTGTAGAGAGTTTAGTAAATAAAGATATGGGTAGAGTTATGGGAAATAAGAGTTGATGCAGTACCCAGAGGCTAGCAACAATTGTGAGCCATTTTTGCTTCTATGACTGAACTAGCAAAGGGGAAAGAGATTACCCAAATCCAGAAAGAGAGGCCAAATGGAAACGCTGACTGATAAGACTGGAAACCTTAGGGAGAGAGGTATAGCTAACCTGAGAGGCCTTGCCAGGAAGAGAGCCAGAAAAATACATTTCACAAACTCATTCTCCTACTCTCCAATCTATTATTGATACCTCCCACTGGCCAAACCATATCAGAAGCTGCAGGACTAGAGATCCTGTTGATATAATCCTTAGGGTTATATGTTAGCTTCTCAGAGGACAGAGCAGAGTGAAGAACAGGTAGAGAATGAAACTGGAGGGGACAAAGAAAAATACCCAGCCTGTATTCTGAATAAGTGACCAGCCTACCCAAGGGTGGAACTTTAGATATATTCAGCAAAACATTTAGAACATGGGATGCCTGGGTGGCTCAGTGGGTAAGGTCTCTGCCTTCAGCTCAGGTCATGATCCCAGGGTCCTGGGATCGAGCCCTGCATTGGGCTCTCTGCTCAGCAGGGAGCCTGCTTTACCCTCCCCTCTGCCTGCCTCTCTGCCTACTTGTGATCTCTCTCTCTGTCAAATAAATAAATAAAATCTTTTAAAAAAATTTACAACATTATTAAAAACAAAAGAGTAAACAAAATAACCAGAGGTATAAGATTTCAGATTTTCTTTTGTCAGAATTTAGAGCTACACAGAGGAGCAAGAGAAAAGAGCAAAAGAAGAAAGACACACATTCTAAATTTCAGAGTCTGAAATGGAAGGGGTGACAGTAGGAGGTAAAAGTGGGAAATGCATATTTTTAAGAAATCTTTGAAAAAAAATAGACAAAGCATTGAAAGAAAATGGAAAAACAACCAAATATCCAAAAAACTAAATAAACTTTTTTACATCTTTGTTATTTTCTTTATTAGCAAGACTTACTCTATGCTGTTTACTTTAATATACTTTTTCTAGTTTTCTAGGTTATGTTGATCTATCACATTCATGACCTGTTTAAAGGTTTTGATTCATATTGGAAAATGAAGGTTTTTTTTTTTTTAAAGGTAAGGAAGTAGTTAGAAATAATGACAGAAATTTATTCATTCTTCATTCTTTCTACAGATATTTTTTGAGTGCCCGCTATGTGTCAGCACTAAGGTCCTTGCTCTCTGAGCCTAAAGTCTATTGGGGGAAAGAGATCTTAATGAATGAATTGCACAAACATAAAATTTCAGTTCTGACAAGCACTGCAAATGAGCAAAAATGGTACAAACAGAAGGATTCATAGAAGCCAATGACCAAATGGAAGAGGTCAGGGATGATGTCTTTGAAGAGGTAATGCAGGAGCTGAGACTTGAGAAATGAATGGATGCACAAAGAGGTTTCCATTAGATGGACACATGGACGAAGTCCCTAGGAGGGTGGGGCATGATGGGTACTGCAAAGGAAAAGGAAAGCAGTGTGGTGCACACACAGGCTGACGCATGGTTCAGATGTGAATAGACAGGCAGTATCCTAGGTTATTTACTATAATGAACTACAGAGAGATGGTTCTAGCATAATATGTTTATCAGTGCCAGCATACAATCCACAGCAGAAGCTCTGTTCTCTTCCTATTCAAATTTTCCTTGAGAAACCTCAAGGTCACCACACAGTCAGTGTCACTCATCTTGGTGTTTGCTTAATTGTAGTTCCATAATTGGCAACACCCCCTTGTTTTATATGAAGGAAGAGCTCTCATCCTTCCTGAAAATTGGTGTAATTTATTACATCTGAAAATGCTCCATGTAATATTCATTAATATCTACTAATAAATACATCTTTTTTGAAAGATCCATGAAATCATTTGAGGTCTTCCTGGCCAAAAACCCCCAAAGAATGAGATACTGTCTGACATAAGTTTATTTACTCTATAGGATGAGCATTAACTGAAGGAAAAAAAAAATCAAGCCTATATTAGTAAGTGTCTATTAACATAAAGATTGTGCTCCCCTTTTTAGTGTATACTTATTAGAGGCTAATTTTGCAAACAACCATGGAATGTAGACAATGACAGCACAGTGAAGTGAACACACACTCAGTCCCATAGTGTTAAGACCAAAGCTATTAGATTATTCATGGCTTTTGCTTGCAGAAGAATACCTGCTTTCCACTTATTCCTCTGACACTTGCTGTTTTAAGCCCAACTCTATGTGTGTGAAATTAGGAGGGGAAGAGAAGGAGAGAGAGAAAAGCATTAGGAGACTATCATGGGGTTCTGGTCAATCAGTCGCCTTTCTTAGTAACCTTTATTACTTAAAAGATTCCTTATCTTCTTCTTCATTAAATAAAAGTCACTATAGTATGGTGGTTAAGAGCACAGGCTCTAGAATTAAACTCTCTGGGTTGTATTGGTGAATAAAACTAAATGACAAAGTGACACAGCAATTGATACAAATCTAGATCAATTGCCTACTCCCCTTAATTTTCAGCTTTAGAAATAACTTTGAAAGACCACTTTAAGCAAAATTGGTACATTTGTGTGCATGTGTGTGTGTGCGCGTGTGTTGCATATAGAGAAAGAGAAGTTATTTGTAAAACACTCCTATTTGGGTAACTATGAATATAGCAGATAAGCAAAGACTGGTAAGAGATAAGTCAATCTTTATTCAAGTAAATTATCCTTTCACTCCTATCAAGGATATGCATGTTACTGAAGTACCAGAAGCAAGCATTATTATCTAGTATTATCTTTCATTTTCAACATTTGCAAAGCATGTGCCTGTTGTGCTCTAGGGTTGAGTCCGAAGTTGCAGCCATTAAAAAGCCCTCTGTCAAGGAGAAAACGTGATTAGACCAACTGCTTGCACTGACACTTAAAAATTAACTACAAATCTGTTTGGGGCAGCTAAGGCATTCCCTAAACACTTGCTGGTTGGGAATGCTGGCTTTCAAATCATTATTTTGTATCCCTTAAAGGTACATTTTAACTGTCTTAATATGTGAGAAACAGGCCTGCCAAATTGTGCTTATGGCTTTTTAACACAAGCAATTTACAAATGCAATGAAGCAGATAATAGGACACATGATACCGAATTTGAAAATCTGTGTTGATGACACTTCTGCTGTAGAAACATTTTTGGAAGCAGCCCTATATTCAGTTGCCTGGATAAGAAAAATGTTGTCTACCATTTCACAGGTGGCCTCTTCCACCCAATGGTGAGCTTCAGGTCATGTCCTTGAGCACAAATCAGTCTCTCTCATGATAACAATATTCTACTTAAAAAGATCGAGAATACACGCATTCAGCAAAATAAAACAAACAGAAAAAAGTCTCACCAAAACACTAAAAAAATCTGTTCAAGTAACAAAAGTAGGTGCTAGCTTTCTTAAAATGAAGAATTCCTAAACAAGAGGAAGTTTAGGTATCTAGTTTAATTTACAAAATATTTATATATTTGTATAGAATGAAAAAAGACATTTAAAACTGGTTTTGGTTTAGGGTGCCTGAGTGGCTCAGTGGGTTAAAGCCTTTGACTTTGGCTCAGGTCATGATCCCAGGGTCCTGGGATCAAGCCCCGCATAGGGCTCTCTGCTCGGCGGGGAACCTGCTTCCTCCTCTTTCTCTGCCTGCCTCTCTGCCTACTTGTGATCTTTGTCTGTCAAATAAATAAATAAAATATTTTTAAAAAAAACTGTTTTTGGTTAATTATAAATATAATAAATTTTTCCTAATAAAAGATTACTTGACTTTTGGGAAAAAGAATGGGGAGGACCCTAAACTCACCTTGTCCCATGTATACAACTAGATAACATCCACAACAGTGTAAACATCCAGAAAAACAACCCAGAAATTGGAAGAATGGACTCTCCACAACTACATATAGAGAAGAGACCACATCCAGAGTGTAAGAAGGGTGGAAATGCAGTTGGGAGCTAAATGGACCAACAGGACTGCCCACAGAAGAGAGGGATGCCACAGGCACAAGGAGGGAAAAGAAACAGAAACTAGCATTCCAAGCACGGGGCTTGCACTTGGAATACAAATACCCATAATACTTGGCTTTGAACACCAAAGGGGCCTAACTTTGCAAGTTCTTATAATCATGGAGCTTAACACCTGGAAATTTAAAATCAGCAACTTGGCTCTAGGAAAGCTGAAGGGCCACAAAACACAGAGTTCCCACCGTTAAGGAGACAGCAGAACAAACTACCCTACTGAGATTTAAATTAAAAAAAAAAAAAAAGTGCTGCATCTATGTTGTAAGATTTTTAAGTAATATCTACACCCAACATGGGGCTTGAACTCAGAACCTAGAGATCAAGAGTTGTATACTCTACCAACTAAATCAGCCAGGTGCCCCTAGAAGCAGCATTTTTATAAAATGCCTGGGGCATAGGAAATGGAGATGTATTCACTAATCTTAGAGCTTGTGCTGGAGGGGCAGGGATATTTGGGAGACTTCAAGAACAAAGGAACTGGCAGGTGCCGTTTTCCTCCTCCACTGCCAACCTAAATACAGAGACACCTGCAGGAACCAGTGCAGCCTGAACACTTCACCTAAATTGGTAACAGTGTGCCCACCCCCGTGAGTTTCTATAGATCTGTACCCTCCATCTTCTTTGGCCTCTGCAGAAATTCTCCCAGGCAGTTGCTGGTCCACTCCAGAAGTAGACCAGTGAGGATATTGCTGGCATCACATGCTTTGCCCTCACATTCACCTGTGGACCTGTACTTTCCCAAACAGCCTTGGCCAGAGAACATCTGGCCACAAACCTGGCAGTGTGCAAGCAGCCCTGACAGAGGCCAGTACAATTCAAAGAGTCTCTAAACCAGGAAGAGGGAAAGATAACCACAAGCACCAGACTGACTGGGGCTCCAGTAGGGGATTGGGGAAAGATATCTGATCTGACTGCAGCCTCCCCCGCCCCATTAATAAAAACTTCTCAGGGGACAATACAAGAAAAGCACACTGCAGTTTGCTGCTACCTCAACTCCAGCAAACACCTGGTCTAACTCAACTCAAGCAGTTGAGTTCCAGAATGGCCCATTAACAACACAGGTACCAAATTCTGGTCACAACAAAGAGCCATTGCAGACAAGTAACCTACAGGTAAATGTAGCTCAGCCACAATAGTAGGGTGCATGCAACACACACAGGAGATGCCCTTGAAGCACCAGGTTCTGGTAAACAAGGGACATCACACTGCAAAGGCACTATATGACCTCTTTTTGATAAGGCCATGGCTGTCAACAGTAGGAGACGTAGCTGACTTTCCTAACACATAGAAATAGACATAGAGTTACATAAAATGAGGAGACAGTGGAATTTGTCCCAACTAAAGCAACAGGAAAAAAATCATAGCCAGAGAGCTGAATGTAATGGAGATAATTAATATATACACCTGATAGAGCATTTAAAGTAATGGTCACAAAAATACTCATTGGATGTGAGAAAAGCCCCCCATGTAATAGGGATAATTATTATATATGCCTGATTGAGAATTTAAAGTAATGGTCACAAAAATGCTCAATGGGCTTGAGAAAAGACCTCAGTGAGACCTTCAACAAAGAGACAGAAAACATAAAGAACCAATCAGAGACAAAGAAACAATAGTTAAATTTAAAAATATAGAGATAGAATAAATAGTAGAACTAGAGGAAGCAGAGAAACAGATCAGTGACCTGGAGGACAGAGTAATGGAAAGCAATCTGACTGAATAGGAGAGAGAGAGAAAAAAATAAAAAATGAAAATAGACTTGGGGAACTTAGTGACACCACCAAAAATAATATTTACATTACATGGACCCCAGAAAGAGAAGAGACAGAAAAGGGGGCAGAAAATTTATTTGAGGAAATAGGTGAAAACTTCCCAAATCTGGGAAAGAGAGCAGAAATCCAGATGCAAGAGGCAGAGAAGCCCCAATTAAATCAACCCAAGGAGATCCACACCAGGACACATAGTAATTAAAATGGCAAAAGAAAAGGGGCACCTGGGTGGCTCAGTTGGTTAAGCGACTGCTCAGGTCATGATTCTGGAGTCCTGGGATCAAGTCCCACATTGGGCTCCCTGCTCAGCAGACTCTGCTTCTCCCACTGACCTTTCTCCATTCATGCTCTCTCTCTCTCTCTCTCTCTCATTCTCTCTGTGTCTCTGTCAAATAAATAAATAAAATCTTTAAATTAAAAAAAAAAAAAAGAAAAATGGCAAAAAAAAAAAAAAAGTGATAAAGAATACCAAAGGTTTCAAGAGAAAAAAAAGACAATTACATATTAGGGGAACCCCAGAAGCCTATCAGCTGATTTTTCAGCAGAAATTTTACAGGCCAGAAGAGAGTGCCGTGATATATTCAAAATGCTAAAAGAAAAAGACCTGCAACCAAGAATACTCTATCTAGCTAGGCTATCATTCAGAATAAGAGAGATAAAGGGTTCCCTAGGTAAACAAAAGTTTAAGAAATTCATGACCACTAAGACAGCCCCACAAGAAATGTTAAAGGGGACTCTATGAATGGAAAGGAAAGACCATAAACAGAAGCAAGAAAAGTAGGAAGCACAAAAGCAGTAAAATTAAGTATACCTATAAAATCAGTAAAGAGATTCACAAAATTAGAGAATATAAAGTATGACATCATGTAACTAAAATGTGGGGGGGGGTCAGAGGAAAGGAGAAAATAATTGATTCAAACTTAAGCCATCAACTTAATATAGACTTCTATATGCATAAGATGAACTTAATGGCAACCACAAATAAAAACCTGTAGTAGAGAAGCAAAAAACAAATAGAAAGGAATCCAAGTATATCACCAAAGACAGCAAATAAACCATGAAATAGAGTATGAGAAGGAACAGAGAACTACAGAAACAACCATAAAGCAGGTAGCAAAATGGCAATAAGTACATACTTACCAATAATTACTTGGAATGTAAATGGATTAAATGCTCTAATCAAAAGACATAGGGTGACAAAATGGATAGAAAAGCAAGACCCATTTATATACTGCCTACAACTCATTTCAGACCTAAACACACATGCAGATTAAAAGTGAAGAGATAAGAAGCATTGACTATGCAACCATATGCAATCACTATGCAATCATAGTGAAAAGAAAGCTGGGGTAGCAATTATTACATCAGACAAAATAGACTTTAAAGCAAAGACTGTAACAAGAGACAAAGAAGGACAGTATATAATCATAAAAGTAACAATCCAACACAAAGATAGAAAAATTGTAAATATTTATGCACCCAACATGAGAGCACCCAAGTACACAGAGCAGCGTATAACAAAGAAAATGAACAATAGTAATATAATAAGAGTAGGGGATTTTAACACCCCATTTATATCAATGGATAGATCACCCAAACAGAAAATCAGCAAGGAAACGGCGGCTTTGAACGGCACATTGAACAAGATGGATGGATCTAAAGGATACATCAGAATAGTCTGTCCTAAAACAGCAGACTACACATTCTTTTCAAGTGCATATGGAACATTCTCCAGAATAGATCACATGTTAGGCCACAAAAGAATCTCCAACAAATTCAAAAAGATCGAAGTCATAACATGCTTCTTTCCAACAGCAAGGCTGTGGAACTAGAAGTCAACCATAAGAAAAAAGCTGGAAAGAATACAAATTCATAGAGGATAAATAACATCCTACTAAACAATGAACAGGTCAACCAAGAAGTCAAAGAGGGCATCAAACAATACACGAAGATGAATGCAGATGAAAACCCAATGGTTCAAAGTCTTTGGGATGCAGCAAAACTGTTCTAAGAGGCAAGTTTATAGCAATGCAGGCCTACCTCCAGAAGAAAGAAAAGTCTCAAACAACCTAACCTTATATCTAAAGGAGCCAGAAAAAGAAAAATAAAGCCCCAAGCCAGAAGGAAAAACTAGGAGCTAGTTCTTTGAAAAGATCAACAAAATGGGTAAGACTATACCCAGACTCATCCAAAGGAAGGAAGGGAGGGGGGAGAAGAAGGGGAAAAGAGAGAGAGGACTTAAACATAATCAGAAATGAAAAAGAAATAAACAATCTCACAGAAATGCAAACAATTAAAAGAAAATATTATGAAAAACTATATACCTACAAATTGGACAACCTAGAAGAAATGGATAAATTCCTAGAAACATATAATATCACAAAACTAAATCAGGAAGAAATATAAAATATGAATAGACTGATTACCATCAATGAAACTGAATCAGTAATCAAAAACCTCCCAATAAACAGAAGTACAAGACCATATGGCTTCATAGGTAAATTCTACCAAACATTTAAAGAAGAGGCAATATTTATTCTTCTCAAACTATTCCAAAAAACAGAAGAGGAAAGAAAGCTTCCAAATTCATTCAGTGAGACCAGATTCACCCTGATACAAAATCAGATAAAGACACTACAAAGAGGGGTGCCTGGGTGGCTCAGTGGGTTAAGCCTCTGCCTTCAGCTCAGGTCATGATCCCAGGGTCCTGAGATTGAGCCCCACATCGGGCTCTCTGCTCAGCGGGAAGCCTGCTTCCCCTCCTCTCTCTCTCTCTCTGCCTGCCTCTCTGCCTACTTGTGATCTCTCTCTCTGTCGAATAAAAAAAAAAAAAAGACACTACAAAGAAAACTATCAGCCAATATTTCTGAGGAACATAGATGCAAAATCCTCAACAAAATTAGCAAAATTAGCAAACTAAATCCAACCACACATTTTTAAAAAGTCATTCACCATGATCAAAGAGGATTTGTTCCTTGGATGCAGTGTGGTTCATTATTTGCAAATAAATCAACATGATACATATACACATCAAGAAAAGAAAATCCATAGGATCATTTCCATAGATGCAGAAAAAGTTGTTATACATCCAACACCCATTCATGTAAAAATTTTCAAAGAAATAGGTTTGGGGCGGGGGGGGACATACCTCAGTGTAATAAAGACCATAAATGAAAAACCCACAGCTAACATCAAATTCAATGCTGAAAAACCGAGAGCTTTTTCTCTAACATCAGGAATAAGACAAGGAAGCCCACTCATCATTTTTAATCAACATAGTACTAAAAGTCCTAGCACAGAAATCAGACAAAGAATAAAAGGTGTCCAAAATGGTAAGGAAACAGCACTATTTACAGATGATATGATACTATAAATAGAGCAAACCATAAAGACTCTACCAAAAACTACTAGAATTGATTAATAAATTCAGTAAGGTCATGGGTTACAAAATCAATATGGAAATTTGTTGCATTTCTACACACAAATAATGAAGTAAAGAGAAATTAAGAGAACAATCCCATTTATAATTTCACCAACAATAATAAAATACCTAGGAATAAGCTTAACCAAGAAGGTGAAAGACCTATACTCTGAAAACTATAAAATACTGAGGAAAGAAACTGGAGATAGTACAAATGGAAAGAAATTCTATGTTCATGGATTGGAACAACAAATACTGTTAAAATGTCTATACTACCCTAAACAATCTACAGATTAATGCAATCCCTATACAACTACCAACAGATTTTTTTTTAACCAAACTGGAACAAATAATCCTAAAATTTGTACAGAACCAAAAAAGACCCCCAACAGCCAAAACAATCTTGAAAAAGAAAAGACTGGAGGTATCATAAACCCAGATTACAATATATACTACAAAGCTGTAACATCAAAACAGTATGAAACTAGCATGAAAATAAGCACACAGATCAATGAAATAGAATAGAGCACCCCGAAATAAGTCCATGATTACACGGTCAAATCTTTGACAAAGGAGGCAAGAATTTGCAATGGGAAAAGACAGTCTCTTCAACAGATAGTTTGGGAAGACTGGTTAGCCATATGCAAAAGAATGAAACTGGACCACTTTCTTACACCATCCACAAAAATAAACTCAAAATGGATTAAGGACCTAAATGTGGAATCTGAAACTGTAAAAATCCTAGAAGAGAGCACAAGCAGTAATTTCTTTGACATTGCCATAGCAACATTTTCCTGGATATGTCTCCTAAAGGAAATAAAAACAAAAATAAACTATTGAGACTATACCAAAATAAAAAGCTTCTGCACAGCAAAGGAAAAAAATCAACAAGACTAAAAGGCAACTTACTGAATGGGAGAAGATATTTGCAAATGACATATCTAAAAAAGAGTTAGTATCCAAAATACATAAAGATCTCATACAACTCAACACCCCCCCAAAAAAAATCTACTTTAAAAATGGGCAGAAGACATGAACAGACTTTTCCCCAAAGAGGTACAGATGGCCAACAGACACATGAAAGGATGCTGAATATCGCTAACCATCGGGAAAAATGCAAATCAAAACCACAATGAGATATCTCCTGACACCTGTCAGAATGGCTAAAATCAAAAACACAAGGAACAACAAGTTTCTTGGCCAGGATATGGAGCAACAGGAAACCTCATGCACTGTTCATGGGAATGCAAACTGGCACAGTCCCTGTGGAATGTATGTATGTATGTAACACAAAAAAATAAAAATAGAATTACCACATGATCCAGTAATTCCACAACTGGATATTTCATATTTCAAAGAATATGAAAACACTAGTTTGATTCAAAGATATATGCATCCCTACGTTTACTGCAGCATTATTTCCAACAGCCAAATTATGGAAGCTGCCTGTCCATGAATGAACGGATGAAGTGGTGTCTGTGTGTGTGCGTGTGCATGCACAAGCATACACATGCACGCTTACACACACAAAATGGAATATTACTCATCCATAAAAAATGAAATGTTGCCATTTGTAAAACATGAGTGTTGACAGTAGACTGCTAAGTAAAGTAAATCAGTCAGAGAAAGACAAATATGATTTCTCTCACATGGGGAATTTAAGAAAAAAACAAACCAACCAAGAAACAGACTTAACTATAGAGAACAATCTGATGGTTACCAGAGAGGAGGCTGGAGAGAAGATGGGTGAAATAAATGAAAGGGATTAAGAGTACACTTATAATGAGCACTGAGTCATTTATAGAGTTGTTGAATCACTATCTTGTTTACCCAAAACTAATATAACGCTGCATGTTGACTATATGGGAATTAACATCTGAAAAAGAAAAACCTTTAAAAAAAAAAAAGATAAAGTTTACTAGAACAATTTTAAAAATAAAGGAACTAGAATTCTTCAAATTTCTTGCAAAAACAATGTTTCCAAGCTGTGATCTGATAGGAAGGCACGTTTTAGTTTTAGGGTAGACTAAAAGCATAGCGGGATATCCTGTCAGAGCCGCTGTCCATCATCAATTTCCCCTTACCATGAACATTAGGATCATACCATCAAGATCACAAACTGTAACAGGATGCTTGGTGAGGCATAATTCATATTTACATTATATTTATTTATTAGTAAGATAAACTGTTCACTATTTCTGTGTATAGACAGACTCAAAGTCACCTTGGAATTACCTCTGCTCTTCAGAAGCTCATCTGAGTGATTTCTCAGTGATGAAAACATGGTTTCTCCCTTTTGTTCCACTTTCCCTGGGATGGGGAAGATCAACTTTCTTCATGAGAAATGGACAAGAACTCAAACCTTACTGAGAATTCAATTTAGGACAGGTGAGAATGACCCTGAACCAAGTCTGAAGGCCAAAAGGAATACAAATACTCCAAAAGGGACCTTGCCATGAAGGTAGAGACTGAGCTGGTCCCCTAGGCTGAATACTGGGGCCTAAGAGTAGGGGCCACATTCAGACACAAGTAGTGCTTCAGGGAGAAATGGCTGAGCACTGCATAAAGACCTATAGGCTCTATTTTTGGATCCTAGCATAGGAAACCATTACAGTAGTAGAAGGATCCAGATGAGCAACTGACTGAGAAAGGATACCAAATGGCACCAACAGAAATGTCAGTGCTCCAGTAGACTCTAAGGTCTCTCTTTCCACCTAGACACCAGAAGTAAGACTCCACCCTCCTTGGCATTTGGGGGCAGTTCAAGTTAGGGAAGAGAATGATATGCTGGATTTCCTGAAGCAATGAATAGCAAAGTACACATAACGCCATATTGTTACCCCCATATACTCTAACACCAGAAATGATGGAGTCAAGTTTGACCACATTTAATTATTAATTTAGCTCCTTTGTTTATTCTCTACCTCATTCTAGGACGGATTTAAGACTGAATTATGCAAAGCCTCCTCCTTTCTGTACTGTGTACTTTCAGTCTATTGGAAAGTGCAGTGGATCCATGATGGCCTTCCATTAATCCTTTGCCACCAATCTATAAATCACTTGCATATCAAGGCCCCTAACTAGTCTTATTTGGCTTAGTTCATTTCTCTATTGAAGAAGGAATCCCAAGCTTCACCAGCAAAGCGAAGCTTGGGATTCCATACCTCTCCGCAGAAAGAGGGGCAAAGAAGTCACAGCCATGTGTTAAAACTACCTTAGGCCAGCCTCAGGCAACACATTTGTTACATTCTCTCTGCAATCAAATACGTTTATACTCTCCCAAGATCCCCAGAAGCCTCATCCAATTAAAGCATCAGGCTCAGGTTCCAAGTCTGGATCTCATCACCCAAGTCAGGAACAGGTGTGGATGAGGCCCTTCAGGGTTGGTTCCTCTCATAGGCGGCTCGTCAGCTAGATCACTGATTTCATTAGGTACATTTTCTACTTCCCACATTACCATCTGCAACAGCATTGCCAAACTGCCGCTTCCATGTAGTAAAGTGACCTCTCCTGTTTCTAATTGCATTTTTCTCATTTTCTTTCAAACTCTAATAGTTTCCTCCAAACCCATTGGGCTTCTGAACATACCCTGGCTTAAAAACCAATGCCTGTGTTTCAGGTTTTGTTAAGCAGCATCTCACTTCCAGGTACAAAATTTTGTTCTCCTTACCTATTTTTATACCTCCAACCCCCCCGGCTCAATACAACCATTTTATTCTGCTAGTTATTTTGGCAGTCAGAAATCTAGAGAAGCCTCAGCTGGGGCCCCTGCAGTCCCATGTTGACAGAGGCTTCAATCATCTGAAAACCCTGTGAAGTGGATAGTAAATACTGTTCCCGGGAGCTCAGCTGAGCCTGATAATCGGACCCCCACACAGGGCTTCTCCACGTGGGCTGGGCCTCTCACAGCACGGTGAGAGTTCTCAGTTTGTTTACATTATTTTATTTTTATATTAATGTCCTATCATTTCAATTAATAGGAATAATTATTCCTAAGACTGAAAAGCAAAACCAAAAAACAAACTTTGGACCCTAACTCCAAGGGCTTTATATGTAAATACGACAATGAACTGACATACTCAACTGGAAATACATTTTAAAAGAACAAGAAATATGGCAAATGCCATATGATTTCAATCAGATGTAGAATTTAAGAAGCAAAACAAAGGAAAAATAAAGAGACAAACCAAAAAACAGATTCTAACCTATAGAGACAAATGAGGGTAGGGGGATGGATGAAATAGGTGAAGGGGATAAAGAAAAGTCCACTTTTCTTATGAGCACTGAGTCACGTATAGAATGGTTGAATTATTGTATTGTACACCTGAAATTCATATAACACTGTATGTTAACCCTACTGAAATTAAAATTCTTTTAAAAAGAGGATATAAGGAGAACTAAAAATTTATTAAATGTTAAAATTGTGCTATTATTGTATAATGTTAGCACAAGGATAACAAAGGACAATTTGCATGATAAATATTCCTATTCATTTTTCTAGTTAGTACAATAATTGGATAGCAACCATCAGTGAAGTGGGACAAAAGACAGCGATTATCATAAATGTTAGTTTGATCTTTCAAGATGTGATTATCTTCTACCCAGACTCCACTTTACTCACTTGAACAGAAGTTCTGCTTTTCATTAGCCGAATGTCAAGTGCCTTTGTTGCATCCAAGTGTTACCCTAGCTGGCCATATTCCACATAAAGGGCACAGAACAGTTTTTTTCCCCCGCAGCAGAATTTGCAAGAAACATGGCTTTTTCATGGTAAAACTTTTTATAAAAAGAAATGGACAAAAGATATACCTTAGAAGGCCCTGGTCTAACAAAACAACAAAAGATGTCAAACTACTATGAACCTTAAAAATAAAACTGCCAGTTGTTTCACCAGCAAAAATGGGTTTAACTCGGGAATAACAAGAGCAAGCTACAACAAAACTGAGCAAAGGAGATGAACACGGCTTTATGAAGAGGAAAAGGGAAGCTGAGAGGGCTATTATTAAAAAAAAAAAAAAGTCAATTTGAGTAACCTGGAATTTGAAGTGTAGTGGTTTCTACTGGCTGAGTTATGACTGTCCCTCAGTGGTCATTGCTGGGCTGTTTCTGGGAAAGAGAAATTTCTTCCTCCTTCTGGGATAGTAAAATAGCAGCAAAAGTAGCACTGACCTTGCTGAATCACTATATTGTACATCTGAAACTAAAGTAACATTGTATGTAAACTATACTGAAGTTAAAAGTTGAAAATAAAATAAAAACACGTATATCTTTTTCAATAAATAAATAAAGTAGTACTGACTTGAGGTACCTCTATTCCTGTTAGATTAGCAATCATTGAGGAGTGGCAGGCAGGAGAGCCACTTTAAGCAAGGTTACCTTTCATTGATTTCACACTACTTATAATACACATCAGTGAAACTGAGTTAGTGCCATCTTTCATCAGGTGAAGTACATATTCTTGTCAAAAAATTTTTCACACTCCTAGTAATCTCTGCTAATCATTTACCTTCATTCTTCTTTTAATCCAACATAGGACATAACTGAAGACTAAAGTTTATCTTAGACTATTTAGACTATCTGTAGTTCAGGAATGAGAGAAGTATATATATAGTAAATGTGTATGTATATATGTGTATATATAGTAAATGTATATATATAAATGTGTATATATATAACTGTATATATATATAAGTATATATATAATAAATGTGTATATACATAAATGTGTGTGTATATGCATGTATATATATAAAGTAAATTTTATGAGTCATTCATTTTAATCAGTGGCATCAGGATTAATTTGGAAGAATCACTAAATCCAATACTGAACACAGTTTTTCACTGAGGAACATTTATCCTTCAATTTCTTCATGTGAATGATGATAAACCAAATCTGGAGATCTTAAACCAAGAAGCAAAATTCTTATATTGCTCCAGAGGGGATGATGGGGCGCGCTCCCATTCTTTTCCTCTACTGTGTCATCAGGTGAGAGAGTGGCAGTGGCTTTTCCAGATCTATGTAAGGACAGAACACATTTCTCTGTGAACCACAACTTTGTCCTGAGAAATGGAGGAGACAGTACGAGATCCTTATGAAGTTCCTGTGTGTATTCAAACTTTAATAACCCAAGTTATGGGCTGCCATAGAAACAATATAGTAAATTACACTTAAGCAATTTATTAAAATTCAGAACAACTAGATTACACAATAATAGCAAATGAAATACTGCCTAGTAATTTGTATGTACCATTATTGATGTACCTGGATATCATTTCATTTACTCCACACAGCAGCCCTGCAAAGTAGATGGTGTTTATATACTTCACACATGAGAAAACCAAGGTTAAGAAAGTAGCCCAAGTCCACTGAGTAATAGGAGGAAACCCTAGAACAACCTGACTCTAAATCTTCTTTCTCTTATGCAACCAATGTCAGTTCTCTGACAAAAAGTAAAAGTAATCAAAAAAAAAAAATTAAGGCAAGATGAGTCCCAAAGTTAGCATCCCAAAGTTAGAGATGAGTCCCAAAGTTAGAGAAGCTAAAATTCTTTTAACTGCATAAGAAAATTTACGATATTATAATATTCAACATACAGACTGTGTATTGTGCTACAACTGCCTTAATGTTGAGAAGTTAAAATGCTTGGAAGAAATAACAAAGGAATCTTCAGAAAGTCTTAGAGAACATTATTTAGTATTGTGGTTTTTTCTCCTTTATTCTTCCCTCCCTACTTTTCTTACTGCCTTACTTTTTTGAATTCTCCAGTTCTGCATAGTTTTTGCATGGTATTACTGAGGTGATCTTTTGAAAATTACTTTCAATTGCTATTCTCAAAGTATTTCTCCTATTGGGAGATAAAACTGAAGAACCAGGAAGAGCATCTTCCACTGTTCCTCTGGTAGGCACAGCCTTCTTTCTGCTTATGCATTCTGTCCACACACTCCAGCCCATTCATTATTGGTACTAGAATTACTGAAGGTTTTCTAACCCCTGCTCTCATAATAATATGTTAAAGTTTCCTGAGTCAGCATCTAAGGAACAGGACTTCCGTCTCAAAGGGAAAAGTGAACATTCACACGCAATTATGAAAACTTTTTTTACAGAAACTATTCACTACCCTTTCGTAGGTTTTAAAAAATGTTAATAATTTGTATATTTTTCTCTTTATTTTCACCTTCAAAGAAAAACCTTCAACCTAACAGTAAATAACAGAATATCCCTTCCTTGTAGTTAAAGACAATAAGACTTCTTAAACATCAATGAATTATGTGGTGAAATTCTTTTTTTTTATTATTAACATAAATGTATTATTTGTCTCGGGGGTACCAGTCTGTGATTCATCAATTTTACACAATTCACAGCACTCACCTTAGCACATAACCTCCCCAATGTCTATCACCCACCCACCCCATCCCTGCTACCCTCTTCACCTCCAGGAACCCTCAGTTTCTTTCCTGAGATTGAGAGTCTCTTTAGGTTTGGCTCCCTCTCTGGTTTCATCTTGTTTAATTTTTTCCCTCCCTTCCCTTATGATCCTCTGTCTTGTTTCTCAAATTCCTCAAATCAGTGAGAACATACGTTAATCGTCCCTCTCTGATTGACTTATTGCACTTAGCATAATACCCTCTATTTCCATCCACGTCATTGCAAATGTCAATATTTCGGGGGTTTGATGGCTGTATAATATTCCATTGTATATATACAATGTGGTGAAATTCTTAATAATTATTCCTTCTTTTTAATTTGCTTATAAAAAAAGTTTATATATTACCTAAACTAATCTAGACCTTAGTGCATACTAGTAAATAGCAACGTGAACATAATTAGCTGCTTAAGAGAATTTCATGAGTAAAAATGATTAAAAAGAAACCATAAGTTTTGGGGTTTTTAAAAGATTTTATTTATCTATTTGAGAGAGCAGAGGGAGAGGGAGAAACAAGCTCCCCACTGAGTGGGGCCTTGTTCATAGGACCCTGGATCATGACCCAAGCTGAAGGCAGACACTTAACCAACTGAGTCACCCAGGTGCCCCAAAACCGTAAGATATTTTTCTTCCTTCTTTATAATTGTAGGTACTTAAGTAATATGGACTTGCCTTTGAATAAACTACTTTTTGTTTATTATTGTTTGAGTCTGCTACCCAATGAGTACCTGTGAGGCACAGTCATCCCAGAAGAGACAATAATCAATTATAACAAGGTTTGGGGAAGAAAATGATTAATATTAAAAATGTGACATTGACTTAGTTGTTATTCCATTAGCAAATTTTAAATCTCTTCTATACCTGTATTTACTCACCCACGAGTCCTAAAAGAATGTAGGCAATGATAAACAGTACGAAGATGATGCAGCACAGGACATCTGTACAATTCCTAAAGACAAAAAGGAATACAGAATTAAAAGGGGCCCAAAACAACATCTTACCTAAGTAAACAAATATAGGAAAGGGGGAAAAGTAGTAATAGTAATTATGCCATTTCATTTCCAGTATTTCTAAAAGATGTATCAGATGTATTCTTGTAATCAGAGATTTGGCAGCGATGGAACGGTCACAGTTCCATGATTAAAGGAGCTCCCTCAGAATTCTTAGTATTTATTTTCTTTTGGTTCTTTATTTGTATGATGTTTTTAGAGACAAGTCCAGCAATATCAAGTAAATTTTTTTTTATTTGAAGTGGTAATTTATTTGATTTTATGGTTTTCCTCATTGTGCCTCCCCACTGTATGGTATAGTTTAAAAAAAAAAAAAAGCCAGTTTCCATTTCTCCCGTCCCCCCCATTATCTTTCTACATACACATTGATAGGGTACTACTTATTGGGGCACCTATATGATTCTGTCAGTTAAGCAATCAACTCTTGATTTCTGCTCAGGCCATATTCTCAGGTTGTGAGATCAAAGCCCAGGCTGGGCATGGAACCTTCTTAAGATTATCTCTCTCCCTCTCTCTCTCTCTGCCCCTCCCCCACCTCTCTCCTTCTCTTAAAAAAAGGGTACTATTCATTAAGTAAAGGACTGACTACATAAACTTCTACAGGGGGTAGATTTGCAACTTGTGGGAGGCTGCAATAAGGCTTGAGACAAGGACCAAACCAGGCCCTGACTTGTGCCTCCTTTAAAGTCCAAATAACCTAACAAAAGGTTTAGGACGGGAAAAGTTGAGTAGCACTGAGAAAGGGTCTGTGCTATGTGTTGTGCGCTCGCCTACGTGACTTCCCACACGCTTGCTAAATAAATGAGAACAATTCGGTTGGGGTCAAAAGTTCGTTGCTGGTCCTTGCTGCCCTAGTACAGCCCATAAATTACTTTCAGGTTTGCTGTATTTGTACTGGCATCAGCCATGTGGCATCACGAGGAACTCGTGGTTGTTTAACTAGACACAGATGTAATATCACTATATATATGGCCTAATGCTTTGAATAAACTTAGCACTGTTGGACATCCTCCTCAATGCTCCTCCTGCCCCCATCTCTTTGTCTCTTAATTTCTTTTCACCATCCTCTTACCCTCACGTTCCTGGTAGATTTGTTGCGCCCGCCGCGACAGCAACCAAACTCACAATAATGTATATAATGCATTAAAAAATGAAATGGCTCAAAACTGTAATTTTCCCAGCCATTCCATAAACTAAATATTGTCAGACTTGGTTTAGAGGAAAACTGGCTTGATAGAAACTCATTGATTTGCTAAAGATCACAAATCAAGCTCAGATCCAGCAGGGATTCAGGCTCTCTGCTCAGCAGGGAGCCTGCTTCCACCTCTCTCTCTGCCTGCCTCTCTGTCTACTTGTGATCTCTCTCTCTCTCTCTGTGTCAAATAAATAAACAAATAAAATATTTAAAAAAAAAAAGATACTGAGTTTTGGGCACCTGGGTGGCTCAGTGGGTTAGGGCCTCTGCCTTCAGCTCAGCTCATGATCCCAGGGTCCTAGGATCAAGCCCTACCTTGGGCTCTCTGCTCAGCAGGGAGCCTGCTTCTTCCTCTCTCTCCACCTGACTTTCTGCCTACTTGTGATCTCTGTCTGCCAAATAAATAAATGGAATCTTTAAAAAAAAAAAAAAATCCAGCAGGGATACTCAAGGCTTTCAATTAATTTCCTAATCCTAATATTTTATCTTGTTCAGCTTGTAAGTGGTCTGGAAGGCCAAAACTGTATCTTAAAGTGAGAAATAATCAACAATTATCTATTTGAAACTTAATGAAAAATTTATTAGTAAAGAAAAAAGCTCAAACTATTTGGCAGAATTAAAAGCTGCACATGAGAATTTTCATAGCAAAAACTTCTTTGTTCCTGAGAGCATAAGAATATATCCTCTAATGTTTTAGTGCAGGCTGGTTGAAGTTAGACACTATTTTTTGTGATGGTAGTAGGAATAATAATGAATCATAACTGTACAGTAACAGACACAGGAATACCTTCCATTGATAAAGCCCAGCTATACCTTTACTGCTTTCACATACCTTGTGAGTTTCTTAAGAATACCTTTAGGTTTTTAGGGGTAGTAAGGTGAGTTGATTTATTTAAGGTCCATGAGAGAGAAGTAGAGAGAGGGTAAAGTAGAACAAATATCTAGATCTCCAATTCTTAACCCTTTCATTTAGCAGTTGTTCTAATATTATTTCAGTTTTCTGTAAAGCCTCAAATTGACCATATCCAAAATGTCACACATCCCGATTACTCTATCCCACAATAGGAAATGAATCATTCATGGAGAAAGTTAATCACACTCAATCCACAAACTATCATTTGCTTAAATCCAATTTCAACCCAGGAATTTTAAATTTCACTTAAAGAATTATGATAATAATAATAATAAAAAGAGAAGAAAACAGGTGCTCTAGCTTTCTTTGGTTAACAATCATTGAAAAGCAAAAACCTGCTTGGAGGTGAGGAGAGTGTCTGGTTCACATGCATTCTGACAGACCCTACTCAACATCAGGTTCTCATCCTACTAGGAGGTCGTTAAATTGACAGCAGTAGTTAAATAGGGTGAAATCTAATAAGAAATGTCTGTAGGAAAAGAACTAAAGGAAAGAAAACTAGAACACTGGTGTGCCTTAATTAGAAATTTTGAAGTTGTTAAAGCCCTTCTGTTTAATCAGAACCACCAAGAAGAGGAAGATCAGGTGTGACCAGAAGAACCAGATTGGCCAGCATCCTATAATTATATACTTATGTTTATACCTATAATATGTTTATACCAATAATTATATACTATTATATATATATATAATATTATATACTATTATATATATAATATACAATATATAATATATATAATATATAATTATATATTATATAATTATATAATTCTTATTTATAATAATCTAATGTTACATAGTATTATAATGTTATATATTTATAACCTTATGTAGCAAGCACAAGGAGAGGTAAACATCTACTAGCAATGACTGGAAAAAACTTGCCAATCTCAAAGGACAGGGCACATAGAAAGCAGCAGAGCCCAAAAGGAAATTTTTTAAAACTAAAACCCTCACTCCTCAGCTACTAGCACTAATGAATGGGCATCACCTGGAATTTTGGTTCCATATGGGGTTTTACACTATGGTTTTTCTCTCCCTCCCTCTCTCTCTCTCTCTATCTCTCTGTCTCTCTCTCTCTCTTCTGGTGCCAGGTATAGGCTACAGCACCAGGGACTACTCCCCAGCAGTCTCCCACCATGGTGGGATAGCATTTCTCAAAAATTCACACTTTTAGGTGTTTGGAGATTATATTCTTGGACCAGGGAGGATAATGTATTCAAATCTGCTTTGCTTTTCTGGTACATTGCTTTGGAGAAAGTAGACCATACCCTCTGGCCAGACTAGTTTATTTTCCCCCATCAAAAGCAAAGGGATGGAAGATCAGTAAACTGGTTGTCATCTGATACAAGTAAGGAAGGTGAGTTTAAGGTCCCATACAATTTTCTGGTCTGTGTGCAGAGTCCTGGTCCAAACTAGTGCTGTGTTCCCAAAGGGTAGTGGTCCAGATTCTCTTTCTCTTTATTCATCTTTATAGCTGGGCATGAAGTGACTTCTAACTCTCCCCAGGAAAAGGGGATTACCATCTCCCCAGGAAAAGGGCCTGGCCCTGATGTGGAGATGGGGGTAAGAAACTTGGGTCTCTCATGCTCTCCATGAAGCAACTTGGCATGCTCACTTTCCCACTGAGGAGCACTAGAAGTTGGTGAGGGCCTTCCACATGCAAGCTGAGCCCTCCCCCTCATGGGTGCCACTTGACGGCCCCAGCTGCACCCTTAGACCAACCTAGCAGCCCTGAAATCAGCAAGCCAGCTACCCCTGCCTTTTTTCACCTGGACCACTCTTTGTTATTTTAGAAACTCCTTCTTAAAAATAGGGGTCAGGGTGCCTGAGTAGAACAGATGGTTTAAGGGTGGGATTCTTCATTACAGCTCGGGTCATGATCTCAGGGTTGTGAGATATAGCCCCACAGGTTGTGCACTCAATGGGGCTCTGCTTGAAGCTCTCTCCCTCTGCACCCCCATGTCACCTCCCCCACATGCCTTCTCTTTCTCTCAAATAATAAATAAGTAAATCTTTTAAGAAATGGGGAGATGTGTATGTGTGTGTGTGCTTTCAGTTAATTACAATTACCTGCTATTTTTCCCCATTAATTCATCTGTTTTTCTCCCTTTCCTCAGACATAATCCCTCCAGAAAGAAAAATATTACTGTTAGGAAACCATTGGAAAATTGAATTTGGACAAAATATCAGATATAACTTGAGCACTATTTTGTAAGTCAGGGACAAAGCAGAAGCTTAATTCAAATTTTTACAAGTTGTAGCATCTAATTTTCCCTTTCTTTTGGATTTCAGGGCATCTGTCACAATCCCAAGTATTTTGTGGGAAATAGGTTATTTTACTTCGTTTTTATTTAAATTCCAGTTAGTTAATATACAGTGCAGTAGTAGTTTCTAATATAGAATTCAGTGATTCATCACATACATATAAAAACCCAGTGCTCATCACAAGTACCCTTCTTAATACCCATAGCCCATTTAACCCATCCTACAAGGCCCCCCCATCCAGTAACTCTCAGTTTGTTCTCTATAGTTAAGAGTTTGTTTTCTGATTTGCCTCTCTTTCCCCCTCCCCGCCATGTTCATCTGTTTTGTTTTTTAAATTCCACATAGGAGTGAACTCATATGGTATTTGTCTTTCACTGACTGACTTATTTCACTTAGCATAGTACCCTGTAGCTCCATCCACCTCATTGCAAATGGCCAGATTTCATTCTTTTTATGGTTGAGTTATACACACACACACACACACACACACACACACACACACACACATATACCATTTCTTCTTTATCCATCAATCAGTTGAGGAGCATTTGGGATCTTTCCATAATTTGGCTACTGTTGATAATGCTGCTATGAACATCAGGGTGCATGTATCCCTTCAAATAACATACGTTCGTATCCTTTTGGTAAATACATAGTAGTGCAATTGTAGGGACACAGACTAGTCCTATTTTTAATTTTTTCAGGAACCTCCATACATTTTTCCAGAATGGTTGTACCTGTTTTCATTCCCACCAATAGTGTAAGAGGGTTCCCTTTCTCCACATCCTTGCCAACACCTGCTGCTTCTTGTGTTGTTAATTTTAGCATTCTCACTGGCGTAAGGTTGTATCTCATTGTAGTTTTGATTTGTTTTTCTCTCATGATGAGTGATGTTGAGCACATTTTCATGTGTCTGTTAGCCATCTGGATTCTTCTTTAGAAAAGTATCTGTTCATGTTTTCTGCCAGTTTTTAACTGGATTATTTGTTCTTTGGGTGTTGAGTTTTATAAGCTCTTTATGGGTTTGCAAACTAACCCTTTTACTAGGTATGTCATTTATAATATCTTCTCCCATTCTGTAGATTGTCTTTTAGTTTTGCTGATTGTTTCCTTTGTTGTGCAGAAGCTTTTTATCTTGATAAAATCCCAATAGTTCATTTTTGCTTTTGTTTCTCTTGCCTCAAGAGACGTATCTAATAAGAAGTTGCTATGGCCAATGTCAAAGAGGTTACTGCCTGTGTTCTTCTCTAGGATTTTAATGGTTTCCTGTCTCACATTCAGGTCTTTCACCATTTTGAGTTTATTTTTGTATATAGTATAGGAAAGTGGTCCTCCAGTTTCATTCTCCTGCATGTGGCTGTCCAGTTTTGCCAACATGATTTGTTGAAGAGATTGCTTTTCCCCCCCTTCCATTGGATATTCTTTCCTGCTTTGTCAAATATTAGTTGATCACATTGTTGTGGGTTCATTTGTGAGTTTTCTGTTCTGTCCCATTGATCTATGGGTCTGCTTTTGTGCCAGTACCATACATACTGTCTCGATGACTACAGCTTTGTAGTAGAGCTTAAAGTCCAGAATCCTGATGCCTCCAGTTTGCTTTTCTTTTTCAAGATGACTTTGGCTATTCAGGGTATTTTCTGGTTCCATAAAAATTTCAGGATTGTTTGTTATAGCTCCTTTAAAAATGCTGGTGGTATTTTGGTAGGGATTGCATTAAAGGTATACATTTCTTTCAGTATCATACACATTTTAACAATATTTGTTTTTCCAATCCATGAGCATGGAATGTTTTTCCCATCTTCAATTTCTTTCATCAGTGTTTTATACTTTTCAGAGTACAGGTCTTTTACCTCTTCAGTTAGGTTTATTCCTAAGTATCTTATGGTTTTTTGTGCAACTGTAAATGGGATCCATTCTTTGATTTCTCTTTCTGCTGTTTCATTATTGTTGTACAGAAACGCAATAGATTTCTGTCTGTTAATTTTGTATCCTGAAACACTACTGAATTTGTGTATCAGTTCTAGCAATTTTTGGTGGAGTCTTCTGGGTTTTCCATATAGAGTATCATGTTATTTGCAAATAATGAAAGTCTGACTTATTCCTTGCTGATTTTGACGCCTTTCATTTCTTTTTGTTGTCTGATTGCTAAGTCAAGGACTTCCAGGATGACATTAATTAACAACGGTGAAAGTAGACATTCTGTCTTTTCTTAACCTTAGGGGAAATGTTCTTAGTTTTTCTCCATGGAAGATGATACTAGCTGTGGGTTTTTCATATATGACTTTTATGATATTAAGGTATATTCTCTCTATCCCTACTTTGTTCAGGGTTTTTATCATGTGTGGATGTTGTACTTTGTCAAATGCTTTTCCTGCATCTATTGAGAGGATCATATGGTTCTTATCCTCTCTCTCATTAATGTGTTATATCATGTTGATTTGCAAATATATAACTACCTTGCAGCCCAGGAATAAATCCCACTCAAATGTGGTGAATGATTCTTTTAATATACTGTTAGATTCTATTTAGTAGCATTTTTTGAGAATTTTTATATCATGTTAACCAGGCATATGGGCCTCTAGTTCTCCTTTTAATGGAGTCTTTGTCTGGTTTTGGAATCAAGGTAATGTTGGCCTCATAGAATGAGTTTGGAAGTTTTCCTTCCATTTCATTTTTTTGGATAGTTTGAGAAGAATAGATATTAATTATTCTTTAAATGTTTGGTAGAATTCTCCTGGAACCCATCTGGTCCTGGATTTTTGTTAATTGTAAGATTTTTGATTACTGATTCAATTTCTTTATTGTTTATGGGTCTAATTTTCCATTTCTTCCTGTTTTAGTTTTGGTAGTTTATGTATTTCTGGGAATTATTCCATTTCTTCCAGATTGTCCAATTTGTTGTCATATAATTTTTCATAATATCCTCTTATAATTGTTTGTATTTCTGTGTTATTGGTTATTATTTCTCGTCTCTCATTTGTGATTTTATTTATTTGGGTCCTTTCTCATTTCTTTTTGATAAGTCTGGCAAGGTGTTTATCAAATTTATTGTTTTCCTTAAAGAACCAACTCATGATTTCACTGATCTGTTCTACTGTTTGTTTAGTTTATATATCATTTCCAGTCTTGAAACTTGAAGTCAATCACAAGACCAGAAATGGGGTGTTTGTTTTTTTTTTAATTTGGTTTGGATAATTTTTAAGACTCTTAAGACAGCTATTGTAATACCTGGGTGATACCACCTCATGGCTGAAAATCATTCTGAATCATATTCTCCCTAGAGGTCTGTCATTGTTGTGCCTTTTTCTCAAGTGCATTCATTTTTACTTTCAAAGCAAGCACTATGAGCTACTGTACTAAGTTAAAAATGGGTTGCATCCCACTAGGACCCAGAAAGAAAGAATAGTTAAAGATAAATATGCCCCAATCCTCTCTGTCACCCTCCTTCCAAATCAAAGTCCAACTTTTTCAAAACAAATTGCTCACATTCACATTTACTCAGAAAGCTATTCAAAACTCTATTCAGATCGAGCCACTCTGATACAAAAGTATTTTCAAAAGTTAAACTACAGAAATTCCATTACTATCTTATCCTATTTTTCCAAATTGCAAAATGAAGACTAGGATCCCAATTATAGATACCTTTGTAGATTTCTCCTTCCTTCCTATCTGGAACCCACAAATGTACTATGTGTATAGTAACCACAACTTAAATCATGGGAGTTTCCTTTGACTTTTCCTTTCTTAGCTTATCTTTTGTATTGAATTGACAAGTTCTCTTGTCTACTTCTCTCTGATGTGTCTTTCATCTACCCCTTCCTTTCTATTCCTGCTGCCTGGACTCAATCCAAATTCTCTTATCCTGTCTTCAAACTAGTGCCATGGTCTCCTAATTGGGCTCCTGTATGTAGTCTCTGCCTGATCTGATTCATTCTGTAGATCACTGATTATCAGTTATATGTGATGATATCATTCTATTGTTGAAAAAAAAATAGCACTGCCCCTCCTCCACCTACTTAATAATTTCCAAATGTCTTAGCTTTATGTTTAAGAACCTACAAGTTCAATCCTAGTTCAAGCCCCAGACTATCTTTCTAGCTTTTTCTCCCATTATTCCTCTCAATGTGCTTCAACCAACTCGGGATTTTTCATTCATTGAATACACCTATGCAGCCTCCCTTGACTACACTCAGGGCACTCTGTTAAATGGCCCCTTTAGATTCTTCCTCCTGGAATAACCTGTATGTTCTGATTTGCATGGAACAGCCAGTGTTTAAACCTAGTGTCCTAGTAACCTAGTAACCTAGTAACCATTAGCAATGCTCCATTTTACGCACAAAAGTGCCCCTGTGTGGCTCTTCAACCCATCTATAAAATCCCATTCTTCATATGATAGGATTCCCTTCATTTTTTTAGGACTGTGTACTACTCCATTGTATGCATCTATCACAAATTTTTTTTAAAGATTTTATTTTATTAGACAGAGATTACAAGTAGGCAGAGAGGCAGGCAGAGAGAGAGAGGAGGAAGCAGGCTCCCTGTTGAGCAGAGAGCCCGATGCAGGGCTCTATCCCAGGACCCCAGGATCATGACCTGAGCTGAAGGCAGAGGCTTCAACCCACTAAGCCACCCAGGCACCCCAAGAGAGAGAATCTTAAGCAGGCTCTATGCCCAGCACAGAGTCCATGTGGGGCTCAATTTTGCAACCCTGAGATTATGTCCTGAGCTGAAATCAAGAGTCAGATGCTTAACCATCTGAACTACCCAGGTGTCCCTACATGTAAACTTTGTTTAAATTAAAATTCTATCCTTCAGGTGTGCCTTGGTAAATCAGTCTGTTAAACATCTGCCTTCAGCTCAGGTCATGACCTCAGGATCCTGGGATCCAGCCCTGCCTTGGGCATCCTGCTCAGCAGAGAGTCTCTTTCTCCCTCTATCTACCTGCTGCTTTGCCTACTTGTGCTCTCTCTCTCTGTCTCTCTGCCAACTAAATAAATAAAATCTTTAAAAAAAAATTCATCCTTCAAAGCAATTCAAATATCACCTCATTCATGAAGTTTTCAACTGGAAGAGATCCCTTTTAACTTTGTAGACTTACCAACATTTTGTTTGTACATCCCCAAGGCAACTATCTTCCATTTATTATAATTTAGACCAGGGGGTTAGATTAACTCGAATCTGGCCTACTACCTGTTTTACATAGCTTGTGAATTGAGAGTG
Organism: Lontra canadensis; assembly: GCF_010015895.1. Classification (NCBI taxonomy): domain Eukaryota; kingdom Metazoa; phylum Chordata; class Mammalia; order Carnivora; family Mustelidae; genus Lontra; species Lontra canadensis. The sequence goes on from NW_022631034.1 coordinate 8,876,139, forward strand.
TCTTTTATAATTTTAATGATTAAAAAAATCCAAAAAATAGTATTTTGTGCCATATAAATTATACAAAATTCAAATCTCAGCTTCCATAAATCAAGATTTTTGGAAAATAGCCATACTCGTTCATATATACTTTTTCTAAGCCTACTTTTGTGCTACAAGGGCTGAGTTGAGTAGTTGCAGTAGAAACTATCTGGCCCATACAACCTAAAATATTTACTACCTGGACCTTTATAGAAATTTTTGCCTAGACCATAACATCCTCTGTGCAGCATTTGATACAAAGCCTTGCATGGTACAGACATACAATCCCACGAAAGATCAGTAAGACATGCGTCTTACATCTGACAGGCGATTGTTCCCTAAGCGGGCTCTTAGGAAATTAAAAGTACTGTTTCAAACGTCAGGGTTTTGTGGGAGGAGGAGCCCTATATAGTGACTATGTTCTTCAGGGATTCAATTCTCTGGTCAAGCTTAAGCTTATGATATTACTGTCTCCAGTAAAATAAATCCATCTCTTTTCCCCTCCCCCCCTCCTTCCTCCTCTTCACACAACCCCCATGAGATTAAATTAGGAGGTCATAAGAGAGCTTTGTTTGTTAAATGCATACTTCAGTTACACACTAGTTCTTATTCTCCAAGAACTGTCATTCTGCTTCCTTTTCAGGGACAGTTTTGTACCTTCATTCAGAAACTGATTCATTTACTGGTTTTCTTTCTTTGTAGCAGATGAAACCCCACTGATATCAACCATTCTGAAACGTCATTAATATCAAGCATTATAGTGAGAATGAAAGTCCTGAAAGTCATTATTCTCTGACAGATCATCCGTTTGTGTTTAATGAGTCAGTTTAGAGACTGTCCACTGCTTGTTATTCCAGTCGGATAATCACCTCCCATTCTTAAATTCTTAGTGTCACCTGGATACATCTGTCTACAACATGGCTGCATTTATAACTCACAGTTTAGAACCACTGCTCCTCTGTGGTTCTGCTGGCACCTGCACGATGACATTAAAGTCATCTGTCACCTCTCAAATTCTCCCCGCAGAAGTCTGTCCCAGGAAATAGAAAGACTGCTTCACTTCCTAGAGGCTTTACTATGGAACAATGCACTTTGGGGCCACCCTCCAAGCTTCACTGAGATACACTTGGCACCTACGGAGTATGGCTTGAATTGGACAGATCATCTGAATGAATACTAATCATCTGAATCATCTGAATTGATACTAATACATCAGCAAACTCAAAATTTGGGCTATGTCAGGGTAAAGTTAAATATGTTAAATATATTTTATATACTATATTTTATATGTTAAATATATTTTATTCCTCCACTCTTCACTATTAGTGGAGAATTTGGTAATTTTGTGAGAAACATTCTCTAAGAACTTGTGTTTGAGGGGGTTAATTATATCCTTTCCACTTGTACTTACCATTTCTACAAGGATAATATGAGGTTAAAAGTGTATCTTGAAGAATTCCACTATTCTGAAATCAGAAATTTAACAGGAAGCTGCAAGTGAGTTTTTAATTACATGAACTTGTTTATTTCAGGTGTTCAATCTTAATGCAAGTTTTTCAAATCTCAAAAAAGCTTTAAGGATGACTTGAGGTTAACATCGACCTTAAAATTTAATTCCAGCATCCAATCATTAAGGAGTATTAATTTTGTGAGATTATTATTTTTTAGCACATTTTAAACTTGCTGAAAAATAAAACATACCAAATTACTTGATATCCTAAGAAATTATAGGATGATGTTGATAATGTCTTTCAAATTTCTTAGATCATATAAGATGATATTTGGATGTAAAAATCTTCTCTATACTCTATGGTTAGTCTCTTCTTCCATCCCATTTGCATTTGGGTTTCCACTACCTTGAGAGAAAAGCTTTAACTGGATGTGGTTTATATTTTCTACTTGTAAAGGGAAAATAAAACCTCATTTTCTTATACAGAGTTTAGTGATGCTTATATAAATGTCTCTTTTGTTTAAAATGGGACAAGGTCAGACATAATTGGTCTTACTATGTTATTCATCATCGTTGTAAAACTTGCTTTCAAGAACCTGTCAGTAGGTGGAAACCACTAAATAAATTGCTAGTAAAGTGAGAGCCAGATCACAGTCATTGCTCATATTACATGTGGTATTCTGGATAAAAGGTATTATATAGAAGAGGTGCTAGAGATCTAGCTTAGAACAAACAGCCTTGGAACATTAGTCCAAAGTTATCAACTAATTTTAGAGGGAATCTGTATCAGTTTAGAATGCTCTTTAATCTTCTGAGACTAGGTTAGAGTCCCTTTTACACAGAAATACAGAGTAGGGGTGCTCAAAATATTTGTTGAAACAACGAACATTCTCATAACTGGGATGGTTACTGAAATTCAGCTATTAAATTTTTTTAAAAACTTCATGCCTTCTAATAAATATATGATAAGTAGCTGATGTTTTTAGTATCCAAAGGCATGCACATTAAATAGAGAAGATTCATACCTGTCACCAAAACTGTTAATAATAAAAATCATTGATTATTGATGATAGGAGCCTTAGAAAATTGTATGCTCTTTGAGCTAATTTCTTTTCTAGTAATTTATACCATGGAAACTCATATAGAAGAAGTAAAGATTTGTAAGGATTTAAAACACTGTACTCCTTATAATAAAGAAAAGGGAGTTGAGGGAAACTGGAAGGGGAGGTGAACCATGAGAGACTATGGACTCTGAAAAATAATCTGAGGGGTCTGAAGGGGAGGGGATGGGAGGTTGGGGGAACCAGGTGGTGGGTATTGGAGAGGGCACATATTGCATGGAGCATTGGGTGTGGTGCAAATCAATGAATACTATTACGCTGAAAATAAATTTTAAAAATTAAAAAAAAAAGAAAAGATGGGAATACTTTTTAGAATAAAAATTATATGAAGACACATTCATAATATATTCAGTAAAAAGTAGATTATAGAACATGTTATATGCTTATAAGTGTTTATAAAATCTATATAAATGCTTAACAAGACAAAAATATGCAAAAAAAAATTAGTGGTCATTATCTCTGGGTGGTAATCACACACAGTTTTGTGTGATTCTGTTTTCCTCTTTTGCTTTATTTGTTTTTGTTTTTTTTTTCAAAACTTCCACAATGGACACCAATTGCATTTGCAATAGAGAAACAAACTACATTTGATGACTATAAATAGATTGTTGATTTATCTCATTATATTAATTTCCTTGTGATCCCATCAAAATATGTTTAAAAATTGATTTTCTGCTTTCACTTTTTTCTTGACCATTATTGATTAAAATTCAAAACACACACCTTTTTGTAATCGTTAAACAAAAATTGCTACTACAAGTACGTGAGGGGATGAGGGATTGTTTTCTGATTAAACTTTCTTAATGCTCAAACATTCATAAGTGGGAATGGAATTGAAAATCTGCATCCATAAATGCCTCATTAAGACATCTAACAAGTCACAACTTCATCAACCAGTGAACATAATAATCTCATAAGCTTTCTAAGATACAGTTGTTTGAAGGATGGCATAAAATGAAAACAGAGTTGGCCTTTAAACTTTCATTAATCAAGTCTTTACAAGTTGATGTTATGTCTATCTTTTGTCATTTCCTCTATGTATATTTAGCAAAGCTGAATAATAAAAACACCTCTGTTAATTATCTCAAGTTGCTATTTATTCAGTGGAGATCTTAGAACCTTGCCTCTGCTTAGAATGTTTATTACGTCCACACTAACCTTTAACAGTGTCCTCTAATCATCCTTATATTTTCTGAACATGAAATAAAACTTCAGTTTAGAAATTAATTTAGCAAAGCAATCACCTCAGTTGTAAAACATTTTTATACTTATAATTGTTTGAGTGTCCATTAGGTAAAGGAGTAAATTTAAAATAATTTTAGGTCAGACTACACAAGTAACTGGGAATAGTAGATGCCAGAAGAGACCCCAAATTGCTAAGGAAACATCAAAAAAGAAAAACAAAACTGGGGACATCACATTGTCTGATTTGAAGCTTTACTACAAAGCCGTGATCACCAAGACAGCATGGTACTGGCACAAAAACAGACACACAGACCAGTGGAACAGAGTGGAGAGCCCAAATACAGACCCTCAACTCTATGGTCAAATAATCTTCGACAAAGCAGGAAAAAATATACAGTGGAAAAAAGACAGTCTCTTCAATAAATGGTGCTGGGAAAATTGGACAGCTATGTGTAGAAGAATGAAACTTGAACATTCTCTTACACCGTACACAAAGATAAACTCAAAATGGATAAAGGACCTCAATGTGAGGCAGGAATCTATCAGAATCCTAGAGAACAACATAGGCAGTAACCTCTTTGACATCGGCCACAGCAACTTCTTTCAAGATATGTCTCCAAAGGCAAAGGAAACAAAAGCAAGAATGAACCTTTGGGACTTCATCAAGATCAAAAAGCTTCTGCACAGCAAAGGAAACAGTCAACAAAACAAAGAGGCAACCCACGGAATGGGAGAAGATATTCACAATGACACTATAAAGGGCTGATATCCAAGATCTATAAAGAACTCTTCAAATTCAACACACACAAAACAGATTATCACATCAAAAAATGGGCAGAAGACATGAACAGATACTTCTCCAAAGAAGACATACAAATGGCTAACAGACACATGAAAAAATGTTCATCATCATTAGCGATCAGGGAGATTCAAATCAAAACCACGTTGAGATACCACCTTACACAAGTTAGAATGGCCAAAATCAACAAGACAGTAAGCAAGTGTTGGAGAGGATGCAGAGAAAGGGGAACCCTCTTACACTGTTGGTGGGAATACAAGTTGGTGTAGCCACTTTGGAAAACAGTGTGGAGATTCCTTAAGAAATTAAAAATAGAGCTTCCCTATGACCCTGCAATTGCACTACTGGGTATTTACCCTAAAGATACAGATGTAGTGAAAAGAAGGGCCACCTGTACCCCAATGTTCATAGCAGCAATGGGCACAGTCGCCAAACTGTGGAAAGAACCAATATGCCCTTCAATGGATGAATGGATAAAGAAAATATGGTCCGTATACACAATGGAGTATTATGCCTCCATCAGAAAGAATGAATACCCAACTTTGTATCAATGTGGATGGGACTGGAGGAGATTATGCTGAGTGAAGTCAGTGAAGCAGATAGAGTCAATTATCATATGGTTTCACTTGTGGAGCATAAGGAATAACACAGAGGATATTGGGAGATGGAGAGGAGAAGTGAGATGGGGGAAATCGGTGGGGGAGACAAACCATTAAGATTGTGGACTCTGAGAAACAAACTGAGGATTTTAGAGGGGAAGGGGGTGGGGTGTTGGGTGAGCCTGGTGGTGCGTATCATGGAGGGCACGTATTACATGGAGCACTGGGTGTGGTGCATAAACAATGAATTTTGGAACACTGAAAAGAAATAAAATAAATTTTTTTTAAAAAGAGACAGGGAACTGTGTGTTTGGGAAGAAACTTGTCACATATGTTCTTTAGTAACTTTTAAAGTGTATATCAAACACAAATTAAAAATCAAATGAAAATTTAAAAAAATAATTAAATTCTAAAACAAAATCATTTGAGTATGAATTTGCTATTATTTTAGAATAGAAATAAGCTGAGAAATGTCAACTATTAACCATTAAAATGAATGGGGGAGAGAAATAAACTTAATAGAAATCAAACTACAAACTATATGGCTATAAAGTTATCAGGATTATACTAAGTTAAAATCCTTTACTGGGATTATAGATCTACCCATTCATCTTGATTAAGAAATTGAATTTTGGTTATTAATGATTTAAATCATGCACATAGAAAACAATGTTTCTTCATCATAAAATTTTTTTATTTGTTTGTTTTGGCAATTATTTCCATTTTCAGAGGAAAACAAAAAATGCAACATGATAAATCTGGCTTGAGTAATACTGGACATTATACCAGCATGCCATTGGTAAATCCTTACTGTGAAATGGGAGGTCTCTACCAGTTTTAGAAAAAAAATTAACAGATTTGTACAATGCTACAGTAAGAAATAGTTTCCATGACACGTCCATAGAAAAGAAGCAGGGGCATCCAACACATGTTTACTGAATAAATGAGTCAAAGGGTTGCCTGAACATTAAACATTAATACATTGTAGACATTTTCAAAAATGTATAAAAATATTTTGTCCCTCTGTTCTCAACTTGTTCAGCAAAGTGGGAAATTCCAACCATTTGTCTAGAGCCTGAAATGGTATATAAATTGTTCATTCTTTACTGCAAAGATCTGCTAATACATTTCATTCTACAAGTTGTGTATACTATAAAAAAGGAAAGTAAGAATAGGGTCATAGTTATTAATTTTAAAAAGGACTTAACCTTTTTAGGGTGTTTCAGATAAAACTAAATGTTTTCTCAATGTTTAGTGGTTTGAAGTTATTAAATGCACTCTCTGTGTAATCCAGTTTAAATTTGAGCCTAGGTGTATCAGTTAAGAATGTGTTCAGTTCCAAACAACAAAAAATTAATACTAGAAACAATGGTTTGATTCCAAGGAATTTATCTGTTTCACACAACAAGAAATCCTGTAGTTGGCAGTCCTGAGCTGGTACAGGTGTGTCATTCACTGATGCCCTAAGAGACCTAACTCATTTCATCTTTCTACTCCTTCATCCTTAGCTTGTAGACATTGAGCTTCATGCTGTACTTCATGTCACAAGTTGACTTCATGTCACGAGTCACTGAAGATACCTCAATCTATTCAATAAAAATTTGACTTTTTACATAGAAAAGAAGGTCCTTCCTGACTTTCCTTTTGGTTTATTGGCTAGAACTGTGTCTCATGGCAATCCCTGCCTGGCAGGTGGTAAGGAAAATTGAGTGTTTAGCTTTTTAGCTTCTGTAATAGAGGAACCAAGAGAGAAGATGATTTGGAATGGATGTCCAGGGAGACAAATTACAGAATATGCCACAGCTACTAGTGAGATTTATTTAAACAACCATAAAAAATAATAAGGGGCGCCTGGGTGGCTCGGTGGGTTAAAGCCTCTGCCTTTGGCTCAGGTCATGATCCTGGGGTCCTGGGATCAAGCCCTGTGTCCGGCTCTCTGCTCGGCAGGGAGCCTGCTTCCTCCTCTCTCTCTTTCTGCCTGCCTCTCTGCCTACTTGTGATCTCTCTCTCTGTCAAAGAAGTAAATCTTAAAAATTTTTTTTTAAATAAGATTTTCTCATTCTAATAATTTGTAATCAACCCAATGGATTACGCCAAAGAATGTGTGTTTTCCTCTGCAATTATTATTAAATATTAAATGTATTTTATAAGGTTAACAAAGGAAAACTGGATTGTGCATATTCTCACAGAATTTAAGTCAAACCAAGATTAATTTCATAGCAAAGTATATTCTAGAACTGATATTAATAACAGCAAAATAGCAAGTTGTTAGATCTTATCTCTGAATAATTTTATATTTCATATTCAATTAGTTAAGTAATTCTTGACATTCATGTTCAATGGAACAGGGTTTGAAATTTAAATCCAGTTATAGGAAATACATACAAATGCAGTTTTCCTAAGCTGAATATTAAAATACAAACCTTCCTTAAGTTCATATACATCTTCTATTAATCATTGGACATAAAATGTATCACATACTATGCCAGTAAGTCTCTTATTTCAACATAAGATATTCAGAGTAACATCTTAATAGTAAGTCTGGGAGTCATTAGGCAGTCTTATACTCAATTTTGTCCAAGAATATTCCCAGTTTTCTTATAACAAAGCACTAAAATGCATCATACATAACAGGTTTCAGTTCCTATTACTATCCTCTTTCCTGGCATTTTGAGATGTAAGTTCATGGAGGACCCATATTTTCCAAGACTTGGCTAACTGTAAGTCCTTCCTCTTTGTTTCACAAAATCTCCCTAGCAACTTTTCTCAATGGCTATTTGTTAAGTGTCTATTATTTGCTACTATGGTGAGAGATATGTATATGCATGTGTGCATGCACACATGTGTGTGTGTGAGAGAGAGAGAGAGAGAGAGAGGCAGGATGGAAATGAAGGGAAGCCAAGACTGTTAGGGGGGATGAAATACAAAGCAGAAAAATAATATGATCCTACCCTTCAAATAGTCTAATTTCATGATTTAAAAATAAAAGAGTAATGCACTTAAAAGATTAACATTAGAAAATAAAGTTTAAAATGTAGAGATAAAAATAACTACCATGGGTAGAAATGATCTAGATGGTTAAAGTGGAAAAATCTCAGTGTGATTTAGAGTACGTGAGACACATCACAAAGATGTGAAATTAAGGATGGCTTATAGGATTAAGAAAACCAGACTGGTTGATACTGGTACTGGTAGAAATTATAAAACAGACCACATTGTATCAGGGAACCAAAAAATATACTCATTCTTTTTTTATTTTTAAAGATTTTATTTTTATTTGACAGACAGAGATCACAAGTAGGCAGAGAGCAGGCAGAAAGAGAGTGGGGAGGAAGCAGGCTCCCTGCTGAGCAGAGAGCCCGATGCGGGGCTCATGCGGGGCTAGAGCCCGATGCGGGGCTCGATCCCAGGACTCTTGGATCGTGACCTGAGCTGAAGGCAGAGGCTTAACCCACTGAGCCACCCAGGCACCCCAAATATACTCATTCTTGTACTTATGTAATATTTACTTGATACCTATTCTATGCAAGGTACTATGGTACATTCTATAAATACAAGGTGAACCAGACAGACAAGATATCTACTCTCATGGAATTCACAATTTAGTATGAGAAACAGGTAATACATAAGTAAAGATCAACAAATAAAATGATTGATTGCACAGTAAGTCTAGGAAAAAAACAAATATGATACTGTGGAAGAGAATAATAAGGATAGGATGCATGAGAAAGTGCTCTCTAAAGAGGAAGTGAATACCATTCTGTTGTGATAAAAATTCATACGAAGCCAGAAAAGATGTCAAATAGCCAAAACAGTCTTGAGAAAAAAAAAAAACAAAGCTGGTACCATTACACATCCTCATTTCAAACTATATTACAAAGCTATACTAATCAAAACAATATGGAATTGACACAAAAACAGACTCAGAGATCAGTGGAACAGAATCGAGAATCCAGAAATAAACCCCCTAAGTATATGGTCAAATAATATTTGATAGAGGAATCAAGACTACTCAGTGGGGAAAGGATAGTCTCTGCAAGAAATGGTGTTGGGAAAACTGGATAACCACATACAGAAAAATGAAATTGGACCCCTATTTCGTACCACTTACAAAATTGAATACTCAACTCAAAACGGATTAAAACTAAAACATAAGAAATGAAACTGTAGACTCCTGGAAGAAAACATAAGGAAAAACTCCTGTCATGGGTCTTAACAATATATATATATATATATATATATTCATTCAAAAGTATAAGCAACAAAGGCAAAAATAAATAAGTGGGACTACATCAAACTAAAAAGTTGCTACACAGCAAAGGAAACCACCAACTAACTCCCACTTACAGAGTAGGAGAAAACATTTGCAAATCATGTATCTGATAAGGAGTTAATGTTCAAAATATATAAAAACCTCAAAATAACTCAATAGCAACAACTTGATTAAAATACACACACACACACACACACACACACACACACACACACACACACCCCCTAATGGAACATTATTCAGTTATCAGAAAGAAGGAAATCCTGCCATTTACAACAACATATAACTTGAAGGCATTATGCTAAATGCAGTTAAGTCAGAGAAAGACAAACACTGTATGATACCACTTATGTGTGGAATCCAAAAAAGCTGAACTTGTGGAAACCAAGTAGAATGGTGGGGGAATGGGGAGATGCAGGTCAAAGTACAAACTTGCAGTAAGAAGATGAATGCACAGTGTAATACAATACTGTATTATATACTTCCAAGTAGCTAGGAAACGAGTCTTAAATGTGCTCACCACACATACAAAGAAATGGAATTATGTGATGGGATGGAGGTGTTAGCTAACACTACAGTAGTAATCTATAATCTTGCAAGACATGTGTATCAAATGAACACATTGTACATCTTAAACCAATACAATGTTACATGTCAATTACATCTCAGTAAAGTGAGATGGGGAGGGGAAATAAAGGGTGGTGGGGGTGGTGTTTCAGTCACAGGAAACAACAAATGCAAAGGCCCTGAGAACAGGTGAGACCAGGGTTGTCCTGGAGGCTCACAGTCAGTGTGAACACAACATAGAGGAGAAAGCACATGGGTAGTTTGTTACAACAGAATCAATAAGTAGTCCTCAGTTTGGACTTGTCTATCTGGGGACTCCAGTTATGGTATTTTAAGCATTAAAGGACTTGACAGTTCAAAGCTCATTTTGACATATATTATTTCATTTGGATCAGTACAACAACTCTATCAAGTTGATATGAGAGGCATTCTAACACATCATTTTATAAATTAGGTAACTACAATTTTTGCTCATTTTCTACTGAAAGTTCTTGAATAGAGGAGTAATATATCAAAAGCAGCATTTTAGTTAGGTTTATTTGGCACCAGGATGAAAAATGAACCGGGATGAAGGGGTGAGTGGAGAAGGATGAGAACTAGGGTGATGAGCGCTGAGCTAGGAGGTAGCAAGACAGAAGAGAATGAGACGAGGGCCCATTCTGCTTCATCAGCATCACCAGCCTCCTGTGCACGTCTGTTTTCCTGGGTCACGAGGATATTGTGAAGATAAATGCCACAGCATGGAGACAGTTTACAACTCCACAAAGATGCCTCATAAACTGGAATGGATGTGAATGGATTTCTCCCTAATGGTTTTTAACACAGAGGGAGAAAGGGAAGCTCACAAATCTTTCAACACCATCTTCAATTTATCTCTCCTGTGGTCTTCAAAGCACTCTGTTCCCCTTTTTTATTATATCAACCTGATAAAAATATATTTTGTCTGAGCTTTTGGAGAACAAAGATCTTATTTTTCAGTTTTCTGCTGTGAATGTGGTTAGCTGACACCTGTCTTTTCTGTAATGGACATAAAGCGTTGCTCTTTTGTTGGTTTTAATCCCCAAGGGCCACATCAAAAGAGAGCTGGCCCTGAACGCTCCTGGATGTAGACTGTCCATTACTAACAATACATGTGACAAGTTACTGAATTGTGTTGTTTCTAGTTCTTGTCAACTGTATATAAATGGGCAAAGAGAGGGGAAAGGACAAGAAGGGAAAGAGAAAAGTGACATCTGAAGGCAAGATAAAGCCAAGAGAGAAATAAACTGAAAAGAGATTTAAAGAAGAAAAACAAAGAGAAAAAAAGTAGGGCTCCTGATGAAAATCAGAAGAACTAAGGTAAAGGCTGAGAAAGAAAAAGCAAAAGAGAAGAAATTAGAGAAACAAGATCAAGAAAAAATGCAGAGAAAGACTGATATGGCATAAGGCGGGGAAATGTAGAGAGGATATACTGAAATCTATTTGGGTTTGGAAAACTAAAAGCAAGTCCACACATGCAATTGTAAGAGTAATATTTTATATGTGTGCAAAAGAAAAAAATGCAGATCATGGTTATTAAATTACCTGAAAATTAATTTCTCTTCCTACTTTGTGGTTTTAAGTGATTCTAACAGTCAAATAATAGAGGTTGTACACTAGAGCAAAGTTCAAGGACATGTGTTCTTTGTTTCCATTGTTCCCCTCCTCAAAACATTTATAGCTAATTCCTTTCTGATACAACTATTATGTGTCAATGACCAGAAAGCCAATCAATGGACCCATGTTCCTGTCTCCCCCATTAATTCACTTGGAGAATCTACCTAAACTTCATGTGTGTGCAGCCTGGTGCCAGAAGGGTCGCTAATTAATGCTGCGTAACAGGAAACATGCCAGCATCTTCTTTCACTTTGGTATAAAAACTATATGCATTCAGCAGCAGTTTATTATTAAAGCTAGAATACTTGCAGATTCCCACCCTTACTTTATCTTTTAGTTACATTTAGCCAAATGTGCCCTAGGGGGCAGCGGATCAGCCTATCTTAAGCTTTTAACTGACTCTGGGTTTGCTGTATCAACAATAACTACAGCTAAGATACTGTCTAAAGACTTAAAGCCAAAATGAAATATGCTGGATACAGAACGAACTTGAGTTTACTTTAATACCTGCAAGAATTTGGTAGGATAACTGGGACTCCTAGAACTCTCTTCTCATGGAATCATCAAATAACTGAACCATCCCAGACTCTTGATGAATACTTCTGTTCAGCTTACTGGTAGCTTTTCAGAATTTTAATCCAACAAATTTGATCTTAAATCTAAACAAGCAAATTAATATGATTGTTTCATCTTAGTTTATGTTCACCAAGAGTTTTCCCAGAAAAATAGTCTTAATTTTAAGCAGCTGTATTGCATCTTTTAGTCTTTCTTCTCTGCCTCACTCACTGTAAACAGAGGGAAGATACTCAAAAATAATCTCTTCTCAGTCCGGGCTTTCTCCAGATAAAGACTGACTTGAGGACCACAGCCTGGGAATTTATGCTCTATCTAAAGTTAACACATGGTGAGTCTCTTAGCACCCCTTTATGAAGCTTTGAGTACCAAGTTATTATTTTTTAAAAGATTTTATTTATTTATTTGAAAGAGAGTGGAAAAAATAGCATGAGTCTTACTATTTCTATCAATAACAAGAGAGTGGAGGGGTGGAAATTGAATTATGCAGCATCTATAAAGCATATAGAACTCCCCGTAGAAAAAGGTGAGTGCAGAGTGTGTGCCCATGAATGTATGTTTAGAAAAGCACATGGAGGGGTGCTTGGGTGGCTTAGTTGGTTAAGTTTCTGCCTTCAGCTCAGGTCATGATCCCAGGGTCCTGGAATCAAGCCGGATGTTGAGCTTCCTGCTCAGTGGGGAACCTGCTTCTCCTGCCTCTCTCCCTGCTCGTGCTCTCTCTCTCTCTCTCAAATAAATAAATAAAATCTTCCAAAAAAAAAAAAAATAGAAAAGCACATAGAGAAACAGAAAATTGAAACTTGGACATAGATTAAATTATTACCACCATTATATATAAATCCATATGCAAAAGTTTGAATTAATAAATATTTAGGGCTGGAACCTCCCTGGTGGTCTAGTGGTTAGGATTCGGCGCTCGCTCTCATAATAAATATTTAGGGCTGGAAAAAGTTTGTACCAGTCTAAAACATCTTCACTTTTTTTTAACATCTAAGGTCTGAAACCTCCCAATAAGATTTAATATTGGTTCTCATTTTACTAGGCAGAACATCACAATGTATGATTACTTTCAGCCTATTGCCAAACATGAATTTTCCAGAAAACCACAATTATTAAGTACTCCATCCTCAAAATCCTCTTATCGGATCTTCCAGAAAAACTCTCTCACATGCATACTTCTTTCATCTCTTATGCTCCTTCTCAGTCTCCATGGACTGTTCTTTCTCTGCCTGCATCATTTTGTTGGCATAATCGCAGGATTGTCTTCCAATCCACCTCATCTTCCAACTCTATCTGCTAATCTAAGGTGATCTCATCTATATCTACATGGTTTCCAAAGCTTCAGCTATGAACAACCCTAACCTTTCTCTTGAATTCCAGGCCCTTGTTTTTAAATTGAAATGCCCAAAATTGAACTACCTGTTGCTCTCAAAGTCCCAAAAGTTTTCTTTCTTTTCATTGTCTATTTCTATCACCCACTCTTAACCCCAAAATTGTGCCATTCTTGACTCTTCTCTCATCTTCCACATCCAGTTGATTGACGAATCCTACTGATTCTCCATCTTACAATGCTCTGCTTCCTTTTCTCCAATCTTACTGCCAGTAGCTATGTTGATGCCTCATCATCCCCTATCAGGACTGATACCACAGCCTCCAAATAGCATCTTGCTCTCTCTGACCCATCATACACACTTTATAAAATGCAGAACCTAACATATAAACCCATTGGTCAAAACCTTTAAGATGCTCAACCTTTTACAAAATAAAATCCAAACTTCTTAGTCTGGCCCTCACTAAGTTGCTCAAAATTACTTTCTATCTTCTATCCACTCTCACAAATAACCTATGCTCTCTCAAATCTTAGTGGCTTCGTATTTGATTGAACCATATGAAATTGCTGATATTTAACTGGTTTTGACCTTAAAAATGGTAATTTCATTTGGTTCAACTAATAATATTTTTGCTCTGCCTTGAATGCCCTTTCACCCTTACTTGTCAAAACATCAAGAACCAGCTCAAATGTCTCCTCCTCTGGGAAGAAATTATTGGTCACACTAGGTTAAAGACAGACCCCTTTTCTGTGCCCCCTTAACACTTTGTCATACCTCTGCCACAGCACTGTGTTTTAATTATTTGTACACACTTGTCTGTGCCACTAGAATATGGGAAACGTAACAGTAGAAGCTGGGACTTAATTATATCTATATCATTACTTCCAGAACAATGTCTAATTAGGAGTTAATAAATATTTGTTGAGTGAATGAATGAATTTGTTATACAAAAATATGCTAAGTGAAATAAGTCAAGCAGAGAAAGACAATTGTATGATTTCACTTATTTGTGGAACATAAGGAATAGCATGGAGTACATTAGGAGAAGGAAGGGGAAATGATGGGGGTGGAAATCAGAGGGGGAGACAAACCATGATAGACTATGGACTCCAGGAATCAAATTGAAGGTTTTAGATGGGAGGGGGTAGGAGGATGGGTGAGCCCGGTGATGGGCATTAAGGAGGGCACAGATTGTATGGAGCACTGGGTGTTACATCCAGACAATGAATCATGGAACACTACATCAAAAACTAATGACTAACATAACAACAACAACAAAAAAGTTAATAAGAAAAAGCACTAATTAACTGGAAAAAAAAAGCTGGTGATATTTTGGTTAAAAATGAGAGGGAGAGAGTGATTTAATATATTGTCCCGAATGCATTTTTCCTCTTTTTATATCCTATTCCCCTTTTTACTTCTTACTGGACAATGTATTTGTTCTTACCAGATGGATTTTATGTTGCTCTGAAAGAAATGATGATACAAAACCAGATCACGTGGTCACAGTGAGTCCTGTTATATGCATGTAATCCACAGGGAAGCAGACATATATAATTCAACCAGCAAAACTCCAGGAGGCAGCAAGCAGACTTAAGAAGCAGCTATAATGTGAATACGATTCTTGGGGCACCTGGGTGCCTCTGTGGGTTAAGCCTCTGCCTTCAGCTCAGGTCAGATCTCAGGGTCCTGGGATCAAGCCCCACATCAGGCTCTCTGCTTGGCAGGGAGCCTGCTTCATCTCTCTCTCTCTCTGCCTGCCTCTCTGCCTACTTGTGATCTCTGTCTGTCAAATAAATAAATAAATATATAAAAATAAATATCAAATAATGTGAATACAATTCTTAACAATTCTAAGATTTCTGGTAACACTCAACCAAAGGTGTTTTCTACTCACCAAAAGCTACAGAGATCAATGAAAGTCCTCCCTGAAAATGCATGGAAGACATTCACAGGCATTGCAAAATGTACAAGAGGCATTTTATAGCAGACATCTTTGCAGAGCCTACTTATATTGAAAGAACATAACCTTCAGCCTTTTACAAATCTGTGGAATCAGTGATTAAGAAAAGAAAATCCCAGTAACAATGGAAAAAGAAAAACTGGTCTATAAAGACTGGACTGCACATATGACTACAATATTAGATCTCAGACCATAGAATATTCTATACTCAAAATGTACAATTTTAGATGGAGAGCCTATGAATGCTCCAATTTTTCAATCACCTCCAACAACACAAAGGTGGCTACTTAGCTTGGACTGATCTAGAAATAGACAGGATGTACAGAACAAAAACAGATCTGTGCAAGACCCAGGAAAGGCCAACACTACAGTCAGACTGAGACTAAGGAAGGACTTAACTGGGACTAGGACAGAGAAACTTCCCCAGCCAGTTTTCCCCACATATTAATGAAACAGAATTGAGAATTAATACCAGAATCAGATTGTTCTGATGCCTATGTCTAGCCTATGGCTGAAATTGATAAGATTTGATGAAAAACTATACACGGCAAATTCCTGAGTTGGGTTCGGATACGTATTCTCAATTAATGTTTCTGTGGTTATCATAAAATTCCTTTCACACATAGCTAAGGATAGTTTCTTAAACAAAGGGGATCCATACATCATTTAAAAAACACTATCCTAGTTGAGTACTTACTCTGATAATGTTTATGTATAGTATTCAATACAAGAAAGTTAACAGTCAAAATATAATAAAATAAAAACCCTATCCTAATAGGTAGAGTGAACATCCTATGCATCTTACTCAGCTCAGGCTGTTGTAACAAAAGAACATAGATGGAGTGGCTTAAATAACAGACATTTATTTCTCACAGTTCTGGAGGTTGGGAAGGCTGGGTTCACAATGCCAGTATGGTCAGGTTCTGGTGAGAGGTCTCTCTTGACTCACAGATGTCTGCCAACTTGTAGGATCCTCATATCCCCATATGGTAGAGACAGAGAGACAGCTGGCTTTCTCATCTCTTCTTATAAGGGCACTATCGCATTATGAGGACCCCACCCTCATAACCTTCTCCAAACCCAAATACCTCCAAATATCACCGGGGGAGTGGGGTTTCAATGTGTGCATTTGGGGGAATATAAATATCCAGTCCATAACGGCAAGTAGCGTCTGCTATAGTGTGGTATCAGTGTAGAACCTATTCCAGACTGGGTATGCCATCTATTTCTTTCTTACATTAAAATTTCTCTCTAAAAATAGAATTGAAGAAGATAATTTAAATTTCCACAGAGACCAAAAGTAAAAGTAACATTTAAACATTTGACTTTTGCAAGTATATATTTCATTTTAAGCAAATGATCTTGTCTGTTTTATCCAAAATCACAGATAAATAAGTTATATAAAGGGGAGTTTTATGACATGTACATACGAGTTTCATATACTGACTTCAGGCTTCATGTCCTTGAATCTTAGGATACATAAAACCCCAGAAGAGACAAAAGAATGCCAGATACAAATGCCAGGTTAATCCACATTGCTTTCTGGCTTTCGATGCAGAAGCATCCTCCTTGGCTGGCTCTTTAATATTCTACTCTAGGCTTCATTTTTGGTCCAGAGCTTTTGGCTAGCATCCGTCTTTGTGGCTCCCCTGTTACATGGTCTCCTTGGAATTCTTGGCAACTGTCTCTTAAGGAGAGGTGAGCACCAGAATAAAGTGAAGGGCAAAGCCTGCTTCCTATTCTTCAAAGCCAGTATTCAAAGTTAATCTAGCATTCTTCATTCCAAATATCCAGTCCAAATCTCACATCCAACACCACATCTCCCTATTCCATATTTTCAAGGCCTTTCTGGATCTGCAAATCTTCAGAGATGTGTGCTTAGTTAACAAAGGCACATTGAGACTATCAACTAAGAAGGCCCCACAAAATTCTAGCCAAGCTGATATTTGGACACTAGGCTGGTAAACAGTGCATTATGTTGATTTTTATTTAGCTCCATATGAATCTGTAGAGACTTCTGTGTGCTTCGGGATACATTAATATTTGTACAAAAGAGAAATATAATCTCTCCTTCCCCTCTCCACCCTGAAATCTCAGGCAAATACACCCTCTCCGAGTATATGAGCAGCAGACAAGAAAGAGCATTTGTCCTACATGCCATATCAATTCAGATGATAAAAATATTTATAAACATAACTGCTGGCTCATTGATTTTTTTAAATTTGTTATGAAGTATTTTTAGTTTGTTTTCATGCAAACTCAGTAATCCTGAGGGAATTAGTACATTATTCTTTCTCAGAGGCAATACTAAAAGATGAAAAAAAATCTTAGCTCTATTAAAATATTTTTATTATTGGTTTTTTTTAAGTCATTACCAATTCTTCTAAGAGCAGTAAAGGAAAAGGATCTCAGTTCCAAGACCCAAGATCTGCCCTTTATTCTCCAGAACTTTATTCTGTAGACCCACAAAGACGTAAGTCTACCAGTGCATTTCTGCCTCCCTGCTATCATCCTTCTTCAAAGAGAGACAAAGCTGTGTCTGTTCAACTCTAGTTTAACAGGTTCAGTTTGTATTGACTTGGGTCATGCATGTATTAGCTTTCTTAGGTTAGCATGGATCATTGGGAACAGAACGTAAAATGATTACATATTATAAGCAGCTCAGCTGAAGGCTTCCAAAATAAAATAGGTAACATAATAATTTATCCTAGACAAGAAAAGAAGATACACTACAATAAAGGAAACAAATGATGAAATAAATGACTTAAATTAAGAATACACTGTAAAGTTCTCATTTCATTGTCCCAGGAAGTTATTAAATGCTTGGCTTTTACACCTGAGTTAGAAAATCAATTATCCTTAACTTTCCAAAAATCTTCTTCCCTGCCTCATTATTACCTGATTCTTTTCAAAGGTTTTAGACCCTTTTAGCATAAAGAAAAGATAATTACTTATAAACAGAAAATGACCATTAATTATTTGTAATTCAAATATGCTGGAAAGTATGGCATATAAGTGTCAAGTGAATAGGGTTTACATAAAAGCTCGAACTTAAATTTAGTAAAAGTTACCTACCAGCAGCCTCAAAAAGAAATACATGTTTGAAAACAATAATAGGCAATGCTATCAAGCTATAACTGACCAGGAAAAGAAACAAAGTCTAAGAGCAATCAAAGAAATTCATAGGAAGAAAAATGAACAATAAAAGATGAGGGAATTCTTCACACAAAACCTATAAATGAAAGATATTTTAAAAGCATGATTTTATAACTCATCTGCCCTGTAGCAAATATCAAAATTATGTGAAAAGTCTTTAGAGACTGAATACAACATGACATTAATTTGTATGGAAAGAAATACGAATCTTTTATACTCTAAGAGATTTAACATAGCCCAAGAAAAAGCCACAAAAATGTACATAGCTTTTCCTGTAATTTGAGGGAGGTTAAATCCATTCTATATGCCTAAGGATATAAATTCATCTTTAAGTTATAGCCTAAAGGACTGAATGTTAATTGTTGCCATCATTCCCTAATGGGAGCAATATTTTGAATGACAAATAGATATTCATTAAATAGTATGGATCATTTAATTATATGTGTGTCTTCCTAACTATTTAATATTAGAGAGGTATGTGACCTAAATAATGGTTTTGGTTAGGTGACCTTGTTCTTAAAGTTCTCTTTTTGTCCAATTACCAAGCAAGCTTTTCAAATGCACTCAGAGATTTAATTCACAAATCCCCGAAGAGCCTTCTGGTAAAAGGTTGGGGCAGCACAAATAAGCTAGTGATACATGACCTTGTTTCAGAAAATCAGGCTGGGATTCTAAGTGAGTATGCTTATTTGTCATTATTGTATTGCTATCAAAGGCAAAAAGCAAAGAAATATGAGTTTTCTATCATAAATATGTAAGAGAAAATACAAATTGGAATTTAGTATCATATTATAATGAGATAATTATTTCTTTATGACATCAGAAAAAAAGTATTTATTTCTCAGAAATTTCTATCTATATATAATTACAGATATCTAATTTTAATTTTAAAAAGGCCACTTTCCTTTATTTTGGTATTTTGTCTCTAGTGAATGCATGCTCCATTCTCAACAAGTTTACTATTTTCCATTGCATCATCCTAAGAACTAACAAATCCTCTCTCTCTACAAATACTAATTTTATAATTGGATTATTTGAAGGGAAAAAGCCAGAGAGAACCAATACTATATAGCCAATATTGGGTGCCTGGGTGACTCAGTTGGTTAAGGGACTGCCTTTGGCTCGGGTCATGATCCCAGAGTCCTGGGATGCAGCCCCACATCAGGTTCCCTGCTCAGTGGGAAGCCTGCTTCTCCCTCTGCTGCTCCCCCTGCTTGTGCTCTCTCTCTCAAATAAATTAGAAAAAAAAAACTCCTAAAATTACAGCCCCAAATGTGTGACAAGTTCCTATCTTCCCAGTAAGAAGATTAAAAACGGGGCGGGGGGAGCCTGGATGGCTTAGTCAGTTAAACCTCTGACTTGGTTTCAGCTCAGGTTATGATCTCAGGGTTGTGAGATCGACCCCACGTCAGGCTCTAGGTTCAGCACAGAATCTGCTTGTCCCTCTCCCTCTGGTTCTCCTATTGCGTTCTCTCTCATAAATAAATAAAATCTTAAAAAATGATAATAATAAACAAGAAAGTAACAAAAATGGGGGGAGGGATCAATCAAAATATAATGAAATAGATAAAATAAAGATCCACTTATGTATTTGATTTGTAAGTTTATTCACACATGCATATATAAAATCATACATTAAGTAAATATAAATGATATATTAACTAGGTATTAGTGACTTTTTCTTTTTAAATTTCCCCCCAAAAGAGGTGCCTGGATGGCTCAGTCGTTAAGTGTCTGCCTTTGGCTCACGTCATGATCCCAGGATCCCGGGATCGAGTCCCGCATCAGGCTCCCTACTCAGCAGAAAGCCTGCTTCTCCCTCTCCCACTCCTCCTGCTTGTGTTCCCTCTCTCGCTGTGTGTCTCTCTGTCAAATAAATAAAATCTTTTAAAAATAAATAAACAAATTTCACCAAAAAATTATTTGATTCATCTTTAACATCCACATCTTTGTCATCACTGGATTTCTTAGTCATACAGTCTAGTTGTCCAGACCACACAACGCCTTCACCTCTAAGATGTCTGAGATACAAAGTTTTTTCATCTATTGGTGATATTCCACAGGAAATTTAATTCCAAATTTCTCATTTGTGGTCTCCATAATATAACTATTTACTGTGCTACTTTAAAAATTGATTTTTAATTAAGTATTTTTATAATAACATCCAATATCTCTTACAGCTAGAAGTAATAAATATATATTACTTGTCCACTCTCTTTTTAAAATCTCATTTCATCAGGTGATCTCTAGAGCAATCCCAAAGTAGCTATTACTCACCAGTGTGTCTTCCCCAAATATTACTTAATTCTTCTAGATAAAGTAATTGGGAAATCACTCAGTAATTGGGAGATATTCTTAGGACTCCAGAAGTATTCAGCAACAAGGAAAAATAAGAAATGTGGGGTATTTTTGAGGAAAATCTGGAGTTAGAACAATCTTCCTAGTCTGATTAATTGCTTCAATAAAGCATAATATGTTGCAGCCATGAGCTACCCTCTGAAGTAAATTTCAGCTGTTGCAGAAAAAGTTATTCTTACTGGGCAGTACAGAAAGTCTGTTAGGTTGAGTTGCTATCCTCTTCATAGTTTCTTTGAAAAGCAATAAAATCTTTTATCTCCTAGTGAAATCATGATCCTTATATCCTGTTTTTAGTAAGGCCCTGTCTGTAGGATTTTGAAGACCAAGACTATTTAGAGGAGCATGATGAAAGACTGACTTTTGATGCCAGATAGCCCTACCACTTTCTGGATATACCAGCTTTGCCACTAATGAGTTGTATGCCATTGGATAGTGATTTGCTCTCCCTAAGTCTCAGCTCCTAATCTGTAAGTGGTAGATAGAAATAAAAACCTTGGGGAGTTGTCCTGAGATTAAATTCTCCTGGGGATCAAGTGTCCGATACATAGCCATCGTGAAGAAGGAATCACCTTATTATATTTGAGTTCTAACAGATTCCAACAAACTTACTGTGCACATGCTATCTACGCCAGGCAACATACTTGGTACTGAAGATGCAAGAGTGAACAGACAGACCCATGGCTCACTCTTGTAGTGCTCATAGTTTTCGAAAAGAGATGTAGTCAAATAATCCCAGAAATAAATATGTAAGGCAGTCCTCCAAGTGACAAGCTGGGCTCTTGACCCCATCCACCCCGAGGGTACCCTCAGCACTTTAATCACATCCATCAAAATGAATCCAGCTCTCCAATGAGGTTAAAGAATAGAAGTTTTCTGAGAAGGTCATGGTGGGCCCATAAGAGGCCACACACTGTATGCAATATGTCAGGAAAAAGAAAATACTCCCTAGTGGGCATTTTTGCTCTCCAAATCTCCTCTCCTCTGCCATCCAGTTTAAATTCCTTCCTCTTCCTCCATCCATTGCATAGATGCAGTTTTCCTCTTACTCTCAGCTTGCTTTTCCACTCAACAAAAAAACAGAAAACAAACAAAAAACAAAATGCTGCCATGAAATGAAAAGTGACAGACTTACTGAAAAATGACTTCAGAGATATGCAGAGGAAAGAACTCTAGACTCATAACCCGGAGACCTGGAATCAAACCCCACCTTTGCCATCAAGTCATCAGGTAATCTTGGTTAATTAAGATTTTCCATTCATCCAGGCTTTTGTTTCCCACCCCAAAACAGAAGGCTGAACTAAATAAACTTTCAAATTGTTTTAAAAGTAAATGGATAATAATGATTCTGTTTCAACAAAAGTATTAAAGGAGGGGCACCTGAGTGGCTCATTAGTTAAGCATCTGCTTTCGGCTCAGGTTATGATCTTGGGGTCCTGGGATAGAGCCCTGCATCGGGCTTCCTGCTAAGCAGGAAACCTGCTTCTCCCTCTCCTACTCGCCCTGCTTGTGTTCCCTTTCTCGCTATGTTTCTGTCAAATAAATAAAATCTTTCTAAAAAAAGTATTAAAAGGGGCACGTGGGTGGCTCAGTGGGTTAAAGCCTCTGCCTTCGGCTCAGGTCATGATCCCAGGGTCCTGGGACCAAGCCCCTCATCAGGCTCTCTGCTCAGTGGGGAGCCTGCTCCCCACTCTCTCTGCCTGCCTCCTCTGCCCACTTGTGATCTCTGTCAAATAAATAAAAAAAAAATTTTTTTTTAAAGTATTAAAAGATACTATATCTTTTAAATTCTATAGTGGAACTCAATGGATAATTAAATACGTCTGGCTAATTCTTCCTGCTCTTATTCTCTTGCTTAACCTTTTAACATCTATGTTTATCTGTAAGATTTAGTCTTTCCACAAAATCAGCTAAGTTTAGAGGTGCCTGGGTGGCTCAGTCGGTTAAGCATCTTACTCTGGTTTGCAGCTCAGGTCATGATCTCAGGGTTGTGAGACTAAGCCCCACGTCAGGCTCTACACTCAGTGGGAAGCCTGCTTGGGATTCCCTCTCTCCCTCTCCCTCTGTCCCTCTTCTGGCTCACACACTCACCCCCTTCCCTGCTCCTGCTCTAAATAAATAAATAAATAAATAAGTCTTTTTAAAAAAAAATCAGCTAAGTTTATTTTGGGTAAAAAAAAAAATGTCTATGGAATCATTCAGCATGCTAGTATTTCAAAGCAACCAGCCAACAACTGCCATTAGCATTGTCTATTTCTCATGTCAGGCTAAGGGGAATGAAATTTACTGATGTTTTCCCAGCCCAAGCTTTCCTACTGTGCAAAATGAATAGTTAAGCAGAACCTTAGCAGAATAGGTCCATTTGTAACTCTAGCAGTGTAGACTTCCCACCACTGTGACACAGAAGATGCACACTTAAAGACAATACATTTATTTAGTGGATATGAACGTTTTTTTTTTTTAACTAGGAAAAGAAATAACAATCATCTGCAGTACTTTAAATAGAAAACATCTGTTTTTCTTAACATATTTCAAATACTCTGAATTTCCTGATTAGTTGTTATATGAGAACTGTATTTCTGAAAGACATAATGAGGCAGTTTAAAGATGAGTCTTAAATGATCTTCGAAGCAATGTGAAGAAAAATGCTCATTCTCTGAGTAAGGATAGTTAGAGCAGACCCATAAGCTCCGTACCATGAACAAATACAAAATAATTCTTTCAACTATTTGCATTTACATCAAACATTCTATTGTATATTGCAAGCAACGGAGGACGATATAAATGAGTGGCTCATAGTGCTACATGAATGAAAATACAGTTCTGTAGGCTTAGAGCATGGCAACAAAATCTAAGATGCTATTAAAGCACTTTTGCTTGACTAAGCCAAACATGACAATTTTCAAAGTAATGACATGAAGCATCTTTGTGAGCATTACACAAGTATGTGCATACATCACAGAGTAGGTTCAAGAAGTATATATATGCAAACACATCTATGAGTAATTACTCCAAGCTGTAGGGTGTATATTTGTTTTAGCCACATCAGCCTCTCCTCAGCAATCTGTAACACAAAACGGGGAGGATCATCTATTTTTCTCATAAAAGTTCATAAAAGATGTATTGTATAAATATTTGCAGGTGATTTCTTTGTTTTATTTTTCACCCATAATTCTTTTCCTGCTCTATAGCGAATAAACAAACAAGAAAAGTAGTTATCATTGGGGAAATAATTATTTCAAATCAATGCCAAAGGATTACAGCAAGAAAACAAAAATATGAACTCTATGAACAGTGAACATTAAGGGCCTCATACTTTTTAAAAATCAGGCAAACATGTATTGAGCACCTATTATATACCAGACTCTATACTAGGGAATAAGGATCCAGAGAGAAAAGAAAAGCTTCAAGTCACTCACAATCTGTTCATAGATAAAAATAGACTTTAAAAAGGCAAACGAAAAACCCTCAATATGACCAGGGTCCTAAGTGGAGTATGTATAATGTATAAAAGATGTAGAGAACACAGATAAGAGAGCAACTGATTCTGCCAGGGAGTAACTAGGGCTAAGAGTTAGACAAGAAACATGTGGATTTGGCTTTTATATGTGACTAGAAGACAAAGAAGAGTACTGAGGAAGTTATTTCTTGAAATCGTATGGATAATAATAAAATTTTAAGAATCTAATACATTTCTTTCAAGACCTCTCTTCAAACTCCTATGACTTCAGTATGTACTGATGAATTGATTTCCCAGGTGTAGTGTTAGGTTAAAAACAGAAAAAAATAAACAGTAGGGAAAGCTATTATGGCATGCTATTATTTTTTATATGAAAAAGGGATATACAAGATATATATGTATATATGTGTGTGTGTGTATATATATATACACATATAAATATATACTTTTATATACATACATTTATTTGAAAGGCTACACAAGTCATTGATAGTATTTGTTGTCTCTGAGACAGGATTCTGAGGTGCTAGGGACTCTATGCCTTTTCTGTACTGTTTGAAATGTTTACCCACATGTATTACCTACTTAAATAAATGAATAATTCCTTAAAACAAAATACTTTCTATGGCTGATCCAACTAGGAAATAACATATTTTTATTTTACTCTGCATATTTTCAGGGGTGTAAACAATTCAGCACTGGTCATACCAGCTTCTGATTTTTAAGGGAATTAAAATTGAACTCTCAAACCATAAGATTGTAGCTAAAGGGCTCCTCATATTTTAGTATATTCAGGCAACAAAAGTTAGAGATATTAAGAGAAAAATACTGTGTTCCTCATTAAAGATGCTGAGACTGTATCTACTCAATATCAAGTCAATTAGTCAATATGACCAATCCAAGGAAAAAACCGGTCCAGTTCAAAGAGGGTACAAGTCAAGTAAATTTCAGTAACTGGGCTGAGCTTCTAATGCAAACTGGACTTGAGGATATCTACTGGAGATGAAGCCCTATGTTTAGGATGGTATTCTAAATGCTGAATGAAGACTTCTTGCCTTTATAGATTTTTTTTTTTTAACTTGGAATCCTTCGTCCTTTTTTTTTTTTTTCCCCAAAATACTGATCCAATCCATCTTTCCAGGCTCAGTTCAAAAGCTCTCTTTTACATTAATTCTGATCTTTATCACTTGACTGAGCTCTTTCTGTTATAACTGGAAATTCTATTGCCCTTACAATCATCATCATGGTTTAGCACTTAACAACTTGCTAAAATTTATGTGTGTTAGTTTTAACTCCCCCCGTGAAATTGTAAATGATACAAACAGCATATCAGGTTAGAGATGTAGACATGGTCTACTAATCCAAAACAGATCAGAGTCAATAAATAGCACACCAAAACTATAATAACATAGTTAGGGAACCAAGAATGTTAAATAAATTTATAAATTCAGCACAAATATTATGCATACATATCAAAGCCAGAGTTTTAGGGAGGAAGGTGAAGGCAGTGGGATGGGAAATCAAACCTCTTCCAGAAAGGAAGAGATGGAGTTCCATTCCCTCTTTTATTGAACAAAATTAAATTAAATTATGGATAATGCATATGGAGAAGGTGGATGATGTGGTTGTAAGTTTGGTTTCCTAAATCTAAAAAAACAAGTTGTGATATCAAATGCACAAATGTAAACTAATAGCGCCTTCCGCACTTCCTCCATACTTACTGGAGGGCACAAGAGGGACCTATAAAATGTAAATGCGCATTACCATGGAATGTTTTTAGGAGGGAAACATTAAGAATAAGGTACATGGAGACCATCAACTCTAGTGTGAATTTTTTTACTTTAAATTTTGAGCAAACAACACTTTTCTTTCAGGTTGGTTTTTTTTTTTTTCAGCATAACAGTATTCATTGTTTTTGTACCACACCCAGTGCTCCATGCAGTCTGTGCCCTCTCTAATACCCACCACCTGGTTCCCCCAACCTCCCACCCCCCCACCTCTTCAAACCCTTCAGATTGTTTTTCAGAGTCCATAGTCTCTCATGGTTCACCTCCCCTTCCAATTTCCCCCAACTGCCTTCTCCTAACTCCCCATGTCAGTTTTTGACGTTGAGCCTTTTTTTTTCACATTTCTGACAGAAAGCAACCTATGAAGAATAGATGACAGATTACCAAAAAACATAAGATAAATAATATTTTGCAGGACCACAACTTTACCAACATGAAGGAATTAATTCTTGAAGATATTTCACCAAATAAATAGGAGACTTCCAGCTTGAAATAAATGCAGAATGATCTGAATTCTAAAGTCTAGAGCACATAAAGTGATATCTATACTTGTAAATCATGAAACACAGTGACATCTTGGATAAATGTCCAACAAGTAACTTAAATCAAAATGACAATATGACATGTGTTGGGAAGTTTTAGCCTTATTTTATCATGTCCTGACTTTTAAAATACACAGCTGTGAGGTT
Organism: Lontra canadensis; assembly: GCF_010015895.1. Classification (NCBI taxonomy): domain Eukaryota; kingdom Metazoa; phylum Chordata; class Mammalia; order Carnivora; family Mustelidae; genus Lontra; species Lontra canadensis. The sequence continues at coordinate 8,903,103 of NW_022631034.1, forward strand.
TGTTGTCACTTGGTCCATTTGGGTTTATAACATTAACAGTAAAGAGCTGTTGTTGTTTTGTTTTGTTTCTCTGAGAGGCTATATATAGGATTTCGACAAGCTCATATCAAGTGAAGGGCCATGCCTGAGTGACAGTTTCATTACCAAAATAGAAAGGCATTTCAAGTAATGCTTAACTCACATTTATTTAATAATTCCTTACTTAAACAACCAAGCAAAAAAATCATCTAAAAAAAGCCTAATGCACAATTTGGAAAAGATTTAAATTAAATACCAATACCTAAATAAAGTTTGATAATACTTCACTAACTTTTTCTCACAGATCTAACTGGAAAATAACCTTCATGTCAAACTGTTGCATAGTCATTACATTAAGAAAAGCAATTAAGGTCAGCTGTTAGTGAGTGGAGAAAATTCTAGTAGGCCTTTCCTTTCTGTCTCCTGATAATGCTCTTTCTATTTCTGGGTTTTCTGGAGTATTTCTGGAGTATTTCCAGAGTATAGAACCAGTATTTTTGGTTCTATTAAGACTCAGGAACCTGGCTCCACACTGCTGGTGTCTGAATGACTCAGAAATTCCATAATGAGATGCTATTACTAGTATTGCCTCCAGAGGTTTCATTTCACAGTCACAGAAAGTCCCACAGTCCTGCGCCCAAGCCTTTGGAAGCTGTTTGTTGCCTTCAGCCCTACTGGCTTCCCCACTGTGCCCACTCACATGTCTCCTGCTCTAAATGGACACAAAGTGCATCCAGTTTTTAAACAGAAAAATAGTTTCTCTCCTCATTGTCCTGCCAAAAGAATTCAAACTTTAAGTGTTAAAATGGTGAAGAACAAATGAAAAACAAATTCATTCAGTTGCAAAACAGCCTGAATACAACAGTATTTGAAAAGCATGTGGTAATAAACTCTTCTGACACAGGGATATCATAATATGGTGTGTGGTATACAGGTGTATAGTAATAGAAACAAGCTTTAGCTTCTCCAAGAAAAGAAGCTATGGGTCTATGAGAAACGTTTTAGTTGTCATCATAGTAAAGGTGAAGAGTCAAATGTCTGTGGTGAATGAAACATCAAAGATACTATTATCCAAGAATAAGAGGCCAGATGGAAATAGACACAATATGTAGTCTATCTCTCTCCCCGCAACACACGAATTCATTAAGCAGCTGTGTTCTGTGGCAGCTCTTACTTCTAAGAGGTGCTGCTGCCCTAGCTTCACTACGCAGGGTTCTCTCCTAAAAGCAGACCATTAAATGATCACATAGTCCTACATAACTTCCTTAACAAAGCCCCGAAGGAAAGGGAGTCCTAAATCTTCATCGTGCCCTTGAAACCTCTCCATAGTTCCAAACAAGATGTTCAGCTTCATTCCCAAAGTGGGCTTTGCACGAGTATTTGTTCCAGCCCTCTGCAACACCATGGAACACACCATGCTCTCACATTCTGTGGTCCCCCTGGAGATGCGCCACCCGGGTTCCCTTCAAGAAGGACTTACTGCCTGGTTGGGGCAAGTGTGGTCATAAACAGCCTTTATGTGCCAGGACCTTCACAGTCTGCCTCAGCCATTTCACACCAGGTCATGCCCTCCCAAGATAGCTGACAAACCAGGGACTGAGCCAAGCGGGCTCATAAAGATGTGGCCATTTCAGAGTTACTCCAGACTCCTGGGAGGAACAGTACTCACTCTAAAGCTCCCTGCTGGGTGGGCTGAGGCCTTGTGGTCACAGCTGGACATCCTGCTCTGTGCATTCCCACTCTCCTCCCTTCTTTTCACTGGTGTTGATCCCTACTAAGGAGCTTGCACTCCAAATCCAGCTCACCATCTGTTTCCGGAGAACCTAATCTGCAACATAGGCCTCCATGGGTCTGATTCTGTTCTTCATTCTCTTATCAAAATCATTCTCCTCTTCCAAGGTCCAGCTCAAATGATACCTTCAAGAAACATTTTGTCATCCTTCCCATTGGGAATAATTATTCATTTCACTCCTTTTACTCTATCCCCCTGAATTATGCCCATATATCTGTGTATCAAGTAATTTTTTATATTGAAGTTAGTAGTTTTTAAGTTTTTTGAGAGCATAGTCTACATCTTAGTCATTTCTGAATGCCCACAGTACATAAGAGATAAGAGTTATGAATGAAAGAAAAGACTAATGCATGATCTTCCCCATTATAACTAAAAAAAAAAGTGCCGCTGATATTTCATCTCCAATATTTCATACATATGCCGATCTTCTCTATTTTTCAGCTATGTGATATATCTATATCCCCTGCTTTCCACACTAGCTAAGCACATCTGCCTGTCTTTAAGCCATCACATAAAAGAAGCCTCCTTTAATAACATGATTCTTTGTTCAAAATGTTATTCAAGACATTCCTAGTATGTGAAGTACCCCTAAGGTACTGGTATTCAATTCCAGCTACCTCAGGATCTCTTTTTTGTTTTTAAGATTTTATTTACTTATTTAAGAGAGAGAGAGTGTGTGAGGGGGAAGGGGCAGAGGGAGAGGGAGAGAATCTCAAGCAGACTCCACATTGAGAACAGAGCCCGATGCGAGGCTTGATATCACAACCCTGAGATCATGACCTGAGCCAAAACCAAGAGTCAGTCACTTAGTCGACTGAGCCACCCAGATGCCGCAAGGATATTTTTGTTCACAGAATTTAGGTATCTAACATGTGTCTAAAAATCATTATGCTCCATTAGAACAGTGACCAAATTTTGGGTTCCCTTAAATTTTTGTAAGACTAGAATAATAAACTCTATATGGGAAATGCAAAATATATGTATTCTGGATTAATAATATATCATGTTCACCTCTTCACTTTCCAAAATGATTGCTTCATACATTCTCCTCTCAACCCTCACACACATGGGCCTGCTACCACCTCTACTACCACCATCAGCCCATCCTTGTCGTTCTCAATTTCATTAGAGAAATTAAAAGCAAGAAATAACAATCTCCCTCTTTCCATCATCAAAACTATTGACACCTAATCCCGGCTTACCATCTTGCTATATGGATTAGGTATCTCTCTTCCTACCAAAGCCCACTCTCCAATCACGTTCTGAATTTCATCTTCAGGACTTTGTTTCTATAATTTCCCCTTTCTTTTGCATCAATAGCGCCCTGGATCATCTCTAGCACCATACACTACCATGTTCTAGTATCCTCTATCTTTAGAAACTCTACTTGGATCTCAGATCCCCCTCATCCTCCAATAAAACTTATTGAAAGAGTTGTTTCTAGTGGGCACCTCCAGGTTTTCACCTCATATTCTTTAATTAACTCTCCCTATCAGACTTAAGTGCCCACCACATCACTGAAATTGAGCAGACGAGGTCACTAATAACTTTTGTATTGCCAAATCAAATAGTCGCTTCTTAGTTTTTATCTTGCTTGATCTCCCAAAGCAATCAACACAGTTGATCACATCCATCCATCCATCCATCTATCCACCCATCCATCTCTTCTTGTATCACTACTTTCAGCTTCTAAAAAGTTGCAATCTCCTTGCTTTTCTGCTAACCCATGGGTGCCTTTTCTGTCTCCTTTGCTGGCTCCTCTACCTCTGCTTGACCCCCCTCAAATGTGGTCAAGTTCAGAGTTTATCCCTAGGTCTCTTCTTCACCCTCCTAAGTGATATCATCCAGACACTTGGCTTTAAATATTATCTCTACACCAATAACCACCCCCCACCAATTCTCAATGGCTAGCCCTCACCTTATTCTTCACTAAGCTACAGGCTTATTTATAGCATCATCACAAGAATATCTATTACTCTACAACTTAAACATAACACAGCCAAAATAGAAGTCCTATGATAGCAAACTTGTTCCTCCCTTAGTATTTCCATTCTTCATATAGAGAATTATCATCCACCTAGTTGTTCAACTTACAAATCTAGCAGTTTTCCTTGACTTCTTTCTTTCTCTCATCTCACATTAGTAAGTACTGTCATCTCTACTACCAAAAAATATATTGAATGTATTCACATCTATCCATCTCCACTACCACCACCCTAGTCTAAGTCTGACTCCTCCACTTAGATGACTACAAAGGTTTCCTATGGATCTCCTTGCTGCTGCTTTTGGACTCTTAAAAATCATTCTCTATACAGCAGTAAAAATGAGTTTTAAGAACATGTATTAGATTAACTCATTCCCCTAAAACCTTCCAATGGCTCTGCATCACACTTATACACACAAGCTGTAATGTGCTTGCAGGAGTCACCTACCAACCCACTCCCAACCCCATCTCCTTTCCATCATACTGCAGTCACACCAGCCTTCATTCTGCTTTTTGAACACAGTAGCTTATTCCTGCTTTAAAGACTTAATGTTTTGCTATTCCTCTGTCTGAAGTGCCATGTCCTCAATCTCTGTATAGCTAGTTCCTCCTTACCACTCAAGTCTCATTTCAATTGTCAGCTCTATAAAGAGGTCTACTGTGGCCACAAAGTCTAAATTAGAGCCCACCCCCATCCTCAGCTATGCATCATCACATCATACTGTTTTGTTTTCTTTCTCATAGTTTTCACTTTGTGATACTGTCAGTTCATTTTTCAGATGTTGTCTGCCCTGTCTCTTCCTTCTTCCAAAAAAAAAAAAGGTGCTGTATCTATCTTGCTTATCACTATGTATTTAATGCCTATAAGATATTGGGCAAATAACAGATGACCAATAAATATTTGTTGAATGAAAATAAATCAATACTAGTCTTTGGAATAGCAGCCACATAAGACTTCCACAGCTAAGAGGTTGTATTCTCCCACCACTTGTACTTCCTACATTGAACCATAAAATTTTTCTCAGTTGCCTGTTTCTTCTATTATCTAATTCCTTGAGGACAAGGACATCCTATCTTTGTGTTATCACCAACTAGCATAATTCTTATCACAGAGTTACATGTATTAAAAATATTTGTTCAACGAATAAAGGAAAATGAGGCTGAAGAGGAAGCAGAGTGACATAGAACCTATGGAAAAACACAAGAGGCTGCAGGGTAGCCATAGCACTATCATATTTGAGGCAAAACAGTCACCATATATAAGTAAAGCCTCACTAATAGGTTTTAACTGTAGGACTTTAAAGTCATATTTAAAACTCTTGCTGAGAAGCTATCCAAATTCTATACCATTTTCAGATGACAGTGGCATGATATGGGAGTTCAAATTCCTAAATTCAACTCTTAGCTAATAAGGAAATAGCATCAGAGTTCTCTGAGCTACTTGTATTACTAGGGCTTTTGGAATATACCTCAGACCAATTTTCAATTAGTTTTTATGAAGTGTCCACAGAGGGCATGACACTGTATGCAGTGCAGATCCAAGTATTCTAGGTCAAGGCAGGTCAAAGATTTATAGGTCCCAGTGTAAAAAGCTCAGTTTATTCTGTTTATCTCATTCATTTTATGTTAGAGCAAAGCCATTAAAATGTTATGACCATTTGCTTGACCTGTGGGTCCAAGTCTGAAAAAATAAAGTCCAAATTGCTACAGTTAGCAGCCTATGATAAAGGTCATATATTATCTTCTCAGGACATGGGGATGGACTTTGTTCATTTTATTTATTTTTTAATGGAAAAATCTGAAAGGTGCAGATTAGAAGAATATTAACATTTATAAGCACAGCCATGAAAGAAATAACCCCATTCTTTAAAATCAGAATGTCATCAAAGGAGCAGATGCTCTAGCTAGTAGTATTATTGGGGGTGGGGGGAAAGACAGCCCTTGTCGTTAATTACTCACATATATACTGAATGCAGATCTCCGTCCTTCAAGGGAATTATAAGTCAAATGACAAAATAATACATGAGTACAAAAGTTATAAAGCAATCACAAGTAGAATGTACTGAATATCATTCACACCAAAAGCTGCAGGATTTCAGTGGAGGGAAGATACACTGAGACTGGGGTCAGAAGGGGTGGTTCCTGAGCAGGGCCATTAAGCAAGGAACACTACCACTTTATGTAACAGTAAAGTATTTCCCCAAAACTTGAGAGTACATAAAATAATGCTGCTTTCCAAGAGTTAAACTAAGAAATAAACACAAAATTAAAGCAGAAATGTACATAATCAGTTCAATGATATTATAAGCCTCCTAGTCCAGCAAGCCTGATTTTAAACTTATTGAATTTATTAACATATCTAAAGAGAATTGCAAATAATGATCAAACAGCTCTGCCCTTCAAGCACACTCAAGGTTAGAGCACCAAATCAAACTCATGTAAGGATCCCACTCCACTGAGAGACACCATAGGCAGCCAGCCCCTGAAGCCATTAGATATTCTACTCATGCAATTCCCTTGTTCGAACTATACACTCATCAAGCAACCTTTTAATAATTAGGTTTTTCATACAGTTTGCCTAAAGGGAGCAATGTGCTGGTCAGGCCAACATGAACACCAGGTCTGCTCAGCATTGAATTTCTTAATGTAAATTACTGCATTGGTATTCTGGTATTATACATCAGTCTCTTGTGACTTTGTTAGTGCCAGTTATCATCCCTGAGTTGTAATTCTAGGGCACTGATATAATAAATTTTCAGGCCCTGCAGAAGTATACAGGACTGGTTTGATTCAAAAGAAAGTTCATTCAAGGGTTTAGAAACTCCATAGAGAAAGAGACAGAGCAAGAGACAGAGCACGGGGAGGAAAAGTAGTTTAGGCAGATATAGTAAGATAAATTTGTGTAGGGATGTGAATATATATTAGGCATGGGAATTAATGTTTAGCAGTGGGAACTCACTGGTGAAATTTGAATAGAGGGTACAACATGATCAAAACTGTTACTACTTAGCAGAACCCATGGTTTAATTGAAGCCAAGCAAACAACTAATTACAATGCAGTATTGTAAGTACACAGAGTATTCTGAGAGCACCAAGAAAGTGCATACAGTTTACTCTAGGGATGACCAGGGAGTATTTCTCAGAAGAGAAAACTTACATTTTTTTTAAGGTATTATTTATTTATTTATTTATTTTAATATTTCATTTATTTATTTGACAGAGAGAGAGAGCACAAGCAGGGGGAGTGGAAGAGGGAGAAGGAGGCTCCCCACTGAGCAGAGAGCCCAATGTGGGCCTTGATCTCAGGACCCTGGGATCATGACATGAGCCAAAGGCAGATGCTTTGAGCCACCCGGGCACACCCAGACCCCTAAAGTTTTTTATTACACTTTAATATGCTTTAAAATTTTCCTCTTTATTTACATACTTTTTTAGTTAAAAGAAATATATCAATATTTCAAAGAGCCTCAGAAGTATATTCCTGACTTTGTACTAAATATTCCTCCCTGGGTATGCCACAGGAATCCCAAATTCAACACTTCTAAATCTAAACTTACTTACGGTTTTCTCTACCCTTCGTAACCATCCTTCTCCTCCTGTGTTCCCTATTTGGTAATCATAACCACAGCCCATCTGACTATCAGGCCTAGTCATGCTAAATTCTCTCTTCTACACCCAACATACAGTCAGTACGAAAGCCTTAAAAAGTTTTGCTTTATCATTAGCTCTTAAACTTCTCTCCCAGGGCCACTGTCTTAGTCCATGTTTTAATCATTTCTCAGCTGGATTACTGAAATAAGTCTTCTAAATGGTACCCTGCCTTTATTCCAACTAGCTTCCATCCTTCCCAGCACATCTCCAGTTTTGAAGTTAGGGTAATAGTTCACCTAGTTGTACAACAAATACATATGTGTCAGGGACTTTCTAAATCCAGGGGATAGAATGATCAACAAAACAGACAAGGTTCTTGCTTTTCATTGACCTGGTATTTTAGACTGGGCATTAACTGTGTAAGCAAAGAAAGTACTAAAGCAGTTTTTCAGTAGTGATAAATATTATAAAGTAAATACAACTAAGTGATGTGGCAGAGAGTGACTATGTTCATTAACTAGAATTTAAATAAAAAGTTGAAGCTACTAAAAATGGCAGGTGGGAGAGTGACTGGGAGCCTGGGTTGTCATTAAGACCTCTTAGGCAATGGCAGTTAGGAGAGGGATGATAAGAAGCAGCCAGCCATATAAAGGTCTGGGGGCAAAACATTTCAGGTAGATTACTGCCTATGTTCTCCTCTAGGATTCTGATGGATTCCTGTCTCACGTTGAGGTCTTTTATCCATTTTGAGTTTATCTTTGTGTACGGTGTAAGAGAATGGTCGAGTTTCATTCTTCTACATATAGCTACCCAGTTTTCCCAGCACCATTTATTGAAGAGACTGTCTTTTTTCCACTGTATATTTTTTCCTGTTTTGTCAAAGATTAACTGACCGTAGAGTTGAGGGTCCATATCTGGGCTCTCTACTCTGTTCCTCTGGTCTATGTGTCTGTTTTTATGCCAGTACCATGCTGTCTTGGTGATCACAGCTTTGTAGTAAAGCTTGAAATCAGGTAACATGATGCCCCAGTTTTATTTTTGTTTTTCAACATTTCCTTAGCGATTCGGGGTCTCTTCTGGTTCCATACAAATTTTTGGATTATTTGCTCCAGCTCTTTGAAGAATACCGGTGGAATTTTGATTGGAATGGCATTAAAAGTATAGATGGCTTTAGGCAGTATAGACATTTTAACAATGTTTCTTCTTTCAAGATATGTCTCCAAAGGCAAAGGAAACAAAAACCAAAATAAACTTTTGGGACTTCATCAAAATCAAAAGCTTCTGCACAGCAAAGGAAACAGTCAACAAAACAAAGAGGCAACCCACAGAATGGGAGAAGATATTTGCAAATGACAGTACAGACAAAAGACTGATATCCAGGATCTATAAAGAACTCCTCAAACTCAACACACACAAAACAGATAATCATATCAAAAAATGGGCAGAAGATATGAACAGACACTTCTCCAATGAAGACATACAAATGGCTATCAGACACATGAAAAAATGTTCATCATCACTAGCCATCAGGGAGATTCAAATTAAAACCACATTGAGATATCACCTTACACCACTTAGAATGGCCAAAATTAACAAGACAGGAAACAACATGTGTTGGAGGGGATGTGGAGAAAGGGGAACCCTCTTACCTTGTTGGTGGGAATGTAAGTTGGTGCAGCCTCTTTGGAGAACAGTGTGGAGATTCCTCAAGAAATTAAAAATTGAACTTCCCTATGACCCTGCAATTGCACTACTGGGTATTTACCCCAAAGATACAGATGTAGTGAAAAGAAGGGCCATCTGTACCCCAATGTTTATAGCAGCAATGGCCACGGTCGCCAAACTGTGGAAAGAACCAAGATGCCCTTCAACGGACGAATGGATAAGGAAGATGTGGTCCATCTACACTATGGAGTATTATGCCTCCATCAGAAAGGATGAATAGCCAACTTTTGTATCAACATGGACGGGACTGGAAGAGATTATGCTGAGTGAAATAAGTCAAGCAGAGAGAGTCAATTATCATATGGTTTCACTTATTTGTGGAGCATAACAAATAGCATGGAGGACACGGGGAGTTAGGAGAAGGCATTTGGGGGAAATTGGAAGGGGAGGTGAACAATGAGAGACTATGGACTCTGAAAAACAATCTGAAGGGTTTGAAGAGGTAGGGGGGTGGGAGGTTGGGGGAACCAGGTGGTGGGTATTAGAGAGGGCATGGACTGCATGGAGCACTGGGTGTAGTGCAAAAACAATGAATACTATTATGCTGAAAATAAATTTTAAAAAATGATTTAAAAAAATAAAAAAAAAATTTCAGGTAGAGGAATAACAATCACAAAGTCTCCAAGATGGATGTAAGTTCAGAACGTTCAAAAATTTCAAAGAATCCAAGTACAGCTACAATGAGAGGATAAAGAGAGAAAGAGTGGTAGAGAAAAAAATCAGTGAATTACACAAAGGGCACTCATATAAGGCCCAGTAAGTTTGAGATATTATCAAAGTGCTATGGGAAGCTATTGAAAATATATAAGTAGAAGAGCTGCATAATTTCATCTATGATTTGAAAGTTCACTCAGGGTCTTGTATGGATAAGGTTTAAGAAAAGTAGGAGTTTAAAAAGGAAGACCATTCTAGTGTCCAGTGCAAAAGTATAGGCAGGATGTATAGAGACATGGATGAAGGTGGTAGAGGGAAAGATGGAGAAGCCATTGGCCTGGAGATATATCGTGGAGCTAAAGCCAGTAAGACTTCCTAATGGAGTGAATGTGGGAGATGAAAAAAAAAAAGAAACCAAGGATCTGTAACCTAATGGATATTGGTATTATTTTCTGAAATGGAAAAAACTGAGGGGGGAGGTTTAGAATTTGGAGTGAGAGTAGGAATCAAGAGCTTGGTTGGGCCACATTAAGTGTGAGTAAGTACTAAGAATTCAAAGAGACATGTCAAGTAGGCAGAGAAATCCAGAAATACCCAGGTCAATGGAAGAGTCATTGGTAACAATACAAGCTTGGGAGTCAATGACATACAAATAATACTTAAAGTTATTGGCTTAGTCTAAAAATAGACTAGAGAAGGAGAAGAGTAGATGGCCAAGGACCAAGTCTTATGTCATTCCAACATTTGGAGATCAAGCCAAGATTGAGAATACTGAAAAGTAGAGGCCAATAAGGTAAAAGAAGCTGTAGGTGAGTATGAGGTCAAAAAAACCAAGAGAAAAGAATGCTTCAAAAAATAGAATGGTCACCTTTGTCAAATGTTGCTGTGAGGTTAAAACAAAAGACACCACCCACTACACCTGGAAAGATGGAAATCATTGGTAACCTTCACAAAATCAGTGTGAGGAGAGTGTTAGACAATAAATCACTCCTGGAGAGAACGTGACGGAAGAGAGGAAGTTACAAGCCATTTTGACTTGTAAAATAGTTTGAAATAAAAAGCCTATATCCACAGCACTCCCTTTGAAAACTTTAAAATAGTCTCCAAATATGAAAGGAAATGGAAGGAAATAAAAATAATGATGTTATAATTGGTATAACCAAAAAAGCACACCAATTATTTCAACAAGTAACCAATGAGAACTGCATAAATTTAAGAGAAAGCATTATATTCTCACAATAATTTGAGATGTGTACTTGATAATGGCACTTCAGAATTCACAAGAGGATATCAGTACAGTACTTTACATGTTTATCACTTAGGCCAGAAGCTGGATTCTTCCTTCTATGCTTTGGCATTAATTGAATTAGTTGTGAAATTTCAAGGTTGGAAAGGACTTAGAGGTCATTTAGTCCAGCTCTTTTGTGTGAGTGAATCCCCTCTACCACATCCCTAATGAACCCTGCTTCTTTCTCTTCTTGAACTGCTTAAATGATAGTGGATTTGTCACATCTTCCCAATGCTTTAGGTAGAAATAAAGGCATCTTATTACATTTCAGACAGATTTTCTACCCTTCATAATAATAGTTATTTTCAGCATTGTGAAACCTACCAATTTGATTAGTATCAGTCCTATGTCCTTCATCTGTTTTGTGTATAAAGGGAAAAAGGCAATTATGGAATATGTAGGCCTTTTATTTCTATTTACCTGTCTACCTATATGCTGCCTCTTTCCAGAAAAAAGAAAACTTAAATGAAATGACTTAAAACACCTGGGTGCAACAGTTATTAAAATAGAAATAGAAATTCAAACTCCCGAAAATAAATTCTTGACTCAAAGACTAATGTAGTTGCTGGCACTGAAATTAAATTTATCAGCGGGCTTTCTAGAATTCAGTACAAAAGGAGAAATATAGTGGATTACACAGCTCTCCTTATCTAACAGAAGAAAATATACTAATTCTCCATTAAATAAAATTTTTTTCTTGGTTCTAAATCACACATGGAATTTCTCATGTAGCATCTTACAAAAGAGGCTTATTTCTTTGTTTTCTATTTGCATTCATTTCACTGCCACTTCATTTTACCAAGCTCATAATCTCAATCCAATGTTTAAAAAAAAAACTTTCTGGGCCGCCTGCGTGGCTCAGTGGGTTAAGCCTCTGCCTTCGGCTCAGGTCATGATCCCAGGGTCCTGGGATCGAGCCCTGCATCAGGCTCTCTGCTCAGCAGGGAGCCTGATTCCCTCTCTCTCTCTGCCTGCCTCTCTGCCTACTTGTGATCTCTCTGTGTCAAAAAAATAAAGTCTTAAAAAAAAAAAACTTTCTAAAAAAATCTGTTGAAGATAGGGGACAAAGCCTGAGCACTGGATAACTACTTTTCAAAATGGACTGGAAAAACAACTTAAACTATCAAAATCACCCTTCGGTGGAGAGGATCAATCTTACGGGTCATTGGTTCCCATAGGTCCAATTCTTAGTAGACGGGAACAAATGAGAAACTGAGTTAATACATCCCATGGCCCTACCATCACTCCTTCACCTCTCCTAGAAATAACTACAGTTGAGTGATCACTAGGTACAAATGATATCCTTGTGGACGGAGACAGGTGTACAGAACAGGGTCGACTGACAAGGAGAGAATGCTGGAAAGGCTGGCCTGAATATCTGATAATAATGCAGATCTCTATAAGGGGAAGTGGTATCTCTATGAGGGGAAGTGGTATCTGTAAGCAAAAGGCATTATTAAAGCTGGCCCTGCTGCCCGAGGTAAAATGAAGAATCTGGGCTTTCTCATTTGCTCATAAAACACCCCCAATTACTTTCCCAGGAAGGGCATTATAGAAAAGTTACAAATGGGTCAACTGTGTCTTCCTAGAGTTAAGCCCCTATGGTTTTACAACACTTCCCCCTGGTCTTGGATTTAAGAATGGGGGAGGTATGCCCAAATAATGACCATTCCACCTTTGAAGGCCTCTGTGGTGCCTAAATCATCCCTTAGTAAAAAAAAAATTACCTTCTTCATAGTGATTATCACAGTAGTTTAGACTTTACCTGGATTACCTGCTTCCATCATTAAACTCTAAATAAATAAAGTCAGATCTCAACTTCTTCCCCACACCTAAAGCAGCCAGGCAAACTCTGCCTTCTTCTCTATGGCTACAAAAGGCACACCTTTAATCTGTATTTTGTCTGTCCAAATGTGGCAGCACGTTATTATTATTATTATTATTATTATTGCTACAACTACTACTACTGTTGAATCCGATTCTATCTAGAGGTCCCTTAGGGCCAATAAGCTAGATTCAATTCTCACAATTGTAAAATCAATGCAAATGCAGTAAAAGTAACCTACATACTGAATGGGGCTGTTTGTATACCAGACAACAGAATGTACCCATGGTGTTATCATGGAAAGAATGAGAGATTTCAGACTTAATCTAAAGAAGGCACTGGTACACCTTCAAATAAATAATCCCAAACAAATGACTTGGCTTTTTGCAGCATTAGAATACACTGAATGCATATTTGTTTAGAGCTGGGATATTGTAGGCATTAACAGTAAATGCTAATGTACATGCTGATGGTTGGCAAGAGCAAACAAGCATGCTGATCATTATTCCATCTAGCAGTTTATCGACATACAAATACCAGAAATCAAAGTCAAAGCTAAGCAAAACCCAGCTACCAACAGCATGATTTTCTCCTCATTTTTACCTATTCTACCCTGCAAACCCCTTCCTGATTAGAAGGAAGCCTGGGAATAGAGGGTGAAAGTAATAATAAAAGAGACCGTGAATTACTGAATAGTCTTTACATGCCACACAACTTTGAGAGAGAAGCACCAGTAGAGATAAGTACCTATTTCCCCAGAGCAGTCTAAAGTATCCGAAGCTTACACGATGCAGTGGTGAATGGTGGTCTCTAAAAAAGCTTTCTGCTTTTGGAAACTGGGTAGCAGAAATACCTGGTGTGGAAGAAGTTGGCATAGCAACTCTGCATTGCAGTGGTGAAACACAGAGTAAACAGGTGAACAAAACAACAGCTGCAACGTGCTTGCTTCTCTACATAGTGATTATGTCTTGTAGAACATTTTCAAGCTTCTCTTTTTAAGCAATACAAACTCTTTGGTCTAATAATTTGAATACATTTCAGTTCCTGAATAGGAAAGGATATTCATGAGTCATGGAAATATTTATTTTCCATATTTTCTCTACATAAATAAGGTGAAATTTTGGCTAAAAATAAGTCATTTCCCCTTCAGAGCAGATACAATTTTCCAGTGACCAGAAAATTGTACCAAAAGTAAGCCTTCTGTGTTTGTTAAAAAATATATTTCAAGGAAAAGAATTGCTTACCTTTTGGCAATAGGCCCCTTGAAATTAGGATCAAATGTCCTTGGATTACCTGCATTTAAAACAAAGACTATTTAAGCATGTATGCCAATGAAATCACAAATAAATATATATGAAATATTAATAAAGAAAAATCTACATCTTGGCTACTGCCCAGCACACTGTTGAATTCATCCTTTGGTCCAGGGAAACATCAATTATGCCTTGGTTACATCTGCCAATCCTTTCCCTCTCTCCGATAAGAAGCAAGACTGGGAAGACTTAAGGACCATAGTCTATGCATAGCGTACACATATCTCCCACTGTTCTATGTGGAAATATTATAGATTCCATTCAGGGCAACAAAACTTGCAGCCCTTCTGGTCTGCAAAGCCATTCTATCATCTGCCATCCCCAAGTATTGCTGAGTGCTCACAAGATGCATAGTATAATAGAGATGCCTGCTTATTTAGTTCTCCCCTTTCTCTCAGTAGATAAGGCTTTCCTTCAAAAAGTTGAAATATTAGTTGGGTCTGCCACATTGGCTATATGGTATATACCAGTCATTATTATATTATATAAATATTATTTTTAATTGAGTTTTTGAAGATCCTATTGACAGGCTTCATGCCATCTGGGGAGATGTCATTTATTACTGCATCATGAATGTGATATACTATCCCTGTTTTTAAACAGGACAAGATACACACAGAATGGCCTTTTCCCATGACATGCATTGTGTAATGAGACCCAGGACACGAAGTTCTGTAAAATCTTCTCTGGTCAGTGACCTGTATTTTGCAATCCCAAACCCCTGATGCTTCTCTCCCAACCTAAGCATTCCCACCACTTCCTCTAGGGATTTGTCCCCGTGAGAAGGACTCATCCTGAAATTAAACAGAGCATTTCAAAAGGGACTGGCAAAAATCCCCATGTGTCAGGAATCCAACTCTGCCTGTAAATGGGGACATGAGTTCTGAGGACTCAGAGGCCTCTTTGGTGTAATCACAGGCTGACGAAAAGACAACAGGAAGATAAGGCACACATGGAACAGAAATCTAAGAGTCAGTGAATATTTATAAAGAACCTATGATATGCCAAGAGCACCAGCACCACAGAAGTTATATAAGGCATTGTCCCCATCTTGGAGACCTTAATTGGTGGGACAAGATCAACATTTGAGTCATGCAACAAATACTTCTTGAGAATCTTTTTTTTTTTTTTTTTAAGATTTTATTTATTTATTTGTCAGGGACAGAGGGAGAGAGCGAGCGAGCACAGGCAGACAGAGAGGCAGGCAGAGGCAGAGGGAGAAGCAGGTTCCCTGCCGAGCAAGGAGCCCAATGTGGGACTCGATCCCAGGACACTGGGATCATGACCTGAGCCGAAGGCATCCCACTTCTTGAGAATCTTTATTTACCAGACCCTCTGTTGTAACATATGAACAGTGAATATACCAAATGAAACAATTAATCAAGAACTCGATTGTGTGGTTATCTGCCTTAAGTGTTACAAGAGTTCTGAGAAAGTCAGTTTCATCAAGGACTAGAACAGTCAAGAGGGTCTCATTCAAGGAGTGAGATTATGAAAGATTAGAATGAAACAAGAGCGAAAAGAGAAACACTTTGGGTGGATGAAACTAGAATTCTGTTAAATTCAGTAACTATTTATTGATCACCTATTATGTGTTCTGCATTAAAATAGATGCTGCAGGGGATACAAGATTGCTGAAACAGTCTCTGTCTTCAACAAGCTAACAAACTGATGAGCAGGGAGAGAAATAAGAAAAGTACAAGAATTGCTACAATACAAAGCAGAACATGATATCATAAGAAGGGTACAAAGAAAGTGTTATGAGAGTTCCAGGGAAGAAAAGGTCACTTTTGGTTGAGATTAGTAAGGAAGGGTTCCTAGAGCCATAACATTTGGGGATGGAAGGGTGTAGTTTAGACCTGTAGCAATGAATGAAGTCATGTAGCAATGAATGAAGGTAGAGATGATGGTTGTGGGGATGGTGAAAAACTCAGTCTGACTGGGGATAATAGGAGGGGAAAATAAAGCTGAATAGATACTACAGAATCATACTACAGAAAGCCTGAAAAATTGGGATGGAATTTATTTTATACATCTTAGGCCACTGGGAGCCGTACAAGGATTTTGAACAAAGGAATGACACATGGTAAAAGCAGTGCTTAAAGAGAGCAATCTACCAGCAGCATACAAGTTGTAGGGCAAAATGTAAAGTCAAGGAGATCAACTTCGGAGTCTATTGTAATAATAGAGGTGAAGTAATGTGAGCCACTGCCCATGTGATGGCAGGAGTGATGGAAAGAGAAATTCAAGATTCATCATGAAGCAGCTGTGTGGCACAGAAACAATCATTTCACCTCTGAGTCTTGGTTCCATATTTGTAAATGGGGATAACAACAGTGCTTATGCCATAAAGTTGTTATAAGGATTCAATGAATTAATACCTGCAAAAGTGCTTAGAACAGTGTCTGGCACTTAGTAAGTCCCCAGTGAACATTCATCATTAGTCAATGTAATTACATGAAAAAAATAAACAGAACTTCATGAATGACTTGGAGGGTAAAAGAAGTTAAAGATGGCTTCAAATCAAGTGACTACAGACCAAGAACCCATAATTCTCAATCAGTTTTAGTCTTTCGCCTAGACTTAAGATTGATGCTACTGAAATAGTTTGGGAACATTAGCAGGTGGAAGAAATTGCAAAGTTGCTATAAGAAAAAGAACATGAGGTTGATTTTGAAGTGACATCTGATGTTATTCAGCCAGAGTTAAGAAACTGGAATCTTGGGTCAAGTCTTGAGATAAATACGTGGAAGTCACAAAGTTTATATCATGAAGTGATGAACTCCATAAAGGAGAGCTTCAGGATCTGTCAGTTATAATGTTATTATAACAACAAGAACAATAGTATTTAACATGTTTTTAGCATTAAATGCTAAGTGCTGTTCCAAGTTCTTATTAACATTATTATGTAGGTAGACTGAAAACCATTATTAGCCTATTTAAAAAAAACAAGCCATAGAGAGACTAAGAACCTGTCCCACCTGGGATTACCACTCTGTCTAGTCAGATCCTGCTGGCCATACCTTACAATGCCAATACTTGTTTCTACTTCAAGGGGAAGTGTGTAAAATATTTCCTGTTTGAAATGGTCTATATATAGTTCAGTGTTGGGTTCTCTGACACACCGTCAACTTCTCTTTTCCTGATTGCTTGTCTGCTTTTGCCCAACTGGGAACTGACCTCTTCACAATTAAGGATAAAAGGTAAAATTAAACAATTATAGGTAGGGAAACAGAAAAGTGACATTCAGGAAAGCGAAAGAATTCCAAGAAAGAGGGAAGATTATAAATTCCACAGAAAAATGATTAGTAAATGAATGTATCTGGGACTACTATAAGTACTTTGCACATGAAACTGCCATTTTGCACAGAGAAAACAATGTGAATTGTACTCCCATTTGCACAGTGTATGTTATTTAATGCTCCATAATTCTGTAAGGTGTGCCATTGTTATTATTCCATTTTACAAGTGAGGAAATTGAGGTACAATGGGTGAGCTAATTTGCCCTAGCCCACTCAGCTAACAAGAGGCGGAGGTGGGACTGAAAGGCACATGGTCTGACACCAAAGCCTATATTGAGCCACTTGGCAGGAAGTTGCTCACTGGTGATCTCAGAAATTCCACAGATAGGTGGGAAGAGGAGGCAGATGAAAAGGGATTAGCAACTTACATTGATCTTAAATTATTCGCTTTTTACATTAAAGATAGGCAAAACTGCTTTAAAAGTATCTAGGCTGAAGGGGCACCTGGCTGGCTCAGTCAGGAGAGCATGTGACTCAATCTCGGGGGTTGTGAGTTCGAGCCCCATGTTGGGTGAAGACATTACTTAAAAAAAAAAAAAAGTATCTAGGCTGGCTTCCAATTTTGGTGTGATTTGTACCTTACAAAGTGAAAAAGTGGATTACAGTGTAAATGAAATGCTATTGTCAAATCTGTCTGAAAAGCTGACACTTTCTGATTATAAATCCTGGCTGCCTTATATTTCAGCTGAAAATACACTAATGCCACAGTCGAATGATAAGATTTAGCTGATTCCATATAGTAATGACAGCTGGAAAGTGATGACTTCAGCCTGCCCCATGTGCTGGCAGAATTCATATTGTCATGCAAATTTTTTATTTCCTGAAATCAATACAGGCCCTTGCTTTCTCTGAGGCCCTCATGTGCTCTAATTGCATCGCTGGAATAAATAGACTGAAAGGCCAGCTAAGTGAAAAGAGCCACAATGCTGAACTATCACATGGCTTAGCTAGCTGAATATAATTCATATTTCTAACTTACAGAAAAAGTAATTATAATTAGGTAATCATTTTAAGAGCTTCTTGAGTTCATGTGATTTTCAGATCACCAAAACTATTATGACAACAGAGTCACTAAAAAATATTCATTATAGAAGTTACACACTTGTTATTATAGTTGGCTGTATTGCACAGTGCAAATATTACACAATGCAATTTTTGTTACTAGAAATCATTCATGAGGATTAAGGAAAATAGTCCAAGTAATTAATTCAAATCATGGGTGCAGATTTCACATGACTCCTTGAATGCAAATGGTAAGATAAAGCAGCCAGGCATGCTTGGAAAGACTCTTTTCTTTAAAAGCAATCTGTTTCTGAAAGAAAAATGACAATGTAACTACCACTAATCAGTTATAAAAACCAAAAACCTGAAACCTTTACTTTTATTCCCTCAGGTATATTTTTCAGAGAATGTAGTGTGGTTTAGATATCAAAAAAGAGAACTCTAAGGTGGGAAAAAGTAGGACTTGGAATTACTACAAATGACCAAGTCAGACAGCTTTCCAAAAAGCAAGGAAAAATGGTATACTACAAAATTAAGTCTTCCCTTAATATTCAACAGCAGCTACCGGAAAATTGTGAATCATGAAATACTTGTTTTAAACTTGATTTTTACAAACATGTTTATGGTTCTGTCTATAAGTGAGGACCCGCCACTTCATCTAGGGAAAGAAGTCTCTTTCCTCAAAGTCTTAACAAGGGATAAAGAACCATGTTCTTTGCCATTTCTTATAGGGAGATGTTCCTACTTCTCAGCCCAACACACATGGTCTCTCACAAACAGGCCCCTCTTCCCAGCCTCATCTCCTACCATCCCTCACTTCAAACCTGATCTTCTAGCAATTCTGTACTGCTGATTCCAGCCCAAATCAGGTGTTTTGCATAGTGCCCTTTGAACAGTGTTCCTTTCCCCTCTTTGTGCTGTTCACAATGGCTAAGGAAATCCTATAGTTCTTAGAAATTCCCACTCACCCTCTAGGAGAAGGACAAGGACAAAAACCTTCTACTGGCTACTGTGCCAGTGGGTGGGGCCTACTTTGATTAGAGACCAGTGCTGAGAACTTTCATATAAGCCCATCCCAACATAACTAATTCCATTCATCTCTGAGACACGCATACTTCTGTTACTTGCATTATTGCACTTGGTACACTATGCCTTAAGGCATGTGCTGCGGTAGACAGAGGCCTACATCCAAATCCCACAAATCTGTGAATTATTTTAATTTACACAGCAAAAGGGACTTTGTGGGTATGATTGAGTTGAAGGCTATGAGATGGAGAGATTCTCTTGGATTATCTGGCTGAGCCCAATATAATTATGACAGTCCATACATGGGAAAGAAGGAGACAAAAACAACAAAGAAGGAGCTGTGACTATGAAAACAAGGTCAGACTGATATGATAGGAGAAAAACTCAACTGGCCATTGCTGGCTTTGAAGATGGAGAGAATCATGAGCCAAGGAATGTGGCAGCCTCTAGAAGCTGGAAAAAGTAAGAAAATGGATTCTTCCTTAGAGCCTCTAGAAAGAAATGCAGCTAGGCCTGTACTTTCATTTTAGCCTACTGAGACCTATATTGGACTTCTGACCTCCAGAATTATAAGACAACAAATTTGTGTGATTATAAGCCAACATATTTGTGGTAACCAGTACAGCAGCAAGAGGAAAGCTAATACGCATGACTGTTTCTCCTACTAGATGAATAGCTCCTTTAAGGCAGACACCAGATCTTGGTTGTTAGTCTAATGCTATTACCTACTTTGGTGCCTCATGTATACATATATAACAGGCACTCAATAGATGTTTCTGTAGTAAATTTCTATTAAATTTCAATGCAATTTTGAATTCATATCTTTAATTTGGGTTATGAAAATACAAATAGGAGATAAATCTGGACAATTACCAGCTAATCATTTTAGATGGAATTCAACCTGTATTAAAGGCAAGTTAATAGATTCCTAGAATTGCATTGATGTGAAAAATTACTCCATTAACTCATCGTCCAATCTGTAATGTCTTAGACCAATAGGAGTTAACAAAGGAAGTAATGGAGACAATATCCCATACTGGTGAATAAAAATTGGGAATCAAATTTCTTGGTATTAAATGTCATCTCTGCCATCTATAAACTGTGATCTTGGGAGGATTCCCATTTTTGTCTGTGAACTTCCATTTTGTCATCTATTAAGTGATAGATAGTAGCAAAAAAAAAATTTTTTTTTAATTTATTTGACAGAGAGAGATCACAAGCAGGCAGAGAGGGAGGCAGAGAGAGAGGAGGAAGCAGGCTCCCTGCTGAGCAGAGAGCCCGATGCAGGGCTCGATCCCAGGACTCCAAGATCATGACCTGAGCCGAAGGCAGCAGCTTAACCCACTGAGCCACCCAGGCGCCCCAGTAGCAAAAAAATTTTTTAAAAATAACAAAAGAAGGAAACAATTTCTGCCTTTGGGATGATCATTGGAAGCATCAAGATATGTGTAAATTACCCTCATAACAAAGTAGGTCATTGTAGAATAAATGCAACCCAACTTAAGTCAAATTGTCACAGTGACTATAAGTGACAGTAATTCTAGAAAGGTTTCCATGATTAAGCTGGATGTGACACTTATGGAATAACTTTTTGGAGGAGAGAAATTTTGAGGATGCTTAAAGGGAAGACTGTACCATGTGGGAAAGCTGGAAAAAGCACATGCTCAGCCATCGCAAAGAATTATTCCTGGGGGAGGAGACATGAGAGCAGTTAGAAGAAAAACACACATCATTCAGAGTTGGGAGTAGGATTTACAAATCTCCTCAAGTCTTTTGAGAAAGTAATACAACTAACGTGTTTATGTAGCTGTATGATGCAGAAGAAATAGCAAAGTTAAGGCAGAGGGACAAACAAGAAGATTGCTGTCGTATTTCAGAGATAAGAGGGTAGAAGCCTGACGGAGGCTGCAGCAGTGAGAAAGAATGAGGCAATCCCAAAAGCACTGCAGAGGAACACACTTGGTGGGGGTGAAGGAAAGGGCAGGGCGCCATGCTTCATCACCTGATGACGGCAGTGCCTCTTGTAGAAAATGATGTGCATTCCAGAAACTCATCTAGGCCAAAAACATGACCCCACGTGGGACATGGCAAGATTAATGAAAATGCAAATGAGACTCCTTCAGCACTGATTCATGCCACACAATACAGTGGCACCATGACCTTATAGTGGTTGTTTTTCTCCCAGCCTGAGTAACTTCCTAAACATACAAAATAATAAGTCACCCACTGTTACATCAAGAATGTCCAATCTCCTGCTTTAAGAAAGGGTTTTCTAATCTGTGGGGTTGGTTTCTATATAGTTTGCATCATCATTTGAAGTAATTCACTCTATATGAACACAAGTCATTAACATTCAGTTAAAATGTCAACCTTAGAAGTAATACCTAAAAGAAACAACCTCCACTTCCACTGATCAGGCAAAAGAAAACATTCATAAAGCACCCAGGCTGCTTATTCATGGACTGATTTTATAGGCAGTGCTGAAAGATGCATGTTTAGGGGGCATTGGAAATGTACTTCTGAAAAAATGATTTTTCTTGACTACTGTGACAAAGCAGTGAATTTGTGCTATAGAACAGCCATGAATTATTGGATAATCACATATCTTCTCAGAATAAATAAAATTCTGAATCAATATTGATTTAAAAAGAGAGTCTGGAAGCAAACAAGAACATGAATTGAGTTTGAAGGTTATCAGCTTGGGGTTTCTAATATTTCTTTCTAGCCATATTTATATTTATTGCCCAACATGAGGTACTCAAAAAAAAAAAAAGAGCAAAGACATACTCTAATTACGCTGGAGAAATTCCTTATTTTCTTTCAGTATCATAGGTTATGCGTTTCATTATTACACAGGACGATATTCCCTTGGCTCCTATAAAATAACAATTTCACAATCAGAGATAGGAAATGAAGAGTATATTTGCTTGCCCTGAATATAAAAATAAGTGACTTCATCTTGCCTTTCCATCTGCAGAATTCAGGCAATAACACAGTAAATGAATAAAGTTTGGGAGAAATGATAGTTTTCATCATTATACAGATACAAAAATGAACTTCTGTAAAGGAGAAAATTTTTTGAAGTTATAGTTGAATAAAAGACTTTCTGTTGAATTTAGGAATAAACACTACTAAAGAAAAATAGCAAGAATTTGTCAATTTATCACAAATGCATAAAGCAGCTTGGTAGCTAGTGATAACATTTCTCCTACTTCTTCATATTGTTCACGGGTTATTGATGAGAACAAAATTAAACTGCACATCAACTCTGACTTTTGCCACGACTCAAGATGGTGGAAAATAATAATCACTGGCAAAACATCCCTATCCCTGGGCCTGAATGTAGGGAAGAAAAACACGATTTAGTGTGTACTATCTACCCACAAGACATCATGATCCAACAAATAAAAACTCAGGTGGAATACACTATTAGAATCTGTGTTAGATGAATGCCTCTATTTATAGGATAATTCGGGAAAAATTGTGGTAAACTACGTTTTTTCACCAATGGGTCAGACTAGTTACTTAGAATGACAAATGGGGGAATAGCAGACAACAGGGATTACACACAACCTACTGGATTGACCCACCCTAAATTGTTAAATGCATTCAGAGAAAAGAAAGAGAGAGATTAAGATTCTTCTTCCTCAGAGCTGGGATGGGGGGAGTGGATGTGTGTTACGGAACAAGATAATCACTTGGAATGGATGCCTCGGGACTTACCTCACTTCCTCCTATAGTCCTGTCTCCTTGGATGGAGTCAAAAATAAAATAGCCCAGATTATATACTTGTAAATTCTATGGAGCATCTGTGAGGAATATTTTTTCCTCACAAAATGGATTTTCAACAAAGAGACTGAACATATTGTGAACTCATTGTCAAAAGAAAACTTTGGTCTTACTTCTTTGACCTTCTATATAGATTTGGAGGTGGGAGTGAAAGAATAGGGAAGGAAAATCTAGCCCTCAAGACAAGGGTTTGCCTCATAATCTGCCATGATGGTAGTAAAACAAAACTGTGAAGAAAAATCTGCAAGTAAAAGTTTACTTGTCAGCTCTAATTCCAGAAGTATGAGAGGTTCAACTCTCTCCATATCCAGAATCTATAAATTATGGATATAAAGCTTAAAGAGTATCTTCTAAAGAGCACTGAAAAGCTGACAAAGCAGTGAAGAAATACCAGGCCAAAATCTAAGTGAAAGTGGAGACCTGGAGAGAGCAAGATACTACCAAAGCTACCATAGTCTCAAAGATATTTACCAACTTAGCAAATTCAAGGAACAAGGGGAACAGAAGACAGAGATCAGAGGCTGCTCAAGAGAAGAAGTCAAATGGGAAAACATCACTCCATTAATTTGGAACTCCAAAGGGATACACCCTCAGGATGAAACCCACCTCACCCTTACCAAAATCACCTGACGCTGAGCAGAAAGATGGGGGAACACCTTCATTTGAATTTGCAGTGTATGTGAAGTAATCTCAAGTAGGTTCAATCTGTAGGTATTCCTAGGCAGCTGACAGACAAACAACAGACTTCTGATGGAATGTATCTTATTCTAAGAATTCTCACAAATAAATTTCCAAAGAAAATATATAGCAAACAATAAAAAAATAACAAATTATATAAAGAAACAAGATACTGTGAAAGAACTAGATATACACAGACAACAGAAATAGACCCATAAAGTCTCCAGATATTTACATGATTACTCCCAAATTATAAAACAACTAAGCTTACTGTTTTTTCTTTTTTTTCTTTTCAGCAATAAAAGACAAACGTGAAAATAAATGTGATGAACTATGTTTTTAAAACTACCTGGCAGATTCAGAAATGAAGCAAATTGAATCTGGAAGTGAAAAACACAATAAATAAAATGTAAAATTCCATGGATAAGTTTGATAGCAGATTGGACACAGCTGAAGAGGCAACTGGCAAACAAGAAAGTAAGTCAAAATAAACTATTCAGAATATAGCAGAAAGAAACTAAGAATGGAAATTACCAAAGGCTAGTTGATAAAATGAGCATAGGGTGAAAGTTTTAATATATGTCAAATCAGATTTCTAGATTTATTCAAGTACAATTTGTTCAAGAAAAAAGAATGAAATAAAGAAACTTCCAGGCCAAAAAAAAAAAAAAAAAATTGCCATCAGTAGAGTCTCACTAACATATATTAAGTATGTATTTCTTTAAAAAAAAAAAGATTTATTTATTTATTTTAGAAAGAGGGAAAGAGTACATGTGTGTGCAAGTGGGGGGAAGGGCAGAGAGAGAATCTTCAAGCAGACTACCCACTGAGAGCTGGATCCTGACTTGGGGCTCAATCCCATGACCCATGAGATCGTGACCTAAGCTGAAACCAAGAGTCAGATGTTCAACCAACTGAGCCACTCAGGTGCCCCTTAAGTAGTTATTTCTGAGAGAAGAAAAAGTGGCCCAGATGGAAGGTCTTTGATGAAAAAAGAAATGAAGAACTCCAGGGGGAAAAAGGAATGATCACTGGCTATATAAAACAATAATAATAAAGTCTCGTGGGGTTAAATAAAATGAGAGAAAATTATTTCAATAAGAGAATGTAATCCAAAGATAAGGGTAAAATATTAATAAATTTTAACCTCAAAATTGTTCATGCAACAGTATGCATGCTGCAGTTTTTAAAAGAGTAGAACCACCATATATTACTTTGAAAACAGTGGAGGAAGGAAAATAGAATAAGAAAAATTAGCTAATCCAAAATCAAAGAAGAAAGAGAAGAAAAATAAACACAGAACAGTCAGAGGAATGAGAAAGCACAGTGTAATGTGATGTATATTGTTATGGAGCAAATGTTTGTGTCTTCCCAAAATTCATATGTTGAAAGTCCTAATCCCCAATATAATGGTATTTGGAGATAGTGTCTTTGAGCAGTAATTAGATTTAGATGAGAATCCTAAGGGTGGGATTAGTGTCCTTATAAGAAGAGGAAGAGAGATCAGAACTAACTCTCTCTGCCATGTGAGGACCCAGTGAGAGCCAAATTAACTGGTACCTCGATCTTGGACTTCCTAGTCTCCAGAATTGCAATAAATAAATCTCTGTTGTTCAAGCCACCCAGTCTATGACATTTTGTTATAGCAAACTAAGACATACATAAACTCAAATATATTGATACTACATTAACTATAAAGGACTAAATGTGCTTGTGAAAGATAAAAATTGTCATACTGGAAAAATAATTGAATATGCTGTATGTATATCCCCCCAATAAAGGTTAAAGCAAATGGATGAAAAAGTAAATAGTATGTAATTTTTAACAAAAAGAAAGGAATTATAGGTAATGTCTGAAACAGAAATTAAGGTAAAAAGCATTAGTAGCAATAAAGAGGATCACTTCTAATGATAAAGTCCCATTAACAAAGAAGAGACAATAATTTTAAATACATGCACTTAACAAAATTTAAAATATAAATGTTTAGAACTACATGGAGAAATAGACAAATCCACAACCATAGTAGGAAATTTTAACATACTTTCTCAGTATTTCTCACTATTATAAAACATTAAAAAAATCAGTAAATGTACATTCTCCTCAATAAATGGTGAAAGGACAATGGATATCCATAAAGAAAAAAATAATAAACTTCGAGCCCTACTCACATCAGACACAAACATCAATTCTAGACAGAAAGACCTAAAGTGAAGGATAAAATTATAAAGACTTTATGACCTCAGAGAGAGGATTTATTAAGCAATAGTACAAAAAGTACTAGTCATAAAGGAAATAAGTGATAAATTTAACTACAACGAGAATAAGAAATTCTGTTCATCAAAAAACTCAATAAAGAGAGGGACATGACATCCATAGAGGGTAGTAGTGACAGGATAACATTGAATTATTAATACCGAGGATATATAAAGAACTATGGATCAAAGAGAAAAAGGCTGGTGGCAATAAAAAAAAAAGGAGCAAAAGACTTAGGCAGGAACTTCAGAGGAAGAAATCCAAATGGCAAATAAATAATAAAGTAGCATTCAATCTCATTAATAATTAGGCAGATATAAATGAAAACCACAAAAAGAAGTAACTATAGGCCCTGCAAACACTTGCAAAAAAGGGAAAAGTTTGATAATAGGATGTATTGACAAAGACACGGAATAGTGAGAACTTGTACACTGCCCACAAAAATAAAATTGGTACGGAAAATACTGCTTCGGAAGTTTGGCCTGATCTCACCCTACGACAGAGTGATTTCAGTCCTATATTTTATCCCAAACTACTGCATGTGTGTATAAAGATACAGAGACAATAATGTTCATGGCAGCATTTTTTGTAATAGCCAAAAATTCAAAACAAGTCAATGGCCATTGAAAGTAGAGAAGATAAATTACAGTATAGTCACAATGGAATACTAAGCAGTCACCTCCTTGCTCCAGGTAACAAGTGTCCCAAGTTTTGTGATCATTGTTTCCCCATTTTTATTGTCTTTTATCATCTCTTATGTATTCCTAAATCATATAACTTAGCTTTGGTTATTTTTGGTTGTACACAAATGGAATGTGGGCTAGTTTGGGAGTTTTGTGGGGTTTCTTGGTCTTTCTCCCTTATCATGGTTTGTGAGATTCCTGTGCCTGTACGTGGGTTTTCTCTCTCTTTGTCCAACACGCACAGAAACACACACATACCCATGAACACGGAAGAAAGTAAAATTCTACTTTTTCCAAACGAAAAGTCCCACAAAGGATATTCATATTACTTCAGAGATGCAGGTCATCCAAGTTCAGATTCAAAGAGTCCCTCTAGTGAGCCAAGTGAGAGACCAGCTCTCTAGCATCTTGATTATAGCTGCAAAGCCTGTCTCACTTTAGCAAGTCACTTCTCTGACTCAAAATACGTAATATTTTGACTATATATTAGTCATCAATACAGTTATTTATTTAATCTTCTGTTTTCTCCACTAGAACATAAGTTCTAAGAGGACAGGGGCTTTCTTTTGTTTAGTACTGTATGTTCCACCACCTGGAACAGCAGTTCTGGTCCAGAGGAGCTGCTGATTCAATATTAGTTATGAACATATAATGGAGTATCTCTTAGAGCTGTCCTTTTAAAGTTATTTGTGCTACTACTTTATACTTACTCTCCAACATAGGCAGATGCCAGTTAGACTTTTCATAACGT
Organism: Lontra canadensis; assembly: GCF_010015895.1. Lineage (NCBI taxonomy): Eukaryota > Metazoa > Chordata > Mammalia > Carnivora > Mustelidae > Lontra > Lontra canadensis. Next base: position 8,930,777 of record NW_022631034.1, read on the forward strand.
TGTGCACGCAAGTGTTGGCCAGAATGCGTCATAACATTGACTTAAGAAATGTGGCGCCTTTGCATTTTAAAAGCCTGACAGCCCTCCAGATTTCCAATTGCTTTCCGGAGAGAGATAATGAAGATAAGCTTGCAAGGCGGGAGCACTTCTCCAGCACATTTTAGTCACTTGGGTTATTTCAGTGACATTTCTGCCAATAGATGTTCCCTACTGCTGAGGCAGCCAAGGATGGGTGGCATTTGGGCCTCAGGCTCACAAAGAAGAAATAACATGGGATAAGATTCTCAGCACTTTCGAAGGGTGATTCTTCTTTCACATTTTATTGACCCCAAAGGCCTGCAAATTAACATTACCTTCCCTCTCACTACTATTTTTTTAGATGAGTAAAATATTTTAGAGAGGTTTCTACCTCTCAAAAAACACTGATTCTATCTGTAGAATCACTGTAGTTATCTGTTTCTTTAGCCATAGATTTCCCTGTTGATTTCAGTGCCCTAGGAAAAATTTCTCAGAGGTGGCATCCTTTAGAGGAGCTTTACAGAAAGGTCCACAGGGGCACCTGGGTGGTTGAGTAAGTTAAGCATCTGCCTTCAGCTCAGGTCATGATCCCTGGGTCTTGGGATTGAGCCTCGTATTGGGCGCTGTGCTCAGTGGAGAGTCTGCTTCTCCCTTTCCTTCTCCTCCTGCTGTTCTTCCTGCTTGTACTCTCCCACCTCACCCACTCTGTCAAATAAGTAAATAAATAAAATCTAAGAAAAAATAAATTAAAAAAAAGAAAGGTCCATACAGCTGTGTACAAGTAGGTATTTTAGGCGGAAGATAACTGAGGTTACAGCCCAAACCCAATCATTCTCACAGCTTCCTAACAGTAGGATACCTGAATTAAGGTAGCTAGATTAGTTTACAAAATCAGACAGACCAACCAATCAAGCAGTCCAACCAACACTTGAGCTCTTAACTAAAACCTCCTGGGTCTTCTCATTCTTGCAGGAATCCCCAGAACTTCTGAGACACTTGTTTTTTACTCAGGTCTATTAGGTAGCCCTATGTTCTCAAGTAAAGAGCAGCTCTGGCCATCTTTTCTATGCCAAGATCATACCAATCCAAGGGACTTCACAACTGTTTTCCACTTAGGCCAAGATTAGAATCAGAAGACTGAGAAACATTTCTCCATTACTTCTGAAATTTATATCTATTTCTTAATGTTCACTTTCCCCCCAATCTTAGTTAGATGTGCTTATTCATTTAGTAATATACAGTCAAAACTTTTAAATTATGGTATTCTGTTTAATACACAAAAATTTCCCATGCACATTCTAATTCATGAAAGTTTTACAACAAAATATAACCAATGTTGAGGCACACATGAAGAAATAAAAATCTCTTAACAGATTAAAAAGATAACTATATAAAATAATTACAAAACTACATTGTTGGGTTTATAACACATAAAGATGTAGTAGAAAGAGAGTGAAACAGATAACAGTTTATATTTGAGTCCTTATGTCTTTGGTTCAATCTGTAACATTCAACAAATCATTTTGCCTTTTGATTTTTTAGTTTCTGTTAAAAGAAGGATATAACCCATACATTACTTACGTCACAGATGGGAAAATCAAATGAAATCACAATGTGAAATCATTTATTAAAAGGACATTTCCATGAATGTGAGAAAGTATACTTATGATCATTATTACTACTTTACAGTAGATAACCTATGTAAAATGTCTGACACATCACAGGTTCTCAATAAAAATTTTCCCTTCTCCTCCCTATTTTCCTAAGAAGCCAGCTCAGTTTTACCCCCCACACCCATGCCACCCACTCTGTCCTCTTTTATCTTATTAGTGAGAATTAGAGGAAAGGATCATCTTTACATCTTCCTTTCTTGGCTTTAGCTTCTGTTTTCCAGGATCCACCAGGGCTAAAAGGGCTCTCACAGGCCCCACCTCCAAGAGCTCTTAAACTTAGAGGCTCAGGCAACCTATGATACTATTCATGGACTGAAAGACCTTAAAATACAAACATGTCCTGACTGAAAACTCCCTTTTCAGGTGATTTCAACCTCTGAACAGTTTTCTCTGAGTATCGAACAGGATTGATTTTATTTCACTGAGCACTTACACTGTGAAGCACGGCCAGACACAAAGATGAGTCCGAAACAAGCCCTCTGATGGAGCGTTGCAGAATAAAAGTGGTAATGCGCATGCGCACGCACACCAACACAAGAAGAACTGAGAGCCTGGGAGTGTAACAAATGCCTCTGGAAATGGGAGGGATTTAGCTGAGGAAACCAGGAAGGCCTTTAAATTGAGGAGGTGCCATTTGATCAGGACTTGGAAAGAAGAGAGAGAGACTGGGCCCAGTGGGTGAAGAAAGGAAAATGTGGGATGGGGGAATTCAGTGTCAGGAAATAGTGAATCATACAAGAAGAAAATGAGTAAATATGGTCATGGCTAGCTTAACTTAAAGATGTGTTCAGATCAGCTAGTTTTACCTTTCTTAATAATTTGAATTTAACCTTGTTCTCATACCTCATTAGAAAAACCAATGAGTAAGATTCATTAAGTAATATGTCACATATTGCTTCCAGAAAACCTATTCTGAAATTCAGAAATTTTGGATGATAACTTGTCTTTAAAATTTAACATGGCTTACTTTGGAAAACAGTGTGGAGAGTCCTCAAAAATTAAAAGGAGAGCTACCCTATGACCCTGCAATTGCACTACTGGGTATTTACCCCAAAGATTCAGATGTAATGAAAAGAAGGGCCATCTGTACCCCAATGTTTAATAGCAGCAATGGCCACAGTCACCAAACTGTGGAAAGAACCAGGATGTCCTTCAACGGATGAAAGGATAAAGAAGATATGGTCCATATATACAATGGAATATTATGCCTCCATCAGAAAGCATGAATACCCAACTTTTTTATCAACATGTTTGGGACTGGAGGAGATTATGCTGAGTGAAATAAGTCAAGCAGAGGTGCCTGGGTGGCTCAGTGGGTTAAGCCTCTGCCTTCAGCTCAGGTCATGATCTCAGGGTCCTGGGATCGAGCCCCACATCAGGCTCTCTGCTCAGTGGGGAGCCTGCTTCCTTCCTTCTCTCTCTGCCTGCCTCTCTGCCTACTTGTGATCTCTGTCTGTCAAATAAATAAATAAAATCTTAAAAAAAAAAAGAAAAGAAATAAGTCAAGCAGAGAAATTAAATTATCATATGGTTTCACTTACTTGTGGAGCATAAGGAATAACATGGAGGACATTAGGAGAAGGAAAGGAAAAGTGAATTGGGGAAAATCGGAGGAGGAGACGAAGCATGAATGACTATGGACTCTGAGAAACAAACTGAGGGTTTTGGAGGGGAGGGATGTGGAGGGATGGGTGGCCCTGGTGATGAGTATTAAGGAGGGCACATATTGCATGGAGCACTGGGTGTGGTGCATAAACAATCTTGGAACACTGAATAAAATAAAATAAAATTAAGAGGCTAAAAAAATAAAATAAAATAAAATTTAACATAGCTTTTGCACCAGTCTGTTTCCAGCCCTCCATTTCTTTGATGTCACTTAAAAAAAAAAAAAAAAAAAATTCTACACTTTTCCTTAGGAAAGCTTTTTACTCTATAAGTTACTTTATTTCATAATAGAAACTGTACCTGATTTGTAGTTTAAGTACTTTGTAAACATATAAAGAATAGAAAACAGATATGTTTGAGCAGTCAAGTTTCTTCAAAATGTGCTTTAGAAAAAAATGCTGAAACGATGTAAATCAAGATGCAGTGAATATGTGAGGCACGGGCAATGTTACGAATTGCAGAAGCTTGATTAGCATGTGTGCCGTGTTTGGTGTATTTAAATCATTGTTAGCAATTGTGCTAATGCCATACGTTTTATGTTTTTTAGACTCAGTATAATATGTTCATTATATGAAAAGTATAATATGTTCATTATACGAAAAGCCAACTTTTGTATTGCATTTTTACATCATGTTCCCTATGCTTAAGGAATATATTAGTTTGTGTTTTTGCAAAAGAACATTTAGCTATGCTTATAAAAGTATAACAAATAACTAACAATCTTTTGTCAATATTTATTCAGGCTGGTATCACATCACTAAGCCAAGTATTAGAAAAAAATATCAGTATCATCAAGAAATTTTACTTTACCAGAATTATTTGACAGAGCAACCAATCACGAAAAACAAAGAGTTTCCTGCTAAATATCACATTTAACAAGATCATCTGACCAATCAGGACAAGGTCCTTGCCACAATCACTGACTTGAGTTTTGTTCTGTAGATCCTAATGGGTTCTGACATAGGTGGCATAAACTCAGTGTTTTTTGAAAGATTCATTTGTAAAATCTGCTCTAAATGGGTACCTTGATATGACAATAAAATCAATTTTGGCTCTTCCTCTCTCTTTCACACTGTACATACACATAATACACTCACAAGTTCAGAACAAATGCTCAAAATCAAGCATTGGTGTCCTGAAAATGTGTTCCAAAGAATGTCTATTATATTGTCAAAAGGAATTCTGCTCCCTGAGGCATATGCCACTATGAGAATGTTCTGTATGTTTACTGTTTCCACACTCTGCCACAATCTATTACAGGACATGGAAGTTTCTGTATGGAACATTAAATGTACTAACCAGTGAAATGAACATTAAGATTTGTCAACAATACTAAACTATGGTACAACAGAAATTTTCTCTGCAGGCATACATCTTTCTTATTCTTATGGTTTTATGGAAGACATCCAAAGAAAACAAATGTAATCAATTCCATCCCTTCTTACTACTTATATAGTTTGGCATAAAAGAAGTAATCTGTTAAGTATCATCACAGAAATACTTTTAAATAATGTTACTTTTTGTATTTTTGGTTTTAAGGATGATTAGAACTTTTAGAATTCCTGTGGTAAGGAGAAGATAATTACTTGTTCTTTTCAATGCAATGATTAAAATTGAGATGATAACAGTGATTCATAGAAATCTGCCATGGTACAACTTTCTATTTTGAGGATATATTATTAATTTATTTTTTAAGACAATTCAAATCAGTCTCCAAACAGAGGTTGATTTTTAATTAATTTTGTAATAATAATTTCAGCACACAAATTACTACTTAAAATCAACATCAAGGGGCATCAAGGGGCACCTGGGTGGCTCAGTGGGCTAAGCCTCTGCCTTCGGCTCAGGTCATGATCTCAGGGTCCTGGGATGGAGCCCCACATTGGGCTCTCTGCTCAGCGGGGAGCCTGCTTCCCCCTCTCTCTCTGCCTGCCTCTCTGCCTACTTGTGACCTCTCTCTCTCTGTCAAATAAATAAATAAAATCTTTTTTAAAAAATCCACATCAAAATTTACTCATTCTTTTTTCACATTTCTAATTAAATGCCATTCTGTAGTTTCATCACTACAAAAAATAAATAGCTTTCTTTTTGAATAACTGAAGAAGTTAGATAAGTTTATAAAGAAAGGAAAAACTTCACTAGAAGAGTAGAAAATAAAAGTGAACCAGGTTAATCAAACACCAGGTTTCTGAGGCACCTGGGTGGCTCAGTGGGTTAAAGCCTCTGCCTTGGGCTCAGGTCATGATCTCAAGGTCCTGAGATCGAGCCCCACATCGGGCTCTCTGCTCAACAGGGAGCCTGCTTCCTCCTCTCCCTCTGCCTGCCTCTCTGCCTACTTGTGATCTCTGTCTGTCAAATAAATAAAATCTTAAAAAAAAAAAAAAAAAACCAGGTTTCTGGCTAAGCTTTTCCTTTTGCTTGACCATGTTACTGCTTTCAGCTCATAGTCCCAAGCCCCAATCGTACTTCCCCACATAAACAATTCAGTTTTCTCAGCAAGCTCTGAGCTGCTAAGAAACCGTCTATGTTTCAAAGTGAAATTGAGTAGGTTAACTATTTTCCACTAAGGGTGGTCCTGACCAGATGAAACGCTTTCTTCAATGAATAGAAAAATTATATTTGTCAATGTTTCACTCTCTGGCTTTACAAGCCAGACCTGGTAACCTGGCAAAGAATGTCAAGTTCCTAAAATTCACGTTATAGGCTTTCCTTTGGATCTAGGAGGAAAGAAAGTATTCCTGGGGTCTTTGTATTCAGAACGTTCCCAAGCATTGTTTCCTACTGCAAAGATGGCCAAGGGTTTGTGTCTACAGATGTCTAAAGGTGGCATCTTCCACATAATCTATATGGAATAGTATTCCTGACCTCTTGCCCTGTGCTAACGTGTTCTGTTCTCAACCTAGCCTATAAAAGCACACCAAAATATGATAAATATGTAGCTATAGAAGTAGACAGAAATAAATGAATGGGGACTCTTGTTAATATGCAAACACGTATCATGAATCTCTGATTGGAAACGTAAGAAACATTTCGTATAATAAGGCATACTTGTTATCTGGTTACAAAAGCAAGAGGATATTTATTAACACTTTTAAGTTTTTAGGGGAAATTTAAGGATATGCTACAAGTCTAGGTACAACCCAAAACCATATATTTAAAGTATAAACACAAAAAAACCCAGGTTCTAAGACCCAAGCCTAATCCTGGCCCAGCGCCAACAATCTTAGTGACATGGGGCAAGTTCTTTAAGTTTTCTGAGGCTCAACCTCCTAACCTTGAAACAAAGGGATGGAGCCAATCCCCAAATTCCTTTGGTCGTTGAATAAAAATAACTATAACTGCCAAAGATCAAGAGATAGAGAATTCAGGATAGAGCCTACCCAGACTGCTCTGTTCCAAAGTTGTGTTAAGTAGAGAACCGGACACTTCAGAGTAGGTCTGTAGAGAGGGCACAGAAGCAATAAAATTCCTGGAGCAGATACCCGAGCAACTTTAGTAGAGATCATATGCAGGTTGTATTCAGAACATTCAAGGGAGGGGCGCCTGGGTGCTCCAGTCCATCGGGCCGCAGACTCTCGGTTTCTCTCAGGTTGTGATCTGATGGGTCCCTGGATTGAGCCCCACCTTGGCTCCTCTGTGCTCAGTGGGGAGTCTGCCCTCCCCCACTCTGGCACACACTCTTCCTCTCTCTCTCTCAAATAAATAAATTTACAGGAAAAAAAATAAATATTCAAGGGAAATTCAGAGGTGTATCTTGGGTTCCTGCAGAGATCAAACAGAAAGTTGAATAGTACTCCAAAGCTCTGATACAGGATCAGAGTGGGAATGAGGTAGGCTAGTGACAGGGATCAGTGCTTTCAGAGACAGAAAAGCAGGAATGGGAGGGAAAATGTAACTTCCCTGTTTAAGTAACAGGAAACTGAGAATTTAATAAATCTCATCTGAATGTGGTTTGTCTCCACTTGGGGACATTAGTAATATGTCTATCGATAGGACCATTTTTGTTGGTTATATGAAAGACCACACATGTGCTAGGAGGGAAGAATTAAACTAAGAAGCCTGTTAGGAAAGAGGAGTGAGTAGGCGGATTGGGGCTGTGGTCTCAATCTGAGACGGAGAAATCACTTCACTTTCCCTGTTGCATGTAGTTACCACCCAGCAAGTGGAGTTGTTTTACCAAATACTTTAAACTTCATGCTCTATCTATCTGGGGGCAGCAAGGATATGTAAATGGGAAATCACAGGCTCACCTCATTTCCTAAGGCAGGGAATCGAATTTCTTTTAATCAAGAAAAAGTCTTTTGAAAAGTAGAAAACTTTATGCAGTTTGTCAGATCTTTATTGCACTTGTCTGCACAACTTACTTAACCTTTCTATGCCTGTTTCCTCATCTATAAAACAGAAACATAGAACCAACTTCAAAGAGTTCTTCAGTAGATTGAGTAAATTAGCATAAGTAAAACATTTAGAATAGTATCCAACAAATAGTAAGTGCCATATACACAAATATTTTGTTATTGCTGCTGTCACATCATCACACTCAACGACCAGATAGCTTTTTACAGTGCATAACAATTAGTCTTCTTGATTTTCAAGAAAATCCAAAATAAGAAACATTTGGGAAATAAAATGAATTCCATTCCAGAATAACCAACTTTATCTGGTTTATTTTCTTTCAAGATTTTATCTAAATTCAAATTAGTTGACATATAATGTAGTAGTAGTTTCAGGGGTAGAATTCAATGATTCATCAATTTCATATAACACCCAGAGCTCATTTTATCAAGTGCTCTCCTTAATGCCCATCACCCAATTAACCCATCCCCCCACCAACACCCAATATTTTCCCCTATTAGAGTCTCTTATGGTTTGCCCCCCTCACTGTCTTTATCTTATTTTCTTTTCCTTCCCTTCCCTTGTGTTCATTTATTTTGCTTCTAAATTCCACATATGAGTGAAATTATACAGTACTTGTCTTTCTCTGACTAACTTATTTCACTTAACACAATACCCTCTAGTTCCATCCACGTGGTTGCAAATGGCAAGATTTCATTCATTTTGGTGGCTGAGTAATATTGCACTGTATGTATATATGTGTGTGTGTGTATATATACACACACACACACATATATATACCACCATATATATATCACCTCTTCATTATCCATTCATCTGTCAATGGACTTTGGGTTCTCTTCATTTTTTGGCTATTGTGGACAGTACTGCTATAAACATTGGGGTGCAGGTGCCCTTTCAAATCACTATTTTTGTATCATTTGGTAAAATACCTAGTAGTACAATTACTGGGCCTTAGGGTAGTTCTATTTTTCATGTTTTGAGGAACCTCCATACTGTTCTCTAGAGTGGCTGTACTAATTTGCATTCCCAACAAGAGTGTAAGAGGGTTCCCCTTCCTCTGCGTCTATTTCCTGAGTTATTAATTTTAGCTATTCTGACGGGTATGAGGTGATATCTCATTGTGGTTTTGATTTATATTTTCCTGATGATGAGTGATGCTAAGCATTTTTTCACATGTCTGTCAGTCATCTGTATGTCTTCATCAGAGAAATGTCTGTTCATGTCTTCTGCCCATTTCCTAAGTGTATTTTTTATTTTGGGGGTGTTGAGTCTGATAAGTTCTTTATAAATTTTGGATATCAGCCTTTTATCTGATACATCATTTGGAAATATCTTCTCCCATTCCAGGTTGCCGTTTACTTTTTTGATTATTTCCTTCATTGTGCAGAAGCTTTTTATCTTGATGAAGTCCCAGTAGTTCATTTTGCTTTTGTTTTGCTTGCCTATGGAGACTTGACGAGTAAGACGTTGCTGCAGCCAAGTTCAAAGAGGTTGCTGGCTGTGTTCTTCTCCAGGATTTAGATAGATTCCTGTCTCACGTGTAGGTCTTTCATCCATTTTGAATTTGTTTTTGTATATGCCATAAGAAAGTAGTCCACTTTCATTCATCTACATATTGCTGGCCAAGTTTCCCCAACACCATTTGTTGAAGAGATGGTCTTTTTTCCATTGGATATTCTTTCTGTCTTTGTGGAAGATTAGTTGACTATATAGTAGTGGTTCCATTTCTGGTTTCTCCATTCTGTTCTATGGATCTATGTGTCTGTTTTTGTGCCAGTACCATACTGTCCTGATGATTACAGCTTCATAATACAGCTTGAAGTCCAGAATTGTGATGCTTCCACGTTTGCTTTCCTTTTTTTAAGATTGCTTTGCCTATTTGGTGTCTTCTCTGGTTTCATACAAATTTTAGAATTGCTTGTTCTAGCTCTGTGAAAAATGCTGGTGGTATTACACTAAAGGGGTAGATTTCTCTGGGTAGTATAGATATTTTAGCAATATTTGTTCTTCTAATCCATAGCATGGAATGTTTTTCCATTTCTTTGTGCCTTCCTCAATTTCTTTCAAGAGAGTTCTATAGTTTTCAGAATATATGTCTTTTGCCTCTTTGGTTGGGTTTATTCCCTGGAATATTTTGGTTTTGGTGCAATTGTAAATGGGATTGATTCCGTGGTTTCTATTTTTGCTGCTTCATTATTGGTGTATAGAAATGCAACAGACTTCTGTACATTGATTTTACATCTTGCAACTTTGCTGAATTCCGTATCAGTTTTAGCAACTTTTTAGTGGAGACTTTTGGGTTTTCTATATAGATTATCATGTCATTTGCAAAGAGTGAAAGTTTGACTTCCTCCTTGTCAATTTGGATGCCATCTATTTCTTTTTGTTGTCTGATTGCTGAGTCTAGGACTTCCAGTACTACGTTGAACAACAGTGGTAAGAGTGGACATCCCTGCCTTGTTCCTGACGTTAGGAGAAATGTTCTCAATTTTTCCCCATTAAGGATGATATTAGCTGTGGGTTTTTTGTATATGGCCTTTATGATGTTGAGGTATGTCCTTCATATCCCTATTCTTTTGAGGATTTTTTTCAAGAAACGATGCTGTATTTTGCCAAGTGCTTTTTCTGCATCTATTGAGAAGATCATATGGTTCTTATCCTTTATTTTATTTTATTTTATTTTTAAAGATTGCATTTATTTATTTGACAGACAGAGATCACAAGTAGGCAGAGAGGCAGGCAGAGAGAGAGGAGGAAGCAGGCTCCCCGCCAAGCAGAGAGCCCGATGCGGGGCTCGATCCCAGGACATTGGGACCATGACCCGAGCCAAAGGCAGAGGCTTTAACCCACTGAGCCACCCAGGCGCCCCATGGTTCTTATCCTTTATTTTATTAATGTGGTGTATCACCTTGATCGATTTGGGTATATCAAACTACCCCTGTAGCCCAAGAATAAATCCCACATGGTTGTGGTGAATAATTCTTTTAATGTACTGTTGGATTCAATTTCCTGGTATCTTGTTGAGAACTTTGGCATCCATGTTCATTAGGGATATTGGTCTATAATTTTCCTTTATAGTGGGGTCTTTGTCTGATTTTGGAATCAGGGTAATGCTGGCCTCATAGAATGAGTTTGGAAGATTTCCTTCCATGTCTATTTTTTAGAACAATTTGAGAAGAATAGATATTAGCGCTTCTTTAAATGTCTGGTAGAATTCCCCTGGGAAGCCATCTGGCCCTGGGCTCTTATTTGTTGGGAGATTTTTGATTACTGATTCAGTTTCTTTGCTGGTTATGGGTCTGTTCAGATTTTCTATTTCTTCCTGTTTCAGTTTTTATAATTTATATGTTTCTAGGAATTTATCCATTTCTTCCAGATTGCCTAATTTGTTGGCACATAATTGCTCATAGCATTCTCTTATAATTGTTTGTGTTTCTGCAGTGTTGGTTGTGATCTCTCCTCTGTCATTCATGATTTTATTTGGGTCTTTTCTGTTTTCTTTTTGATAAATCTGGCTAGGGCATTATCAGTTTTGTTAATTCTTTTGAAGAACCAACTCTTAGTTTCATTGATCCAATTTACTGTGGTTTCTTTATTTCTATATCATTTATTTCTGCTCTAATCTTTATTATTTCCCTTCTCCTGCTAGATTTAGGCTTTATGAGTTGGTTGTGTATTTAAGACGTTTTTCTTACTTCTTAAGAAAGGCCGGTATTACTATACACTTCCCTCTTAGGGTCACCTTTCCTGCATCTCAAATTTGATGCAGTCCAAAACCTGTGGTGTTTTCATTTTCACTTGCTTTCATGTATATCTTTTTATTTCTTCTTTAATTTCCTGTTTAACCCATTCATTCTTTAGTAGGATATTCTTTAACCTCCATGTATTTGTGGTCTTTCCAAATTTTTTCTTGTGATTGACTTCAAGTTTCATAGCACTGTGGTCTGAAAATATGCATGGCATGATCTCAGTCTTTGTATCTGTGGAAGCTAATTCATGACCCAGTATGTGATCTATTCTGAAGAATGTTCCATGTACACTTGAAAAGAATGTTTTTCTTCTGCTGCTTTAGGATGAAATTCTCTGAATATATCTGTGAAATCCATCTGGTCCAGTGTGTCTTTCAAAGCCCTTGTTTCCTTGTTGATCTTCTACATAGATAATCTGTCCATTGCTGTGAGTAGGGTGTTAAAGTCCCCTACTATTACTGTATTATTACCCTTAATTTTGTTATTAATTGATTTATATATTTAGCTGCTCCCAAGTTAGGGGCATAGATGTTTACATTTGTTAAATCTTCATGTTGGGCAAACCCTTTAATTATTATATAGTGCCCTCCTTCATATCTTATTACAGTCTTTGGTTTAAAATCCAATTTATCTGATATAAGTATGTCTACTCTAGCTTTCTTTTGATGTCCATTATCATCAAATTAAATTTTGATAAATTTGATAAATTTTGATAAATGATAAATTTTCTCCACCTCCTCACTTTCAACCTAGAGGCATCTTTGGGTCAAAACTGAGGCTCTTGTAAGCAGCATATTGATGGGTTTTGGGTTTTCATCCATTCTGATACATGTCTTTTGATTGGAGCATTTAATCCATTTACATTCACAGTAATTACTGAAAGATATGAATTTAGTGCCATTGTACTACCTTTAAAGTTGTTGTTCCTGTAGATTGTCTCTGTTCCTTTCTAATATTTGTTGCTTTTGGTCTCTTTCCACTCAAAGGGTCCCTTTTAATATTTCTTGCAAAGCTGATTTAGTGTTCACAAACTCCTTTAGTTTTTACTTACCTTGGAAAGTCTGTATCTCTCCTCCTATTCTGAATGACAGCCTTGCTGGATAAAGTATTCTTGGCTGCACAATTTTGCCAGTTATCACGTTAAAATTCCCTTCCACTCCTTTCTGACCTTCCAGGTCTCTGAGGACAGGATTGCTGCTAACCTTATGTAACCTTGTAGGTTAAGTATCTTTCATCCCTAGATGTTTTCAGAATTCTCACTTCATCTTTGTATTTTGTGAGTTTCACTATGATATACCATGGTGTTGCCTGTTTTAGTTGATTTTGATAGGAGTTCCCTGTGCTCCTTGGACTTGAATGTCTGTTTCCTTCCCCCGATTAGGGAAGATCTCAGCTATAATTTGTTCAAATAAACCTTCTGTCCCTTTTTCCTGCTCTTCTTCTTCTGGGACTCTTATGATATGGATATTGCTTTATGGAATTGCTAAGTTCCCCACATCTACCTTCATGATCTAATAATTTTCTTGCCCTCTTCTTTTCGGCTTCATTATTTTCTATAATTTTTATCTTCTATATCACCTATCTTCTCTGCTTCTTCAATCTTCATTGTCATTATATCCAGTCAGTTTGCATCTCAGTTATAGCATTTTTTAATTTCATTCTGACAATTTTTAGGTCCTTTATCTCTGCAACAAGTGTTTCTCTGATGTCTCTTATGCTTCTCTCTCTCTCTCTCTCTCTCTCTCTCTTTAAAGATCTATTTATTTATTTTAGAGACAGAGAGAGAAAGAGAAAGGGAGTAGGGGCAGAGGAGAAGAGAGACTCCCCAATGTACTGATGCAAGGCCTGACCCCACAACCCATGAATCATGACCTGAGCCAAAACCAAGAGTCAGATGCTTAACTGACCAAGCCACCCAGGCACCCCAACTTCTATGCCTTTATTCAAGCCCAGCTAGTAGTCTTATGACTGTTGTTCTAAATTCTTACTCAAATATATTGCTTTTATCTATTTTGAGCAAGTCCCTGGCTGTGATTTCTTCCTGAATGTTCTTTTGGGGAGAGTTCTTCCATCTTGTCATTTTGGCTAAGTTTTTATCTTTTGCATGTTATGAAAACTTGTTATGTTCCCTGCACCTGAGAGTAATGGTATATTAAAAAGTGGTCATACACTGTCCAGGACCTGGCACTTCAGGAAATGTCTCTGGTGTATGCTGTGAGCACTCTGCTGTTGTATTTTTGCTGCTTTTTCTCACTGGTCACTCCTCTGCAGATTCCCTCGTTTTGTGCAGTGGGGAGTGTCTGGACCTTTAACTAGGTGTGTTTAGCTTTATTTGTTGAAATTAGGCCAGAGAGAAAAGAAAAGAAAAGGCTGATCCAAAATAGAGAGATAGAGAGAAAAGGGAAAGGAATGAAAACCCAAAAGACTCCACCCCCAAACTACTAGAACTCATACAGCAATTCAGTAATGTGGCAGGATACAAAGTCAATGTACAGAAATCAGTTGCTTTCTTATACACTAACAATGAAAATACAGAAAAGGAAATTAGAGAATCGATTCCATTTACTATAGCACCAAGAACCATAAGATACCTGGGATTAAACCTAATCAAAGAGGTAAAGCATCTGTACTCAAGGAACTATAGAACACTCATGAAAGAAATCGAAGAAGACACAAAAAGATGGAAGACCATTCCATGCTCTTGGATCTGAAGAATAAAGATTGTTAAAATGTCTATACTGCCTAGAGCAACCTATACTTTTAATGCCATTCTGACCAGAATTCCACCGGTATTTTTCAAAGAGCTGGAGCAAATAATCCTAAAATTTGTATGGAATCAGAAGAGACCCCAAATTGCTAAGGAAATGTTAAAAAACAAAAACAAAACTGGGGGCATAATGTTACCTGATTTCAAGCTTTACTACAAAGCTGTGATCACCAAGACAGCACGGTACTGGCATAAAAACAGACACACAGACCAGTGGAACAGGGTAGAGAGCCCAGATATGGACCCTCAACTCTATGGTCAAATAATCTTCGACAAAGCAGGAAAAAATATACAGTGGAAAAAAGACAGTCTCTTCAATAAATGGTGCTGGGAAAATTGGACAGCTATATGTAGAAGAATGAAACTCGACCATTCTCTTACACTGTACACAAAGATAAACTCAAAATGGATAAAAGACCTCAACGTGAGACAGGAATCCATCAGAATCCTAGAGGAAAATAGGTATTAACCTCTTCGATATCAACCACAGCAACTTCTTTCAAGATGTCTCCAAAGGCAAAGGAAACAAAAGTGAAAATGAACTTTTGGGACTTCATCAGATCAAAAGCTTCTGCACAGCAAAGGAAACAGTCAACAAAACAAAGAGGCAACCCACGGAATGGGAGAAGATATTTGCAAATGACAGTAAAGACAAAATGTTGATATCCAGGATCTATAAAGAATTCCTCAACTCAACACACACAAAACAGATAATCATGTCAAAAAATGGGCAGAAGAATGAACAGACACTTCTCCAATGAAGACATACAAATGGCTATCACACACACGAAAAAATGTTCATCATCACTAGCCATCAGGGAAATTCAAATTAAAACCACATTGAGATAATCACCCTACACCAGTTAGAATGACCAAAGTTAACAAGACAGGAAACATTGTGTGTTGGAGAGGATGTGGAAAAAGGGGAACCCTCTTACACTGTTGGTGGGAATGCAAGTTGGTGCAGCCACTTTGGAAAACAGTGTGGAGATTCCTTAAGAAATTAAAAATAGAGCTTCCCTATGACCCTGCAATTGCACTACTGTGTATTTACAGATGTAGTGAAAAGAAGGGACATTTGTACCCCAATGTTTATAGCAGCAATGGCTACGGTCGCCAAACTGTGGAAAGAACCAAGATGCCCTTCAACAGACGAATGGATAAGAAAGATGTGATTCATATACACTATGGAGTATTATGCCTCCATCAGAAAGGATGGATACCCAACTTTTGTATCAACATGGACAGGACTGGAAGAGATTATGCTGAGTGAAATAAGTCAAGCAGAGAGAGTCAATTATCATATGGTTTCACTTATTTGTGGAGTATAACAAATAACATGGAGGACATGGGGAGATGGAGAGGAGAAGGGAGTTGAGGGAAATTGGAAGGGGAGATGAACCATGAGAGACTATGGACTATGAAAAACAATCTGAGGGTTTTAAAGGGGCAGGGGGTGGGAGGTCGGGGAGCCAGGTGGTGGGTATTATGGATATTACGTATTGCATGGAGCACTGGGTGTGGTGCATAAACAGTGAATTCTGTTACACTGAAAAGAAATAAATAAAAAATTTTAAAAATAAAAAAAAAAAAATAAAAAAAAATCCCTAAGCTACAATTAAAAAAAAAAACAAACTATAAGCTGATTCCAAATAAAAAGGGGAAAAAAAAGAAGAAACAAAGAAAATAAAAAGAAAAAAAAAAGAAAACTGACCCAAAAAAGAGAAAAGGAAATGAAAAAATAAGCTAACAAACAAAGAAAAAACTATAAGCCTGATTCCAAAAGAAGAAAGGAGGAGGAGGAGGAGGAGGAGGAGGAGGAGGAGGAGGAGGAGGAGGAGAAGAAGAAAAATACAGCTTCATCCCATTTCTACCAGAACTACAGGTCAGCCTTTGAAGCACTGTATGTTCAGTAGACTTGGTGCATGCGGCATGCTACCTGTGCTGGTCTTCTGAGGGGGAGAGGTCCTCTGTGCTGGCTCAGAGTCAGTTCTGCCCTGGTAAATATGCCCTTCCCAGGCACAGGGTTTGGTGTAAGCAGCTTCCACCTCCACTGGGGGCCACTGTGTTTGTAGTTCTCTGAAGTCCTACCATGTTGGTGGTGAAGGGAAAATGGAGCCATCTGACCCTCATCCCTGGACGGGAGATCTCACACCCCCTGCAGTTCAGAAAGCCCTCACAGAAAAGCAAGGGCCGTCTGCGCTCATTGCACCACACCTCTCTTGCATTTTATTTTTGGCATGCAGCTAGGTTTCAAAACTCCAAATCTTAAAGGACTGGGCACCACATGGATCCACTCCTTCTTCTGGAGTAGAGGCTCCCCACCGTGCTGTTCCTAGTGCCCTTTGTCCCAAAAAGCAGTCCCATGCCTGCACAGTGCACAGAATGTATGTTGCAACACCGGGAAAAGCACCAATCAAGTTATTCACCTGTGCAGGCACCACTGTCCCCTGCCCCTGAAAGGCCGTTTGCTAGTGCCTGCAGGACTTTTTGTCCTTGGAGAGGCTATAGGTAATGTTCTCTCCCAGTGTGACCCAGAAGACCTCTACGCCACTTTATGCATTCTCTGGCTGGCATCCTCCTCCCCAGGAGCATGAGGCACAGCTCTGCTCCACTGAAAGTCACACACCTCGAAAACCTGTGATACACAGATCTCCTCACTTACCAGTCTGCAGTGTGGGGAGATTTTCTTGTGCAGACCCAACACTGTCCTCTCTCAACCCCTCTAACTTTCTCTCCCTTTTCTCTCTCTGCAGAAAGGGCTCCCTTCCTTCTGCAGCATGAGTTTTTCTCTCCCCCAACTCCCTTCCATGCACCCACATACATCACACTCTCCCTTCAAATCATGGAGATCCTGCTTCCAAAACTCATATCGATTTCCTGGGTGTTCCAAGTGATCTGACTACAATACAGCTGTGACATCTGTGTTTGAGGAACGAGGAAAGCCCTGGGTCCCCCACTTCTCTGCCATCTTAGCTCTCCCTATGTTGTACCCTTACTTTATCCATTTTTAATAATTTTGAAGAGTAGGCAGGCAAAATCCAAACCATTTCAAGAATTATTAATGAGAGATAAAAACATTGCACCTACTTAAAGCAAACTATCTAAAACTAAAATGAACGGTGTCCTATTTAACAGTGTAAGGAGACCATATATTTTAATCAATTCCTTCCTCTAAGAGCTTTTGTTCACACATATGTAGAATAGTTGATTGCGATATTTTGTGCCAAGAGGCAGTCAACGCTATCCAGAGAGAGAAAGCCAATTTGGATTGCCAGGGGAAAATAAAAGCTTCAAGGTAAGTAAAGAGCTCTTTCCCAGGGAATGAGAAGTCAACTTTACATGTTTTGCCTAAAAAAGAAATGTGTTCTTTTTCTTAAGTTTACATTTGTTCCCCTCAAGATCCCTCTAGGCTCTCTGGAATTTGTACTTGGAGTCAACCTTGTTTTAAGAGTAATTTTCAATTGTTACAGCTTTATCTAACACTGATAGTCTAAAAGAAAAAATAAGGAGCAATTAAGATTATAGCTGGTATTTTAACCCTGGCATTTTGACCCTGAGGACAGTTATCACAAAATACAACCTGACCCAAGTAAAATTAGATTAAGTAGAAATTATAATGACAAAATAAAACTATCAATGCTAAAAATATATATAGTGAAGCATTTTTCTTTTTTAATAAAAAATAGTTTGGGGGCACCTGGGTGGCTTAGTGGGTTAAGCCTCTGCCTTCGGCTCAGGTCATGATCTCAGGGTACTGGGATCAAGCCCCGCATTGGGCTCTCTGCTCAGCAGGGAGCCTGCTTCCTCCCCTCTCTCTCTGCTCTGCCTCTCTGCCTACTTCTGATCTCTCTCTCTCTCTCTGTCAAATAAATAAATAAATAACCTTTAAAAAAATAGTTTGAAAAATCACATATTATTAATAACAATAAAAACTGCAAAATTGACCTCAGAAGTAATTTAATTTTTAGAGTAGTAATTAACAAAAAATAAACTAAGTAGAACATAAGGTAAAAATTTTATTGACCAAAAATCAATAGAAGAATCATATCATCTTATAAAAATTTGATGTGGAAAAACTGAATTGGAACCACAAAAATATTTAATGAAGTTGATGAACCTTAATGTGGATAAAAACATAATCAATGAATCAAATCTTTATTTTAAAATTGACACAGAAAATATGGTAGTCTAATTAAAATAATCCTGGTAGAATAAAAAATCCATAAATAGTTTAATACTGTTATACAAAAAAATTAAGGAATCAAGTTAACAAATAGAGTTTACTCTCCCCATCAAATAAAAGAATAGTTTACTGACTCAAATTCATTAATGTTAGTATAAATTGGATTTAAATGTTGGTGTACAGAAACAGCCAAAATATCCTCAGGTTTAAACTGGGTCAAAATGTCAGAAGCAAATTACAGAGGCCAAAAAGGCAAGGCCAAAATAGCCAATATCCAAAATAGTGCACTGTCCACTGGGCTAATATATTTGCTCTATTGATTCCTCCATTTATGTACTAAGAATTCTAAAACTGACTAAATTGGTACATTAAATAAAGTGTAATTTCATGTGTTATAAACAAATACATATAATATATAAAATTTATAAATTATATAATATATAGTATATAGTATATATTATGTAAACAGATTCTTCTGTGGAGAATGGATTTATGTTAAAGAAAGCATAACTGTATTTAGGGCAATAACTAAAGCATAAAAACCATTGAGAAGGCTATTGTAAGTATCTAAATGCAAAGCATGGTTGTTAGAATGAAGTCTTACAGTGGAGATGGTATGACTAGAGAACAAGGGATGGAAGATAGGCAGACGGATTTGGTGGGACGTCAAGCTGAATTAATGAGTCTGGAGCAAAATAGAGCAGTAAAGGCCAGCCATATAAATTTAGAAGTAAGCAGTTTGTTTATGGTCTTTAAACTATGGGACAAGATGAAATCACCCAGAAGAATACAAAAAGAGAAAATGTACCTGGTGTTCTCCAACATTCAGACTCTAAATGTTAGAGATTGGGCAAAGGAAGAGGACACATCAGAGAGAAAGGAGGGAAACCAGAAGAGTGTGGCATCATGGAAGGAGAAGAAAATATTACAAAAAAGAGAGTGGCAACATGTGCTGAAGGAGAATAGGGTGAGAAAGAGAATAATTTTCCACTGGAGGAGCAAGAGAGATGTTCTCAGAAATGTGGATAAAAAGGCGTTTCCCAGAAGTAGCGCAGATACAGTTCCAGTTGGAGTCAGCTAATGAGAGGATAGGAGGGAAGAAAGTGGAGGAGTCAGTCCCTCAAGACAACATTAGTGGGAAGTTTTTTTCTTTCTTTCCTCTTTCTTTCTTTAAAGATTTTATTTTTTTATTTGACAGAGAGAGAGACAGTGAGAGAGGGAACACAAGTAGGAGGAGTGGGAAAGGGAGAAGCAGGCTTCCCACTGAGCAGAGAGCCCGATGTGGGGCTCAATCCCTGGATCCTAGGATCATGACCTGAGCTGAAGGCAGACACTTAACGACTGAGCCACCTTGGTGCCCCTCTAATGAGGAGTTTCTATGAGAAAAAGCAAAGAAATAAAATGGTAGGTGGAAGATGGTAAGAGGGTCAATGGAGGCCTCACCAGTTTTTTTCAGAGAGCTGGTAATTAGGCATGTTTGTATGTCGGCTGGAGTGGTGGCAGAGGGACAAGGGACGATTTTACAGAAAGGTCCTCGAGGAGCTACTAGCCTCAAGAGGACAAGGGTTCCTCTTCCTTGTGAGATCAGAGCAGGTGGAGCCCTTGGTATAAAGTCACCAACTTCTCTGGCTCCCAGCTTTTTTGGAAGAGGAGGCTGCTGAAGAATATTTCCTATGGGCTAACCTCAACGGTATTCCAATTCTCCCATGCTCACATTGTTAAATACAGTTAAGCTTTCTTTAACATAACACTCTTCAAAAGAAGAGTAAATGTTGAGTGAACGGGTCAAAGAGAAAAGACCAAAAATGGCATCCAATTCACCTGCCATGCCTATTCATCCATTCACCCCCAACTCCTGGGTCTGACACTCTTAGGATCTGGAGGTGTTTCCTCTAATATAGCTGCACTTCCAGAGCTGGCAAAACCAACAGTTCCTCCTGGCCCATGGTTCAGCAGTGAATCTCCCAGATATATCTTCTCTTGGAGGATGGAAATTGCAAAGGCTCTCAAGGCAACATTCTACATGGGAGTTTTTCCCTTTCTTTGAAAATTCCTATTCATCCCAGCAGAAGCAGTGCTCTGGGGTCCTTCTCTCCTTGGCCTATTATATCAGAAGTGGAGGCTTATTCTTCTTTGGCCCATTTATCTCAAGAACTTTGTCAAAAAGATGACAATTTCATTATAGTCCCAATTACTATATCCTCATTAATATAAGGTTTATGAATGAAAATAAAACTGATCATATTGAGCAGTAAAACATCATTTTGAATCATGATACATGTTGAGTTAAAATAACTCACTCACAGATTTCTGATAGCCCCAAAGACTTGGCTTCTATTTTTTCCAAAATAGGAAAGAAAAAATACTTGCTGGTACATTTTCCACCCCAAGTTTAGAAAAACACAAATGGAAATTTATAAAACAGCTTCTACAAATGACTATTTTTTTAACCTACCTTTCCATCTTACAGGATCATATGTGATCAAATAAAATCTGTGAGAAGGAACTTTGAAGACTATAAAATGCTATTATCTGTCTAAGAGCAAACCTTAGAATATCTACCTAGGTACAATGAAACCTAACAAGCATCAATAAAGAGGCTTTGAGAATAGAGATAGGAAAGTGCATATGTGATAACCCTTTCAGTTGAGGATTTGGGGTCCAAGTACTGTTGGAAATCACAGGGGAAAACTACTTATTTATATATTTCAGGAATGAGAGCACATCAAGGAAGAACAACTCTTGAAACCAGTGCCTGCTCAAACTTTGATTTGTACATGAATGACTTGAGGAACTTGTGAAAATACAGATTCTTATTCTGTAAGACTAGGTTGGGGCCCAAGATTCTACCTTTCTAGAAGAGCTCAGAGGTAATGCCCCTGCTTTGGTCCACAGACCATATTTTGCATAGCAAGACTCAACTCTTTGGGGTTAGCTGAGGAATGAGGCAGGTGTCACAAAAAGAGGACTGGGTAAGATATAGTGTCATGAAACAGCCAAGAAGCCTGACAACAGAGCTCTTTGTTAGAAAGGGGGATTTAAATAAGACACATGGGTCAGGGTCATAAGCTGGGATTCAAGGATGGGAAGAAAGCAAGATATGGGGTTGCCTGGGTTAATGAAGCATCAATAGCTATATGATGTTCTTTCTGAAGGATTTTTTTTTTAGTAACTCTAATGAGAGGAAATCCCTTCAGAAAGAAGAAATCGGCCTCTTGAAAGAAGGACCAAACATGCCATCAGCAATTGGTCTTTACCAGCCAAATATTTAAGCGTTCCTAGATTTTGAAAGAATTATGTATTTCTTAAATGATGGACTGTCATGAAGAATTCTTGGACTAACTTATCACTTAACACTCAGACTATGACTTACCATAGGTCT
The DNA here is from genome assembly GCF_010015895.1 of Lontra canadensis. Classification (NCBI taxonomy): domain Eukaryota; kingdom Metazoa; phylum Chordata; class Mammalia; order Carnivora; family Mustelidae; genus Lontra; species Lontra canadensis. The sequence goes on from NW_022631034.1 coordinate 8,952,576, forward strand.
CAACGTCTAAGGAAGTGTCTGGTTGTTCTTCTAGGAAAAAACACAAGGGCAAAGAAATCTTTACTTGTAGGGACTGGTGATTCTGAAGCTCCATACCCATCTCTCTCTGACATAAATTTTCTAGTTCTTAGACTTTAACACACAGAATAATATAAGGTCAGTCGGACTAGCTGAACAGATATTCAATACCCAAAGTCACTAAGCATGAGCATTTAATCTTAGAAAGTCCAAAAAAAGTTGCACGAAGGTACTGAAGGTAAGAAGTTTGAGGTGGGGGAATAAAACCGTTTTCATCCACGCCCTAAACAGGGTGATATGCACAGTCTCAGGAAATTCAGCACCAAGAAATAAGGTGCTTTGTTTACTTTCACTTTATGCTCCTGCTTTGACCTCAGAAGATGTATTAGTCATGAAAAACTTAACATGCATTAAATACTCTCAATTACATGCAGAATTGTAAGTACAGGCTAGAGAAAAAAGATGTAACTGGAATTCTGCAGCCAAATTACATGTGACCTTTTGCTTTAATGGTAGCTTGCACATGGTAACTAGTAACGCAGCTGGTTCAATTTGGAAGATAAAATTTATGGGTTTTGTGGGGGAAAGGGAGGTGGCTATGGCAAGTTCCATAATGAACAATGATAGCACACTAAGGTTTTACTGCCCAAATAATCCCATACATATGTGAAACAAAAACATTAATACTTTCTATGAACACTCCACTCTCTGGTACTTTATCACACTTGTGAAGTCTTTAAAAAGAATTCCCACTATAGAGCCAATGAGCAGAAATTACAACACATAGTCTAAGCATGGATGCTTCTCATCAATCTAACAATAGTAAATCATGGAGAGCCAGAATTGAGATAAAATCTCTAGGGAAGGTGAGCATTTGTAAACTGTGTTCCCTTGGGAAAGATAATGATAATTAAAATAGCAGCCAATTTTTGAATACTTATTATGCACTAGGAGTCATGCTTCATTTACATATTTCTTTTAATATTCACAGCATCCCTTGCTGTAGTCATAATAATCAATTCTCCTCTAAAACTGAAAAGCTGAGGTTCCCAGAGGCAATGTGAACCTTAAGGTCTAATCTTTGCGTGGAGTCACCACCCTGCTAGTAAGCAATGGATCTGAAATTCAAACAGGTTTGTGTAGCTCTTACGTCCACTCATAACCAGTACAGCTTCCAGCCTCTGATACTAGCAGTGTATCACAAAAATAAAGATTATTCATAAAGTGTTTTACATTCCTCATCCCCCACCAGATCCCCTTTAAAATAGGAATTCTGGACCAGATTCATTAGAATGATAAGCATTATCTAATTTCCCAGGTTTGTCTTGGGGCATATAGGTTTCAGAGTTAATGTCTGAAAAGCCAAATAAAGCCTCCCAAATGTGGTAAGAATGGCCATCTCTCACGTTTTATTAGACTTAAAAACATGTATGTTCAAGGCTGAGTACTTGAGAGAAAAAATAAAATGTCAACATCCAGGATCAGCTGCTTTATTCCTGTTCCTGGGCCCTAAGTAACTAGACTTGCCTTTCATATGCCAAAAATAATTTAAAGAACAAAAAATTTGAGGTTTGTAGCCATATTTTTAAAAAGTCACATCACAGTGATTTTTGTGAATGGCCCAAGAGTACATTGTTCTAATCAAGTGCTAGCTCATACGATAAGTGCTTAGCCTCTGCCTCAAGCTCCTGACTGATCTTCCCCAACTTCTCCAGTTATAGACACCAATGAACTCCATCTGCAGGCTCAGGGTCATTGCAATCAGTGCTGGGTAGGGCAGGAAGCAGATCAGTCCCAGCAGTTGAAGGAGAAGGAAACTGGCTACTCACTGTAATAAAGGTGCTTTACAGATATAGTTAAATCCTCTGTAGCTGTACACTAGGACTGTAATTACTCCCATTTACAGATAAGGAATATGGAAAATCAGAGTGTTGAAGGTAACCAAGTTTGCATAGTCTTATTGTTTAAAAAAAAAAAAAAGCAAACAAACAAAGCAGGACCTAGATGCTGGTCTCCCATTACCCAGACTGAATATCATACAATATAATTTTGACTCCTTCTGAGTTAAAAGATCCAAGTTCTCTCTCTCTCTCTCCATGTGATCATTTCATAAGATGGCTGAGCCAGCTTTCTATATAACATTTTATCTTTTTCAAAAGCTGTGAGAAAGTTGTGAGAACTTTCATACATCATGAATGTGTGTATACATACATATAACTGCCTTATCATGCATAGACACACCAAAGTAAAATTATTTTGACCCTGGTAATTGTTGGGAAGACTGCAACCTCAAATGAGATGAGCTCCTGGATATGCATGCTGTTGCCTTCTTATATCTAGTGCAATAGCATCAGCATATAGCCTGAGAGGGGACTATTGGCCTACACTTCCCAGTCTGATTGCTTTATCTTTTACCACCTTTATTCCCTTTAGTCTTTCTTGCTTGAAAGGTGCTTAGGGGGATAACGGTAAAGTTTGGTTGGAGAAAAGGATGGAGGAGGGAGTAGCAATGAGTGAAGCCAGGCTGGAAGTTGGTGAGAATCATGTTCCTGCTGTGTCAGAGTCTGGAACATTACTAAAAAGAACTAGGGTGTCTGCGTGGCTCAGTCGGATAAAGGTCTGCCTCTTGAGTTCATCTCAGGTCATGATCTCCGGGTCACAGGATAGAGCCCAGCATTGGGTTCTACGCTCAGCGGGGAGTCTGCTGGGGATTCTCTCTCTCCCTCTCCCTTTACCCATTCCTGCCCCTGCTCTCTCTCTCTCTCTCTCTCTCACACACACACACACACACTCTCTCTCTCTCTCTCTCTCTCTCTCTCTAATAAATAAATCTGAAGAAGAAGAAGAAGAGGAAGAAAGAAGAAGAACAAGAACAGGAAGAAGAAGAAGAACAAGAAGGAGGAGGAGGTGCAGGAGGAGGAGGAGAAGAAGAACAATAACAACAACAATAACCAGGAACCTAGTCCTACATTCGAGCTGAGCATCACTAACAGTGAGTCAGCCAGATATTATGTTTCTCCTAACTTGAGGCCATGGAGTTCATTACAGCATACCTAGAATGTATTCTGGCACAAAAATGTTTGACAGGAATCTACCAATCACTTAGCCTTAAAACCTAACCTGCACCTTATAGGAAATATAGGAAATAAAAAAAACAATGTAAATGATACCCCTTGGAAGGAACCAAACATATCCAGAAAGTGAGATATTCAGCAGGACAACTGGCAGGACAGGTCAGTATTAGGACAAAAGGGGGCCTTGCTAATTAGATTAGAGACTTGAGGGACATAACCATCAGATATGAGGTTTGTCCCTGGATTTGATCCTGATTTGGACAAAATGCTATAAAGACATCTATGGGGGCACAATTGGGGAAATCTGAACATAGAATGAATATTAGATAAAATTGACATTTGTTGAACTGGAAAAGTGGAAACTGTCTGCCAAAAGAAAGCAGGTAGCAAACAACACATAAAGCAAATTCTTATAAAAAATACTACAGATCTGGAAGGAAATATGAGAAAGGTTGTATAGAGGGGTGATTGTATCTGTAGTACTTTATTTAATTTTACCTTGATATATTTTTTAACTTTCTACAATGTGCATAAAGCTGGTTTTATAGCAATAAAAACATTTTAATTTAAAAAAGAACTAGGGATTTAAATGGAAGTGCATGGTCCCTCCCACAGAGCTGGTTTTTTAATATGCATAATATACATTTAGTCAGTAGATAATCAAGAATAAAACCCAAAGGTTGACATTTTTCAGTATGACCTTAATTTCTGTCCATATCCTGGGTTTCAAGTACTAGGAATGAGTCCCAGTATTTATGCAGCCTTAGCATGTTTGCTAGCTGCCTCTGCTTACCCACTGTGTTAGGCCCATCAAAAGGAGAACTTTGATTTGTAGGTGTTTGCAATCTTTAGATAAGCTATCTAGCTGATCTCCCGCAACCTGAAGTAGTCTCAGCCTGCAACTTCTCCGCCATCTTGACTCCTCCCCACTGGGTCATGATTCTTAAAAGAGTGGTGTGAGACTCCTATGAAATATAAAAATCAGTGATCATCTATGAAATACTGTGGTTTTAGAAGGGATGATTTTGTGTGCATTTTGAGGTGCCTAAATTTCCTTCGTAGTTCAGATTATTTCAAGAAATATCAATGATTTGGAAAATAATTTCTTCTTTATTAATCACAACTTATCACCTATTTTATTTTCATGTACCAGCATCTTTCGGGGCTCCCATTTCTTTTCTTTTCTTTTTTTTTTTTTTTTAAGATTTTATTTATTTATTTGGCAGAGAGAGAGACCACAAGTAGGCAGAGAGGCAGGCAGAGAGAGAGAGAGGAAGAAGCAGGCTCCCCGCTGAGCTGAGAGCCCGATGCGGGGCTCGATTCCAGGACCCTGGGATCATGACCTGAGCCGAAGGCCGAGGCTTTAACCCACTGAGCCACCCAGGCGCCCCGGGGCTCCCATATCTATAAAGAAAGGTATTCACATTCACGGACACACACAAATCCAACAGGAGATCGAAGAGAAGAAGAACAGCAATTCTAGAAACAGAAAATCAACCACTTTCTGAAAGGCAGGACTGGCGGAGAAGTGAATCCAAAGCGACGGGAAGATAGACCCCGGGGGGAGGGGCCGGCTCCCGGCAAGCGGTGGAGCAACGGAGCACAAAATCAGGACTTTTAAAAGTCTGTTCCCCTGAGGGACATCGCTCCAGAGGCTTAACCGGGGTGAAGCCCACGCGGGGTCAGCGTGGCCTCAGGTCCCGCAGGGTCAAAGAAGGATCGGGGGTGTCTGAGTGTCGCAGAGCTTGCAGGTATTAGAACGGGGAAGCCGGCTACAGAGACAGAGCCGAGGAGTGACTCTCAGCTCGGGGTTACCTTGAACCGGTCGCAGGCTTGGTCAGCTCGGAGCGCAGCCGGAGGCCAGGGTGATAGGAGTAATTGGGCGCTGTTCTCTGACGGTGCACTGAGGAGTGGGGCCCGGGGCTCTCGGCTCCTCCAGGCCGGAGACTGGGAGGCCAGCATCTTCATTCCGGTCCTCCGGAACTCTACGGAAAGCGCTCAGGGAACAAAAGCTCCCGAAAGCAAACCCGAGCGTATTACTCAGCCCGGCCCCTGTTAAGGGCGGTGCAACTCCGCCTGGGGCAAAGACACTTCAGAATCACTACAACACGGGGAGGAGTCAAGATGGCGGAGAAGTAGCAGCTGAGACTACTTCAGGTTGCGGGAGATCAGCTAGATAGCTTACCTAAAGATTGCAAACACCTACAAATCCAACAGGAGACCAAAGAGAAGAAGAACAGCAATTCAAGAAACAGAAAATCAACCACTTTCTGAAAGGTAGGACTGGCGGAGAAGTGAATCCAAAGCAACGGGAAGATAGACCGCGGGGGGAGGGGCCGGCTCCCGACAAGCGGCGGAGCAACGGAGCACAAACTCAGGACTTTTAAAAGTCTGTTCCGCTGAGGGACATTGCTCCAGAGGCTTAACTGGGGTGAAGCCCACGCGGGGCCAGTGTGGCCTCAGGTCCCGCAGGGTCACAGAAAGGATCGGGGTGTCTGAGTGTCGCAGAGCTTGCAGGTATTAGAACGGGGAAGCCGGCTACAGAGACGGAGCCGAGGAGTGAGCTCAGAGCTCGGGCTTACCTTGAACAGGTTGCAGGCTCGGTTGGCTCAGAGCGCGGCCGGAGCCCAGGCAGACGGGAGTAATTGGGCGCTGTTCTCTGAGGGCGCACTGAGGAGTGGGGCCCCGGGCTCTCGGCTCCTCTGGGCCGGAGACTGGGCGGCCGCCATCTTTATTCCCGTCCTCCGGACTCTACGGAAAGCGCTCAGGGAACAAAAGCTCCCGAAAGCAAACCCGAGCGGATTACTCAGCCCGGCCCCTGGTAAGGGAGGTGCAACTCCGCCTGGGGCAAAGACACTTGAGAATCACTACAACAGGCCCCTCCCCCAGAAGATCAACAAGAAACCCAGCCAGGACCAAGTTCACTTACGAGGAGTACAGTTTCAATACCAAGGAGAGCCGCGGAATTCCAGAGGAGGAGAAAGCAAAGCACGGAACTCATGGCTTTCTCCCCATGATTCTTTAGTCTTGCAGTTAATTTAATTTTTTTTTTCAATTTTTTTCTCTTCTTCTGCTAATTTTTTTTAACTTTTACCCTTTTCTTTTTTAAAGTTTTTTAACTAGTTTATCTAGTATATATATATATTTTTCTTTTTATATTTTTTTCATTATTGGTTTTCTTTTTTTATTTGTTTCTTTTTTCTTTTTTCTTTCTTTTTTTTTTTTCTTTCTGAACCTCTTTTTATCCCCTTCCCCCGCCCCCTCAAGATTTGGGATCTCTTCTGATTTGGCTAAAGCATAGTTTCCTGGGGTTGTTGCCACCCTTTCAGTATTTTATTTACTCCTTCATATACTCTTATCTGGACAAAATGACAAGGCGGAAAAATTCACCACAAAAAAAAGAACAAGAGGCAGTACCAAAGGCTAGGGACCTAATCAATACAGAC
>NW_022631034.1:8959123-9019366 GCF_010015895.1 Lontra canadensis
GCATTTCTCTACACCAACAACAAGACAGAAGAAAGAGAAATTAAGGAGTCCATCCCATTTACAATTGCCCCCAAAACTATAAGATACCTAGGAATAAACCTAACCAAAGAGACTAAGAATCTATACACAGAAAACTATAAAGTACTCATGAAAGAAATTGAGGAAGACACAAAGAAATGGAAAAATGTTCCATGCTCCTGGATTGGAAGAATAAATATTGTGAAAATGTCTATGCTACCTAAAGCAATCTACACATTTAATGCAATTCCTATCAAAGTATCATCCATTTTTTTTTTAAAGAAATGGAACAAATAATCCTAAAATTTATATGGAACCAGAAAAGACCGCGAATAGCCAAAGGAATATTGAAAAAGAAAGCCAATGTTGGTGGCATCACAATTCCGGACTTCAAGCTATATTACAAAGCTGTCATCATCAAGACAGCATAGTACTGGCACAAAAACAGACACATAGATCAATGGAACAGAATAGAGAGCCCAGAAATAGACCCTCAACTCTATGGTCAACTAATCTTCAACAAAGCAGGAAAGAATGTCCAATGGAAAAAAGACAACCTCTTCAATAAATGGTGTTGGGAAAATTGGACAGCCACATGCAGAAAAATGAAATTGGATCATTTCCTTACACCACACACGAAAATAGACTCCAAATGGATGAAGGACCTCAATGTGAGAAAGGAATCCATCAAAATCCTTGAGGAGAACACAGGCAGCAACCTCTTCGACCTCAGCCGCAGCAACATCTTCCTAGGAACATCGCCAAAGGCAAGGGAAGCAAGGGCAAAAATGAACTATTGGGATTTTATCAAGATCAAAAGCTTTTGCACAGCCAAGGAAACAGTTAACAAAACCAAAAGACAACTGACAGAATGGGAGAAGATATTTGCAAATGACATATCAGATAAAGGGCTAGTGTCCAGAATCTATAAAGAACTTAGCAAACTCAACACCCAAAGAACAAATAATCCAATCAAGAAATGGGCAGAAGAGGGCTGCCTGGGTGGCTCAGTGGATTAAGCCGCTGCCTTCGGCTCAGGTCATAATCTCAGGATCCTGGGATCGAGTCCCGCATCGGGCTCTCTGCTCAGCAGGGAACCTGCTTCCCTCTCTCTCTCTGCCTGCCTCTCTATCTACTTGTGATCTCTCTCTGTCAAATAAATAATAAAATAAAATCTTTAAAAAAAAAAAAAAAGAAATGGGCAGAAGACATGAACAGACATTTCTGCAAAGAAGACATCCAGATGGCCAACCGACACATGAAAAAGTGCTCCATATCACTCGGCATCAGGGAAATACAAATCAAAACCACAATGAGATACCACCTCACACCAGTCAGAATGGCTAAAATTAACAAGTCAGGAAATGACAGATGCTGGCGAGGATGCGGAGAAAGGGGAACCCTCCTACACTGTTGGTGGGAATGCAAGCTGGTGCAACCACTCTGGAAAACAGCATGGAGGTTCCTCAAAATGTTGAAAATAGAACTACCCTATGACCCAGCAATCGCACTGCTGGGTATTTACCCTAAAGATAAAAATGTAGTGATCCGTAGGGGCACGTGCACCCGAATGTTTATAGCAGCAATGTCTACAATAGCCAAACTATGGAAAGAACCTAGATGTCCATCAACAGTCGAATGGATAAAGAAGATGTGGTATATATACACAATGGAATACTATGCAGCCATCAAAAGAAATGAAATCTTGCCATTTGCGACGACGTGGATGGAACTAGAGAGTATCATGCTTAGCGAAATAAGTCAATCGGAGAAAGACAACTATCATATGATCTCCCTGATGTGAGGGAGAGGAGATGCAACATGGGGGGTTAAGGGGGTAGGAGAAGAGTAAATGAAGCAAGATGGGATTGGGAGGGAGATAAACCATAAGTGACTCTTAATCTCACAAAACAAACTGAGGGTTGCTTGGGGGAGGGGGGGGAGGGGGGTGGGGTTATGGACATTGGGGAGGGTATGTGCTATGGTGAGTGCTGTGAAGTGTGTAAACCTGGCAATTCACAGACCTGTACCCCTGGGGGGAAAAATATATTTTTATAAAAAATAAAATTAAAAAAAAAAAAAGAATCATGACCCAGACAATTTTGGCCCAAAGCTGATTCAATGTTTACCCACTTGATTGTCTAGGGGCTTTTACCACTATGATGGACATCCTTCTCTGCATCCATACATATATTTTCCAGGATTCTTGAACTCACTTTTTTTCACCTGTTCCTCCCTTTCAATCTTCTCCTCAATTAACTCAGCCTTGTTCCAGATATTCAAATATAATCTGTCCTACTTTTAAATTCTCTCTTAACAGATGTCTTGAATACTACAGTGTAAATTAGTGTAACGTGCTACATCTTTTAGAATAAAACTGAATACTTTATCCATATTTGTAGTAACTACACTTTAAAAAAAAAACCCAAAAAAGAAACCTAAAACACAAATTCCTTGCAAAAGTTGTGGCATCCAAATAATATATCTCAGACAAAGGGAAGTAAAGAATAGATTTGACAATAATTGTGCCATTTCTGAATTCATCATGCAATTACCTGCTATGCCTATTTATAAGTCATGTCACATTTCCCAACATATACTATTGTCTCTTTTTATTTGTGATCTTTTTTTAAAAGCCAATCCCTCTGCACCCCAAAAAATGACCAAGTTCATTGAATAAAGAAGATCCATATGATATTATCTTAAGCAATGTCATCCTAAATATATCCCTGCCTCTAGGATTCATCTCCTTTGAATGAGGAAAGGTGCTATCTCTTTCCATATCAGCCTCTGTAATATGTCATAGTGAAGTGTGGTGGGGCAGGTGAAGAAAGGAAAGGTAAATATTAAGTAGAAGACAGAATCTAAAAGCTGCATATAGAAACACAAATTTGAGGGGTGCCCGGGTGGCTTACTCGGTTAAGTATTCGACTCTTGATTTCAGCTCACGGTCGTGAGATCGAGCCCTGTGTTGGCCTCCATGGTCAGGGCAGCGTCTGCTGTAGATTCTCTCTCCTCTCCCTCTGCCCCTGCCCCCCCCCACTTGTGCTCTCTTACTCTTTCTCTCAAATAAATAAATAAAATCTTAAAAAAAAAATACAAACTTGAAAATCTCAAGTCTATGAAAAATTAACACAATTGATTTTACAAATTTTTGCACTATGTTTTGGGAGAGGGAGGTTGCAGAAATGGTGCTTGTAATATTTATGTACTTTTTTAAAATAAAATAGTTTTATATGGTTTTTATTCATTCAACCAGAATTTATTGAGCACCTGCCCCATGCTAATAGCATAGCACTAGAGCCACAAAGAAATAGCAAGACCCTGCCTCTGCCTTTGAATAGTTTATGCTTCAGTGGGGATGAGAATTTTACTATATCTCTTCAGGCAGTGACAATATATAAGAGTCTCACCATTTTAAGATATGGGGAAGTTAGAAGTGTCTGAAATATAGAGTCTGGAAGTTAGCAACTTTGAGGATTCAAATTGGACTATTGGCATAATGGTGTAATCCATGTTTGAATGCTAGCATAGTCAATACAAGAATTATATCCAGGTCCATAAGACTAGGAAGTTTATTAGATAAAGAAATGGCATTCAAAAGAGATGAGATGCCCTTCAACAGATGAATGGATAAAGAAGACGTGGTCCATATGTACAATAGGAACATCATGCCTCCATCAGAAAGGATGAATACCCAACTTCTGTATCAACATGGACAGGACTGGAGGGGATTATGCTGAGTGAAATAAGTCAAGCAGAGAAATTAAATTATCATATGGTTTCACTTACTTGTGGAGCATAAGGAACAACACGGAGGATATTAAGAGATGGAAAGGAAAAGTGAATTGGGGAAAATCAGAGGGGGAGATGAACCATGAGAGACTGTGGACTCTGAGAAAAAAACTCGGTTTTGGGGTGGGGGCTTGGGTGAGCCTGGTGGTGGGTATTACGGAGGGCACATATTACATGGAGCGTTGGGTGTGGTGCATAAACAATGAATATTGGAACACTGAAAAAATAAAATTGAAAAAAAAAGAGAGAGAAAAAAGAAAAATGAAGAGGGGGAACCAGAGGGGGAGATGAACCATGACAAACTATGGACTCTTGGAAATAAACTGAAGGTTTTATAAGGGAGGGGAGTAGAGGGATGGGTAAGGAGGGCATGGATTTCATGGGGCACTGGGTGTTATATGCAAACAATGAATCATGGAACACTGTATCAAAACTAATGATATACTGTATGGTGATTAACATAAAAATAAACAAACAAATAAATGGAATGGCATTCAACAACTCATTCCATTCTATTACCTTAAGCATCTTTAGAGAGGAAGGGGAAGGGGGCTTCAAGAGTAACAAATCAGTCAAAGTAAAATTTGTCCACAAAGTAGGTTAAGCAAATTTGTCTGATATCAAAATACTAGTCAATTCCCCAACCTTCAGGAGACGTCTAAAGGTTGGTCTAAAGATCACTTCACATAGACTCATCAGTCCCTGGAGAATACCCAGTGATGCTTCCCCTTGTAAAGCTCAGAAGTAAAAACAAGAGCCATACTTCAGTCCAGATAGTGGACAAAGAAGAAAAAAAGCACAAGTTGAATAGGCATAAGCTACCAAGGATGTGATATATTGAATACAGGAAAAGACTAAACAGTCACAAGAAGAGAATGCGAGGGGTTCTTTCTTTGACAGTCATTGACCCATAACAGAATCCAATCGCCACACACAGAGGGAACAAACCATGATCCTCAAGGAGAAACAATAAAACTCTGGTATGATCAGTTGGGGGTTAGGGGAGGAAGGAGGAAAATAAAGACAAAGAAATACAGAGAGATCATTAAATGTGCACAGATATACTCTTAACAGGACTTTTAGGGGATATTTTTCCATCTTTATTCTAAACAGCCACCACATCACAATGTTATATTTCATTGTTGTCATTGCCATGGGGTTTAGAATGTGTGCCAAAATAACAATTGTTAGCTCAGTGTAGCCCATATCCTTAGATGGAAATATTCTCTGTTGGATGACCATTCACTATGATTTGTGAGTTTTGCAAGATTTTTCATCTCAAATTCCAAATGAGTTCAGAATGACAGTTTTCAGCCTATCTTCAGTAAACTGAGCATATTTTATTCACTAGGATTTGATGAGAAAAAAAAACAGAAAGAAAATGTAGCATTTCGCAGTACTGTTCACAGAGACATGTCATTTTTATGCAATAGCATTGTAGTTTTATTTTACTTGACTGTAAGTTCTTTTAGTGCAAAGATTATGTCCTTTATCTTTGTATCTCCCATACATAGCATAGTGCCAGGCATATCTCATATTCAACAAATAATGAATAAATAAAATAATTAATTTCAGCTTGGGAAGGGTGGATGAGTTGTGTCGCCGCATAGAATAAGGAGAATGGATTCATAACATGACTGCTTCCGCAACTACATCCTGAGACCGTTTCAAATATTTCAATCACAAGCCTAGAAATGCCTCAGAATCCTTCTCAACACAGTCCTCTAGGCAGCTACACTCTACTAAATCAAAGCTGGCTTTTAGAGTTAAACCCATTCCTATCGCTGTAATAAAGGTTTCCATCAGTCAAGCCACACGAAGGAAAAATTTTTCCAAATTTTCTCCTCTGGTATCAACATACATATTAACAACTCTAATAACTGTTATATCCATGAACATACTTTAGAATGTTATTCTGTCTTCTTCTCTTCCTCCTATGCACATCCATAAGTCATGAGATGTCATGAGAAGACCACAGACCCAGCACAAGGCAGCTTTTATTGATATCTTTGTTATAAGTAAAATAAATGTGCACTCTTAGACTATTACTATATTTATAAAATTTGACATCAATTTTTCTGTTATCTAAGATCTTACATATTTATTTAATGTCTGTCTAGATCACCACGGAATAACTAGTACCAGGGACATATGAAGCGCTTAAGACTTATTTATTGATTAACTGCATAATAAAATTTTCAGGTCCTATGTCTTCCTTTCTCCCTACTACAACCATTTACCATGCTGAGCATGAGTATCTGGGACAGTTTCTGCCTATTCTGACCCTCACGGAATAGGCCACAAAAAAATGTCCTACCTACAAATTACAAATTTCACTCTAGCCAGGTCTCTAGGTTAATGTGATGCAAGTCCAGTGGTACATTTTTTAGGACTCCCTTTTCCACTAGCAAGGTGGCAGGTTGATTGTGAGAATACCCCGCTCCCCATGCTAAAAAAAAAATAAATAACAAACAAACAAACAAAAAAACAGACCAAAAAAACATACAGCTAGGGATAAACAGAGTCCCAGACACCCTTCAGGAGCTGGCTGTACTTTCCTTAGCTTCCTACCTTATGTGGCCAGTCTTACTTTTCTTTCTTCATCTGTTGTCTTAGTGTCTTTCTTCTTTGTGCTCAATTTCTCATGCCATCCATTTTGAATATGGATAATGAAATCCCATAATCAGAAGGGAAACCTCATTTTTTCACCTTTTTTCCATCAAGTTCTTTTCTGTAGGGATTAGATCTTGGTTTGTTAACCCCTCACCCTCCTGTCCTTTAACTGAAACTTGAGTTATCAAAAACATCCTGTGCTAAAAATTCCATGCTTTGCCTAATTGTCCTTGGTCCCCACTGCTATCCTCTCTAAATCGAGTCACATTGACCAATGACCTGGTCAAGATCAGGTTTGAAACAAAACAAAAAAAAAGCTTGGGTTTTTTGTTTTAGATTGCCTTTTCCTCTCTGTGAAGGCAAGACTACAACAGCAATCCTTCCAAAGGATTTCTCAATCCAAAAGTATTTAACGAGTACCTATTTTATTCAAAACCGTGCTAGGTACCTGAGCTAACGAGGGATAAGATAGACACAGGCTTGGCGCTCATGAAGCTTACACTCTAGTAAGTGAAGGTCATAATCACCTAATTTACAGTTAGTTATCAAGTTACAGTTGTGTTGAGGTTCACAAAGAAGAGGTATGACATACTATAAAAGCATAAAACAAGAAAACCTGACTTCACTTTGAGAGCCAAAAAAAAAGTTTAGTTAGGTGTTGAAAGAAAGGCAGGGGTTAAATGGGCCATAGTTCAGGGGATTCCATCGCTCATAGAATGGTTGATTCCAGGCAGAGGGAACAGCATCTATGAATCCTATGAGGAAGAAAAGAGCATGCATTAGAGGCCCTGGTAAAAGTCTAGCGTGATTGGAAAAAAGAAAAAAGTAAAAGAGAAAGAGAAGGCCAAAATAATAGGTGGAAGGCTTTGTGTGGGACCTTATAGCCTAGAATTTTTACCCTTACTCTGACATCAGTGGGAAGCCATTGAAGAGTTCTAGGCGGTGGAATAATGTGTATTTTTCAAAGATTAGTCTGGCTGCAGTGTGGAGAAAAGGAGGGAGGGAAATAAGAATGATGCAAGGAGACCAGTCAGGGGAGTGGAGCAGTATCCTAGGTGAAACAGGTTTACAGATCAGTCAAGAAAATGCCAGTGGAGATGAGGAGACATACACTAACACAAAAGTTATTTGATTGTAAAAGTGATAGAATTTGGCCAGAGTTATAAGTAAGGGGAAAAGAAGAGCTCATGATGATACCTATGTTTGTGGATTAGACAACTAGGCAGATGGTTATACCAGACACTGGGATGGAATATGATAGGCATGGGATGGGTTTGGAAGCTGATGATGAATTTATTTCTGGACTTACGTTAGATCACTAAGTAGAGGAATTATGTTGGCATTGGATATATGAGGCTGCAGCCCAGAGGAAACATTGGAATTAAAAATGTACATTTGGGGGCACCTGGGTGGCTCAGTGGGTTAAGCCTGCCTTCAGCTCAGGTCATGATCTCAGGGTCCTGGGATCGAGCCCCACATCGGGCTCTCTGCTCAGCAGGGAGCCTGCTTCTCCCTTCTCTCTGCCTGCCTCTCTGACTACTTGTGATCTCTGTCTGTCAAATAAATAAATAAAAATAAAATCTTTTTTTTTTTAAAGTACATTTGACAGAGAAACTGTGGGCAAGGGGAAAAAGCAATAAGGAAATAGTCCGTGGAGGACTGAAGAAAGCCAAGGCTAATCTTAAACCCAGACAGAAAACATGGGCAGAGGGTGATCAACCCACAAAGGAGACTAGGAGATACCAGGAAAACTTTTCTTTATTTTCAAAGTTTCTGTAATTAGAATGTCTCATAATAACCAAAAGCAATAGTCATTCTTTTGTAGTGAGAAAATGAATTAGAACATTCATGGTAGATCATCTGTGCTATACTTTTAAAACCATAGGATTATAGCAACTAACAGAAGCACAAAAAGCACAAAAAATATCACAAAGTGGCATTTCCCTTTGCTTTTACCCTTCATGCCCATTTTCTTGTAGCACTAAGAATACAGTAGAGGAGCTGTGACATTTAGGTATCTTCTTGGAATTGCATGTTTTCCTAATAATGACCCTATTCCTTATCCCTTATCCCTTATCAAATTGTAGAACTCACTATTACTCAGGTTGCACAACCATCCACCAGCAAACACTTGTTGTGTGCCTACTATGTTCCAGACCCTAAAATACAAGGACATACAAAATAGCCACAGACCCTGCCTTCTTGGAACTTGTAGTCCACCAGGTGGAAGGCAATTAAATATAAACACACAACTAAAAATCTAACTATAAATTATGTACAATGCTGTGGAAGAAAACTACAGGGTGCTGTGATACAATGTAATAAAGAATCCTAATTTTTTTGCACACATGGATGAAGAAGGGTCAGGGAAAGGATCACTCTGAATAAAGGGCATTGAAGCCCAGTACAAAAGATGAATAAGAGGTACCCGAGAAATGATTGAGGGAAGCATGCCAGGCAGAGGCAAGTGCATGCATAGTCAATCTGAGGAATAAAAAGATTTAACTAGTATCACTGGAGGGTTTGAGTGGAGGAAAGAGTAGCAGAGGGTAAGGAAAGAAGGAAAGAAAGGAAGGGCCAGATTACACAGAGCCTCTAAGTCAGGGAAAGGATGGAAGCCTTTTCCTAAATGCAATATGCTTATCCAGGAGATTCATATTTATATTTTGAAATGATCAATTATTTCTTTAAAACTTATGAATTGATTAAAAATAAAGCAGGGGGAATTCTGCTTCTGATCTTGAAGGATAAAATGCTATGGATACTGTGTTCCCACCCACCATAAATAACTAGAGCAATAGAAAAGATAAAAAATAAAACAACAGTTTTCAGAGCATGGGCCTGGGATCTCTGAGGGAAGGGAAACAAAGCAGGTGAGTCTTCTAGTTGCAGCAGATTATTACCTAGAATTGTGTTCAGTCCACAACTCAGAGAAGGAAACCTAGCAGAGTTCAGTGATTTCCCAAAAGATCAGAGTTTGAAAAGGCAGAGATGCTAAAAATTGTAGGCAGAATATTAAGAATATCACAACATGAAGTAGTCTGATACTTATGTCATTAGAATTCTAGAAAGAGGGAGAGGGGCAGAAAAATACTTGAAGAAATAATGGATGAGATTTTTACAATTTTAATGAAAACTATAAACCCACAGAGCCAAGAATCTCCATAAACCACCAGCAGAAAAAACATGAAAAAAACCACACCAGAGAACATCACATTCAAATTGACAAGAAAGAGCAGAATAGAAAATAAAATCTTAAAAGCAGCCAGAGAAAGACAGTATATGTGCAGAAGAAGAAAGAATGAATGACAGTAGACTTTTTATCAGAGATCTAAGAAAACGAATGACATCTTTAAAGTACTAAAGGAGAAAAAAGAACTGTTAGCATGAAAGAAAAAAAATCTTTCAAACATGGAGATGAAATAATGACTTTTCTCAAGCCAATGAAAGGTAAGAGTATTCACTACCAAAAAGATCTGCATGTTATGTTAAAGGAAATTCTTTAGGCAGAAGGGAAATGATACCAGGTAAAAAGCTGAATCTACTCAAAGGAATGAAGAACAGCAGAAATGGTACATATATAGGTAAACATAAAATCATTTTTCTCAATTGTTAGATCTTTTTAATTGGTAATAGACTGTCTATAGCAAAATAATAGCAGTGTATGGTGGGGTTTATAACACATGAGTAATTTTTTTTAATACATGAGTAATTTAAATGAGCAACATTAATCAGACCAAGGACAGGGGAGGGGGATGGAAGCATACAATTGTAAGATTCTTATACTGTACAGGGAGTGGCACAAAATTATTTAAAGGTATACTGTTGTAAGTTAAAGATGTGTATTCTAAACCCTAGTGCAATCACTAAAAAATAAAACAAAGAAGGACACCTATTAAATCATTGATGGAGATAAAATGGAATAACATGAAATAATCAAAAGAAAGAAAGCAAAGAGGGGAAAAAGGAACACAGAACAGATGGGACAAATAAAAATGAACAGCAAGATGCTTCATTAAAACCTAACCCTATTGTTAGAGTAAAATTAAATTGTTTAAACACGTCGATTAAAAGACAGAGAATGTCTTTTATTTAGATAAATAAAAAATAACAAAAAATTAAAAAGCACAAGACTCAACTACCTGGTGTCAACAAATCCTGGGTATGACCGTTTTTTCAATACGGGTTCCTCAATTTCTTAGGCTTTGAGTGCTTTGAGTAGACCCTAGGTCTTCAGATTATTGTGGTGTGTATAGTTTTCTTCACTCAATCAAGGAAAACACTTTTTTGTTGATAAGTTAACACTGTTTTGCTAATAATAACCATATCTTGATAGCTGTACAGACTGGTTTGCAAAGGAATCTACAAAACACAAGCATATCTGACACTAAAATTCCTCATACTTAGCTTTCATCTATCATTTTTTGTCAAGTGAAAAAAAGTTTACAGGCCATAGTTGCAGTATTGCTTTCACAATACCCTGCCTTTAGAAATTTCTTCCCTGACTCACATGTTATGAGCCCTACTTGATAATGGTTATAGAGTAAATTCATGCATTTCACAAAAATGAAAATAGCAAGCATTTAGACTTCTAAGAAATTATCTTTTTGGAATTTAATATAATTTTACTGTTTCAGAGGGGCAATTGTTTTATTTTACACACAGGACCATTTTCTAATATAATATGGTTCACTTCAAATATTGTCCTTATAAAACACAATAGTTATTTACCATGAAATAGTTTTTTAAATGGTAACCATATGCTGTTAATATAAAAATATACCTAGGTATTACAAAATCATTCTATATAATTTTAATTAGCATATAGAGAATGTGATATGTACAACCTATCTGGCACTTGTGACCCTACAAGTGCTTAACACGGCCACCATTTTTGAGATACTCTGTTTGGCCCAAGGACTGCAAACTTGAGGAGGAAGCAACAGAGCTGCTTCTTATTCTACATGAAGAAGGATAACGACTAGCTAGAAATTTTGTGCATGTGTGCAAAAATTAATGGATGATAGACTAGTTATTCCTCTCATTTTAATTTTTCTTTCAACAGGAAGGGTTTGCCAATGATCACTGCACTGTGGTGTGCAGAGCCCCATTTTGCTGACTGCATGGAGACATTGTTTCAGAATTGTACTCAATAGAGCCCTAGTGATCTGAGAAATTTACAAAGGCTTTCCTCTTCTTTCATTAAGACCACCATTTTGCATATAGCTCTTGAAGGGCCAATTACTAGTTATTCATTTTATATATGTCATTAGTTCATTGCTGCATTGCTAAGAAAGATCAAAACATAATAGGAGAAAGGGAAACATGTAGATGAAAAGAAGCTTTTGTTATGCAAACTCTGCCTATAACTCATAAAATCTTGTGGGGTAAGAGGTGGGAAATTTTATTTGCCAGAAACCCTCTTGAGAAGAACAGTGCTATTTTGGGGGGGGAAAGTAAAATGGTGAGCCATTTTAGTTGTGGAGCACAGATCAAGGACTATCATGGAATTGCTATCTGCGTGATAAGAAGAGGGATTAGAGGAGAAAGATATGATCATACAACATCGTCACACTGTAGCAACTCCTCAGGTATTCAGTACAATTATTAAACTCAAGAAATAGTTGGAAAAGACAATTTTGTGTGTGAGAGAGAGAGAAAGAGACAGAGAGAGAGAGAGAGAGGAATAAGGGACTGGGCTTTTGACCAGCGTGCTGTGATATAAAATTTGGACAGCATGTGAGGAAAAGTAAGTGCCCTTTCTGAAGTAAATACTGCTAGGTGCCAATGCTTCCAAGTTAGAGGGACCGAAAAGATCTTCTAAGAGCTATGCTTCAGGTATCAGGGTTAGTTAGGGACACGCTGAACCCTTCACTAAGCTGCCAGCTCAGTGAGGGCCACAAGAGAGTCTTACTCTCGTCCTTATCCAGATGCCCAGAGCGCATAGCACTGTCTGGCACTTAGCAGGCTTTTAGTGGTTAGCTGTGCGACAGACAAATGAAAATAGTTGTCTTATGACAAACTAGATTTGTTTCATCTCAAAATATTTGTAAAAATAGAAACTTAGAAAATAAACTTAAGTTTAGGCAAATAATCCATATCCCCAACTAACTGATACAACACACAGTAGTAGTGATTAGAGATGCTTTGGCTGGGAGAAATGTCAATGCCACTAATAGAAATAGTAAAAGTAGAATAGAAATTTCAAGTGTGAACAAGTTTTTTTTATATGTTAAGATGCCCTTAGGACACTTGGCAGTTGTAGAACGCCTTTAGCATGAGGGAAGCCTCATTTGTTCCATTTGCCCGCAAGGCCTATGTGAATTTCTCCAGGAAGCAAGATGATTAAATGGCCAGACTGAAACTTGGGCCTACATTTGGGCTGCAGGTCTAGTGCTCTTTCTACTACCCATAGCTGCTTTCTACTCTAGACCCAGACTAAGCAGAAATCAGCCCTCTTTCATTCCTGCTGCCTTTATGTGCCAATTTAAAAATAATAATAATAAAAATAAATAAATTTTAAAAAAGTAAAACCTTCCTTCCATTTTTTCTGCTCCAAAAATTCTCAAAGCACAAGCTACTTCCATTCATTGACACTAAACGTGATTCTTAAATGTGTCTTTTATAAGGATGGGGGGAAAAGCATTCTCTGGGGTGGGCTGTATTATTCTGACTGTCTGAACGAGAGCAGAAAGCTACAGGTCTCTCTGTGGGATTAACACCGAAAGCCATTTCTCATGCACATAGCAATTTCACATATACACCATAAAACCATGCTTACAATCTGTTTACTAAGGTCAAGCTTCCTCAGCAAACAATGAAACATGAACAGCTCCTACTGCAGTTTCCTCCAGAGAGTAGAATTAAATTAGATAGTTGTCTGCTTGTTACATGACTCTTCTACTAACTCAGCTGGAGCCAACAGAAACATTGATCTAACATTGTGTAAGGCAGCCAGTATCTTTGAACAATTGCTTGACCCTTGGTTATTTCTTTTAAAATGTGAATTTTTAATAATTTGCTTCTAATATGAAATTCCTAATAAGAGTCTGTGAGTTAGGAATTTTTTTTTAAAGATTTTATTTATTTATTTGACAGACAGAGATCACAGAGAAGCAGACAGAGAGAGGAGGAAGCAGGCTCCCCGCCAAGCAGAGAGCCCGATGCGGGGCCCGATCCCAGAACCCTGGGATCATGACCTGAGCTGAAGGCAGAGGCTTTAACACACTGAGCCACCCAGGTTCCCCTGTGAGTTAGGAATTTTAAGAAATAAAGCATTTTGCATGATGCTTTGCTACATTACTAACATTCAATTAAAGAATGAAGAAGCATAAAAGTTCAATGTTTGCTGTGTTAATATGTGCCTGGCTCTATTTGTCCTGCCCCCATTAAGGTATTGCTACTGGCTCCATGCCCCCTGTTCTCAAGACAGACTTATCAGGGCGCCTGGGTGGCTCAGTTGGTGAAGCATCTGCCTTTGACTCCGGTCATGATCCCAGGGTCTTGGAATCAAGCCCCACATCGGGCCCCTGTTCAGCGGGAAGCCTGCTTCTCCCTCTCCCTCTCCCCCTCCCCCCTGCTTGTATTCCCTCTCTCGCTATGTCTCTCTCTGTCAAATAAATAATTAAAATATTTTTTAAAAAGAGACTTACCTGTTTACTAGCAGACAAAGTAAATTTACAGTGCTGAATGACACCACTGAAAGCTTGGGGCTGGCCTTGCTGAGCATACACAGACACACTTGCATACCCATTAAGTTGAAATTTTGCCAAGAACCTATTAACCAATCCTAATGAACTGCTGTTTTTCATTTAAAACACCATTAGTTTCCTCTGGTTTATTGCTCACGGTAGAAGCAGCAAACACACCATCAAGTGGTTGGAAAAGGTGTTGCTTTGCTGGAAGCCCATATGTCTCTGGAGAATTCAAACTTGGCTTTGCTATGTGTCACCTTCCTTCCACTTCTGGAAATAATCAGGCGTTCCGAATCTTTAAGACCACCTCCCAGAATACAGGAGGATTTTTTTTTTTTTTTAAAACACATCTCCTTGCTTAAAGGTTCTGGATAATTTATTTTGCTGTAAGCTGTGCAGAGGCTTGCTTTGCTTCTAAAAATTATTATATAATACTGACTGTATAGAGCCAACAACTCTCAGTCTAAACCTCTACATCAATATATTAACAAAGAGACCCCTCTCAGTGTTTCTGAAGGCTTTCCCTAAGGTAGTTTTAAATATTTGATACATTATCATACCTTTTTTTTTTAAGAGAGAGAGAGAGAGAGAGCATGCACACTCAAGGGGGAGGGGCAGAGGAGGAGGGAGAGAAAGAATCTTAAGCAGGCTCCATGCTGAGCATGGAGCCCCACACAGGGCTCAATCTCACAACCCTGAGATCATGACCTGAGCTGAAACCAAGAGTCCGATGTTTAATTGACTGACCCACGCAGATGCCCCCATTATAATACTTTTCAATAACAAAGCCCTTAGTAATACCAAGAATCTGAGTTTTATTGATAGTGAAAATAATAAGTTAGTAGGGAAAAAAAGCTTCTTATTTTCTGAGATTTGCTTTTGGTTTAAATATCTGAGAAGAGATGAAATATTAAGATGTCAAGAAAGTCACTTTTTTGTTTTATTTCAAATAATACATTCTCCGCATCAACTGCAGGGAATGCAATTTTAAGTTACTGTATCTCAGTATAGTTTTTTTTCTTACAAAGAAGATGCAAAATGAAGAACTTAGTGAGCCAATTATATCCTTAACTCAGCAGACAATAAAAACATTTATAAACATTTCATTTAAAAAGTATAAGCAACACAAGAAATAGTAAATACATTTCTAGAACAACAGGAACCATTTCATGGTAGGAAGCATTAAAAACAACAGCACTGAGACACCTGGGTGGTTCAGTCGGTTAAGTGTCTGCCTTCGGCTCGGGTCACAATCCCAAGGTCCTGAAGTCGAGACCCCCATTGCGCTCCATGCTCATGCTCTCTCTCGCTATCTTTGTCACTATCTCTCTCTCTCAAATAAATAAAATATTTAAAAGAGGAGAAGAGTAAATGAAACAAGTTGGGATTGGGAGGGAGACAAACCATAAGTGACTCTTAATCTCACAAAACAAACGAGGGTTGCTGGGGGGAGGGGGGTTGGGAGAGGGAGGGTGGGGTTATGGACATTGGGTAGGGTATGTGCTATGGTGAGTGCTGTGAAGTGTGTAAACCTGGAGATTCACAGACTTGTATCTCTGGGGGGAAAAAAAAATATATGTTTATAAAAAATAAAATTAAAAAAAAATAAAAAAATAAAAACAATAAAAACAATAGCATTGTTCCATTGAGTTTTGTTTTATTTTGTATCACTTTCAGCTTCTTTTTTTTTTTTTTTTAAAGATTTTATTTCACAGAGAGAGATCACAAGTAGGCAGATAAGCAGGCAGAGAGAGAAGGGGAAGCAGGCTCCCTACTGAGCAGAGTGCCCAATGCGGGGCTCAATCCCAGGACCCTGAGATCATGACCTGAGCCGAAGGCAGAGGCTTTAACCCACTGAGCCACCCAGGCACCCCTCACTTTCAGCTTCTTTTCCAGGTTGTTAAAATTTTTACCTTGCAGCACTTTCAACACAATTTGTCCAAAAATTGAGATAAGATAGTACACTAACCCAGTGTATTCTCTATGTGGAAGGTGAAAGCAAAAAGGAGGCAGAGCACGTGTGGGCAGAGCCGCCCACCCTAGGCTCACAGCTCCCTGCAGCTGCCCGCACAGTGGCGTTCAGCCCTGGTTGCAGGCGTCATTAGGCATTTGGTGGTTGATTGATTGAATAATAAAAGACTTGTGGAGAGTAAAGAACTTCATAAACTGGAGCAATTACAATCAGAGTGAAAGGGTCAGACTAATTGTGTGAGAGTGGCAGGTGGTCGATAAAGCTGTAGAGACCTGGAGTGTGCAAACTTCAGAAGCATTACATTTTGTAGGAACGCTCTCAGCAATCAAGAGTCTTTGGCCCTAGTGGAAGAGACAGAGGCTTCACAGATGACTATCTTCTCAGGAACCCAGACGCTGTCAGAAATAGGCCAACATAATTAAGAAACTTGTTTTAGATCTACAAAGTTTGTCCTAATGTTTCTCCTGGAGACAAGACCATGGGTAGTGTGAGCCTCGGTGTGGATTCCCCCAAAATCATGTTGTCAGATTCAGAATTGTTTGTGGACACGCCATGCTATTGGCCCTTGTCAGCCTTGGACTTCATGGTTCTACCAACGCTGCAGAACATTAGCAGTAGCTTGGATAGAAAATACCAGGACAAGGCTACCCTAAGACCCGTCTTGTTGCCAGCACTCCAAGACCCAGCCAACCCTTCCCTCAGTTTTCTGCTTCCTTCGGTGATCTTCCCCATGCTTTCCCCTCTATTTGATTTTATTAGTCTCTAAGAAATGGCCCTTGACTATTCACAAAAAAGGAGGGTGTCTGAGAGATTTGACTGGATTTATTGACCAGGGATGCCAAACCACATAACCTCCTCTTGAGTACACCTCCACAAAAAGAAGAAATGCTCTAAGACGAACAATAAAGGATTGTGAGATTCAGGTGCGCTGCACAGGGCTACACTGAGAACAACAGAAACTAGGTAGGTTCTGTCCAATAAGCTTTAGCAGTCAAGCCAAACTGTAGCAGGATGTAGTAAATTTAGGGTGGAAAAATCTGACTCTGAAAGTCACCCATGTGTGGACTTGTGATTTGCTTTCCTTTTTCTTAAATTTTTTCTCTTATATATTTATTTAACCTTCTCTTTTACTTACATTTTGTTGTGTTAAAGTTCATTGAAAGGCAGCATAAAGAGCAGAAAAAAACATGGGCTATTGGGGAAAAGATGAGTTTGAAAGCTAGTGTTGCCCCTGCTTCTCTAATCCCCAATTTCTTTATACTGAAAGTGATCCAAAGTTTGCCTGGCAAGGTTGTGGTAAAGACTGTAAATGAGGCATGAAAAATGCTTGGTGTATAACAGGCAGTCAAAATGTTAGCATGTTATTATTTTGGGAAAAAAGTCCCAATCTTACTTCAGAAGAGCTAATGAAAAAGATTAGTTTTTTAGAGCTAGGCCAAGATAGCAAGGTCCAAAAATGTTGTGTTGAGAAAAGGACTGGTCTACTTTACCACTCTCTCAATCTCTTTCTCTCTCTTTCTCTCTCTTAAGACTGTCTATGGTTGGCCCTTATTAAGAACTTCTTTCTCAATACAGTGACCACATACCCAAAAAAATTCCTTTCTTGGCTACAGTATAGTATACAGACTCTTTCTTTCTTTCTTTCTTTCTTTCTTTCTTTCTTTCTTTCTTTCTTTCTTTTTTAAAGATTTTGTGTCTATTTATTTGACAGAGATCACAAGCAGGCAGAGAGGGGAAGGGGAAGCAGGCTCCCTGCTGAGCAGAGATCCTGATGCGGGGCTCGATCCCAGGATCCTGGGATCATGACCTGAGCCAAAGGCAGAGGCTTTAACCCACTGAGCCACCCAGGCGCCCCCAGACTATTTCTCACATATAGTCCCTTCTCTATTCTCAATTGTACCAACTTCTTTTAGGGCCTTAATATCTTTGCCCTGGATTATATGATTTCTTAAGTAATTTTTCTGTCTCTGGTTTCTTTTTCTGACCATTCTATATATCATTACTAGATTGATTTTCCTAGATCTCAGCCACATTTCTGTCATTCACTCTGCTCAAAAATCCTTAATAGTTCCCTAGTACCTATGAACTTAAACTCAAGCTTCCCAGTGAATAATTCAAACACATCCATAATGTAGGCCTGATTTATCTTTCCCACTTTATCTCTGTGGTCATCAGTCAAACAACTCTTCCCTCAATACAACCACACTATCGCTTTTCTCATCTTTTCCCTATGTGAAATGTCTGTCCTCCCATCTCCATAAGCACACTTTTCAATTCAGTTGCCCTTTTTCTCAAAACCTTGCCTTGAATGTACATACCACTTCCTCACCCCTCCCTCACTCAATCTGACCAATGGAGGAGCAGGGTCTATGTCTTTTGATTTTGTTTTTGTAATTTTCCCAGCGCCTCAGATAAAGCTTCACATGTTATAGGAAGTCAATAACTATTTTTAACTATATAAATAAATGAGAAGTCAATAACCATTTTTAACCAAATATATAAATGAGCAAATTAAAAGTCTCTTGGAGGCAAGTTTCTACAAAAGAAAATGGCAAAATAGACAAGAGAACAAGGATGCATTTTCCTGATTCATCATGTAAAACGATATTGCAGAAAGTCAGGACCAACAGTTATGGTGAGCATTTATTCTTTTTTTTTTTTTTCTTACTGGCTACTCAGCATCTGAACTCCCATCCCAGGTTTAGAGAAGGCCCCACATATGAGGAAGGGTGTACCACCCACGATAGAGCTGAAAAGGAGACTCACTTTCCCAGTCTCTCTAGTAGCTGGAGTGTGGCACCTGACCTAAGCCTGGCCCAACAGTTAGAGCCACTTGGGACTATGAATGTGGAGCGGATGGCACAGAAAAGCAGGGATGGGGAGAATCCAGCCCGGTGGTGCTGACGGCAGCAGTAAAGCATGGTTTCCAGCTGTAGCGATGGCATCTCTGCTAATAAGGCAAACTGGAGCATCTAGTGTTCATGCCCTCACACGACGGGAGCTCATAATACTGGCAGTGTTTCCAGGAGCCTAGCTCCACTTCATTCGCTCTCTTTTCTTTTTCTTTTTTTTTTTTTTTAAGATTTTATTTATTTATTTGACAGACAGAGATTACAAGTATGCAGAGAGAGAGGAGGAAGCAGGCTCCCTGCTAAGCAGAGAGCCCGATGTGGGGCTCCATCCCAGGACTCTGAGATCACGACCTGAGCCGAAGGCAGAGGCTTTAACCCATTGAGCCACCCAGGTGCCCCCATTCGCTCTCTTTTCTACAGTTGGTTCTGCAGCCTCCCCAGCAGCTCTGTCAGCTACACTGATGCCTTTCAATAAATCGATTTCCCACTTAAGTCAACCAAGGTATCAGGTCCTGCTGCTTGCCACCCCTTGCCCTTGACTCATGCCCCAAGCTTGCCAAGTTGTTGAGGGACATTCTACCCCACAGCCAGATTCTCTCAGCTATGTGTGCACCCTCATTATCTCTCATCAACAAAAGTTAACACACCTACAGTCTACCTACATTAATTTTTAGGCAAACATGCTTTAAAGTCAGATTGCACATTGATCTTTGTAAATAACCTATCATTTATTTCTCCTAAACAAATCAGTCTAAATGAGAGCTTGCCATCAGGACACCAGTCATGCACTGAAATTTCAAAGTATACCAGAATCGCAAAACATCTCCTCGGGATTGGACTTCTTCTATTTTTGTAGACTTCCAAAATACTAGCAATATTTAGATTTGACACCTCTGATATGGTTATCAATTCAGAATTTCCCTAACAAATGTGTCATTAATTAAGCATGTTTCAGGGAAACCACATAATATAAATAATTCGTATAAAGGACATGGCTTTGTGGTTAAGAGCATGGACTCCTTTGCCTGGGGTCAAATTCCAGTCTGCAGTGGGATCTTGGACAAATTACTATTAAATCCCTTATGCTTTAGTTTTCTCTTCTTTAAAATGGGAATAACAAAGAGTTGCGAGGATTAAATGATATGATTATGATATGATATTCACAAAACTATGAAAACAGTACCTGATGCAGTGAACACCATTGAAATGTATGCTTTTGTTATATCCTGGAATTCTGCCTCTACAGGAAAACTATTAGAATGCATGACAGTGATTTGTGCTATCATCAAGTAAAATTCTCTCTCCTTAGTACAGGACATTCCCTGCCTCCCCATGCTTGGGTGGGGCCATATTTCTATCTCCCACTTGTGAACAAGTAGAATAAATCAGAGTGTTTAAATGGCAGCTTGAGATTCTCTAGAGCACTCTTTTCCCTCTGGCAAAGCAACTAGGAATGTTTGACAGGGTGGAAACTAGCGAACTGGAGTAATTAACATGAGCATGGGGGCGCCCTGCTGCCCTGAGGGGGTATGTGTGTGTGAGCACAAGATAAACCTTTGTTTTAAGACACTGGCCTTTTGGAGAGTGTTTGTTACATAGCATAACTTTTACTCCCCTGAGTAATGAAGAAAGAAAGGCAGTTATCTGGATATTTCAATTAAATATTATTCTCTATTCCAGTGAGTTCCATCCTTAGGAATATACCTTGAGTGGCATATTACCAGTAAAGAATAAGTGAGGGATGCTGCCTAGCTCAGCGATGTCCACAAATGTCTGCCTTGTCTCTGCCTTTCCTTTGGGGTCTGAAATTTCATCCTGAAGATATTTTGGGACTCACTCTCAAGTCTTCCCTTAGAATCAGCATAAACCCTGGTGTAGCAAATGCATAAATCACCAAATCTTTACGCATTCAAGTGAATGCATTTATCCAATCTATTTCCAGGAAGAATCAGGCAGGAAAAGAGTTATTTTGGAGATAAACTTAGAAGGTCTTTCTGATATGTAATTTAGAAAAGAATTATGTATGTGGGAGAAAAGCATGGCAACTATTTAATTATGGAAATAGTTATCTAAGATCCATGCTCACTTAATATTAAGACAGACCCAGTCAACTACAAGGACGACTGTTAAGTACAGCCTCAGTGATGTGCTTAAGGCCACCTTGGTAAGTTATTGCAAAATTCACATCTGGCTCCCCATGTCAAGACTTTAACCACTAAATTCTGCAGTTACTTTGTCAGTTCTAAGGCAAGGGGCCAAGATAGTTGAGAAGAAAGAGGCAAAAAAACAGACACATAGGAAGGAGAAGAAATGAGGACAAGAGAGGTGGAGAGTAAAACCCTTCCTGATCTGGAGTCCCATGCCTGTCAGTGGCTTGCACCAGAGGGCCATGTACAGGTAGGCTTAGGGTGATTTCTTGTACCTACCATCTTTTACCTACCTAACTCCCTTATGCACTTCATTACTAGATCCACCACTTACTAGCTATTAGAATCTAGGCAATTTTACCTAATATCTTTGTGCCTTAGGTTTCTCTTCTGTAAAATGATAATAGGTGTTACTGTTAGAATTAAATAAGGCAATGAATGCCAAGCACTTACCCCTGTGCCTAGCATACAGCATGCTTGCGAAAAATGTTAGCTGCTATCATTATGTTCATCATCTCATTTTCAACTATAATGGGGTCTTTTTGCCAGAGCACCCCATAAGTACTGACTGCATTGTCTCTTAAAGTGCATGAAAATTAGTCATAGAATTTCCAAGTCAAGCAGAACAATCTGCTTTTTGTAATTCTTTCAGAATGACAAGGTAACATACCAGTTACTCATCTAAGCAGCTACTAGGTTTTCAGATCTTCCATCCAGTTAACCTCATTCTCTTCTCTGAAAACCGAAGACTGGGCATGAACTGGGCCCAGTGCAGAGGAGCACCTTACCATGTTTCCAATGAGTCTAGAAACCCTGGACTGTTTTCCTCTCTGCATAAACCATATGTGTGCATAGTTAGGGAGCTACTTATGTCCTACAAATCCTCTCAGATGTCCTAGTACCTACATCTCAATGATTTCCAAGTGTAAAATGGAATGAAATGCATGCTTTTCCACATCGTTTCTTTTTTCATTCTGAAACTCACTTCCAAGTCAAAGTGACTTTCTCATGTCCAATCTTCCTTAAAAAAACAAGCTGACCTATGTAGTCTCTATCCTTCAGAATCTTAGCACCGGATTATAAGATTTGGCTATAGCTGGAGGAAAAACCTAGAAATACAGTGACCTCAAGTGAAAACAAGAAAAGTAAAAGTCTTCTGTTTTCTATTATCGGCAATCACCCTGTTTATACTATCTCTATTTACATATTATCCTTGTTAGCAATTCAAGGACAGTAACTATATCATATTAATCTCTGTATCTCAGAATTTAGCATAGTTCATGATCTACTAGTTGGAACTCAGGAAATGTTTGTGCACCCAAATTAAACTGTAAGATTCAATCAGATATTCTCATTGTGGAAGTTGTTAGTCCAAGTGACTCAGAAGTTAAATTAGCTTATCCAAGAGGGTACTATTTAGCATAATAAACTAAACCTGACAGGCATTCTCAATGCAAGAACCAATTTATAATGATTTATTTAGGGAAAAAAATGATAGCTGTCACATAACTACATATACTACCTGTGCAACTCTGCCATGTCAGTGTCTGATCTGACCTGGCTTACAATAGTAAGGATATGGAAGTGTAGAATTGTCAAGAATCTGAGAGATTACCTACCCAACCCCTCAGTTTAAAGATAACAGAACAAAGGTACTGAGCAATAAATAATTGGCCTCAGGCACATAGCTAGGTAGTGCCAGTGATTAAGACTCAGTTTTCCTTTCTTCCCACAATGCCAAGTAGTTCACAGAATACACACTTACTAGAGTGTCACTAAGGACATCATTTTGCATGTAGTGTAAGCAGTGGTTCAACTCTGGTTGAATGATAGAATTTTCTCTGCAGTTTTTTTTTGAATTTTTTAAAAGATTTTATTTATTTATTTGTCAGAGAGCGAGAGTGAGCACAGGCAAACAGAGTGGCAGGCAGAGGCAGAGGAAGAAGCAGGCTCCCTGCTGAGCAAGGAGCCCGATGTGGGACTCGATCCCAGGACCCTAGGATCATGACCTGAGCCGAAAGCAGCCACTTAACCAATTGAGCCACCCAGGCATCCCTCTCTGCAGCTTTTAAAGGAATGCATGCTTGGGCCATATCCTTAGAGACTCTGGTAGTGAAGCTGGGGCTTGGTGACAGTGGAATTCACTGCCAATTTCAGCAATAACCATTCCTAATATTGCAAATCTAAATACGTCTAATAGTATCTTAAATTGTTGTTGTTGCTGCTGCTGTTGTTGATTGGGAGTAGTTCTCGTTAGAGAATGTGTTCTAAACAAAGAGACTGCAGGGTCAGTTGACCTAGATCCTAACTGTCACAAACTAGTTTCATGTTAAAACTAGGTCCAAAAGAAAAGACAGGGCAGGGGTGCCTGGGTGGCTCAGTGGGTTAAGCCTCTGCCTTTGGCTTGGGGCATGATCTCGGGGTCCTGGGATCAAGCCCCACATCGGGCTCTTTGCTCGGAGGGGAGCCTGCTTCCCTTCCTCTCTCTCTGCCTACTTGTGATCTCTTTCTCTGTCAAATAAATAAATAAAATCTTAAAAAAAAAAAAAAAGAAAAGACAGGGCAAAAGAGGATCACATCTTTCTTGAGTGAAGGAGGGATATGATGTCCAAGCACTGATGCATTCTAAGTACTCATTGAGTACCTACTATATGCTGATACTGTACTAAGGATACAACCGTGGAAATAGACAAGGTCATGGCCTTCACGGAACCTACCATTTGGTGAATTCTCTGATATAAAGGGTCTATAAGAATTGTCAAGTGACAGGGAGGAGTCAAGATGGCGGAGAAGTAGCAGGCTGAGACGACATCAGGTAGCAAGAGATCAGCTAGATAGCTTATCAAACCATTCCAAACACCTACAAATCCAACAGGAGATCAAAGAGAAGAAGAGCAATTCTAGAAACAGAAAATCGACTACTTTCTGAAAGGTAGGACCGGCAGAGAAGTGAATCCAAAGCGACGGGAAGATAGAACACAGGGGGAGGGGCCAGCTCCCAGCAAGCCGCAGAGCAATGCAGCACAAAATCAGGACTTTTAAAAGTCTGCTCCACTGAGGGACATCGCTCCAGAGGCTAAACCGGGGTGAAGTCCACGCGGGGACAGTGTGGCCTCAGGCCCTGCGCGGTCACAGAAGGATCGGGGGTGTCTGAGTGTCGCAGAGCTTGCAGGTATTAGAGTGGGGAAGCTGGCTACAGAGACAGAGACGAGGAGTGAGCTCTCAGCTCAGGGTTACCTTGAACTGTAATCTGTGGCACAGGCGGGTGCTCTGGGAGTGGGGTCCCCACAAGATCCGGGGAGACCCCGACCTGGAAGATCTCAGGGATCTGTGGTGTTTGGAGACTCCAGGTGGAGCTGTGTGCCAGAGACAGAGACGCTTGATCACAGGCTGAGTGAGCTCGGAGCACAGCCGAAGGCCAGGGAGATGGTAGTGATTGAGCACTTTACTCTGAGGGTGCACTGAAGAGTGGGGCCCCAAGCTCTTGGCTCCTCCGGGCCAGAAATTGGGAGGCCGCCATTTTCCTTCTCATCCTCCGGAACTCTACAGAAAGTGTTCAGGGAACAAAAGCCCCAGAAAGCAAACCCAAGCGGATTATTTAGCACAGCCCCTGGTAAGGGCAGTGCAATTCCGTCTGGGGCAAAGACACTTGAGTGTCACTACAACGGGCCCCTCCCCCAGAAGACCAACAAGAAATCCAGCCAAGCCCAAGTTCACTCACCTAGGAGAACAGCAGAATTCCAGAGGAGGAGAAAGCAAAGCATGGAATTCATGGCTTTCTCCCCATGAATCTTTAGTCTTGCAAAGTTAATTAATTTTAAAATTTTTTTTTTCTTCTGCTAATTTTTTTTAACTTTTACCCTTTCCTCTTTTAATGTTTTTTAACTAGTTTATCTTAATACCTTTCATTAAAAAAAAAAAAATCTTTTTTGAACCTTCATTATTATAGTCATATGTTTTCCTTCATTGTATCTAACTTTATTTTTCATATATGTATAGGGTTTTTTCTTCTAAAAAATTTGGGGTATAACTTCTTCTAATCAAAATACACCCTAAATCTAGCACTGGGCTTGATCTACTCTCCAGCTGGAGCAAATTCTCTCCACTCTCTTTTTCTTTATTCTCCCAACCAATTTACCTTATCAACTCCTTTGTTAGAAATTTAAAAAAAAAAATTTTTTATCCTTATAGTCATATTCCATCCCTTCATTGTGTTTACCCTTATATATGTTTTTCATTCTTTAAAATTTTGGGAGGTAGTTTCTTCTAAGAGACCAAAATACTCCCAAAATTAAGTGGGTGACCCTGTTCTAGTCACCAGTCTAATATATATATATATTTTTTTTCTTTTTTATATTTATTCTTTATTTGTTTTCTTAAAATTTTTTTTTTTCAGAACTTCTTTTTCCCCTTTTCTCCCCCCACGATTTGGGGTCTCTTCTGATGGTTAAAGCACATTTTCCTGGGGTCTCTGCCACCCTTTTAGTATTTCATTTGCTCCTTCATATATTCTTATCTGGACAAAATGACAAGGCAGAAAAAATCACCACCAAAAAAAGAACAAGAGTCAGTACCAAAGGCTAGGGACCTAATCAATACAGACATTGGTAATATGTCAGATCTAGAGTTCAGAATGATGATTCTCAAGGTTCTAGCCAGGCTCGAAAAAGGCATGGAAGATATTAGAGAAACCCTGTCGGGAGAAATAAAAGCCCTTTCTGGAGAAATAAAAGAACTAAAATCTAACAAAGTTGAAATCAAAAAAACTATTAATGAGGTGCAATAAAAAATGGAGGCTCTTACTGCTAGGATAAATGAGGCAGAAGAAAGAATTAGTGATATAGAAGACCAAATGACAGAGAATAAAGAAGCTGAGCAAAAGAGAGACAAACAACTACTGGACCATGAGGGGAGAATTCGAGAGATAAGTGATACCATAAAATGAAACAACATTAGAATAATTGGGATTCCAGAAAAAGAAGAAAGAGAAAGGGGAGGAGAAGGTATATTGGAGAGAATTATTGTAGAGAATTTCCCCAATATGGCAAAGGGAACAAGCATCAAAATCCAGAAGGTGCAAAGATTCCCCCCTCAAAATCAATAAGAATAGGTCCACACCCCATCATCTAATAGTAAAATTTACAAATCTTAGTGACAAAGAGAAAATCCTGAAAGCAGCCCAGGACAAGAAGTCTGTAACATACAATGGTAAAAATATTAGATTGGCAGCAGACTTATCCACAGAGACCTGGCAGGCCAGAAAGAGCTGGCATGATATTTTCAGAGCACTAAACGAGAAAACATGCAGCCAAGAATACTGTATCCAGCTAGGTTATCATTGAAAATAGAAGGAGAGATAAAAACCTTACAGGACAAACAAAAACTGAAAGAATTTGCAAACACCAAACCAGCTCTACAGGAATATTGAAAGGGGTCCTCTAAGCAAAGAGAGAGCCTAAAAGTAGTAGATCAGAAAGGAACAGAGACAATATACAGTAACAGTCACCTTACAGGCAATACAATGGCAGTAAATTCATATCTCTCAATAGTTACCCTGAATGTAAAGGGGCTAAATGCCCCAATCCAAAGACACAGGGTATCAGAATGGATAAAAAAAACAAAACCCATCAATATGCTGCCTACAAGAAACTCATTTTAGACCCAAAGACACCTCCAGATGTAAATTGAGAGGATGTAAAACAATTTACCATGCTAATGGACATCAGAAGAAAGCTAGGGTGGCAATCCTCATATCAAATCAATTAGATTTTAAGCCAAAGACTATAATAAGAGATGAGGAAGGACACTATATCATACTCAAAGGGTCTGTCCAACAAGAAGATCTGACAATTTTAAATATCTATGCCCCTAAAATGGGAGCAGCCTACTATATAAACCAATTAATAACAAAATCAAAGAAACACATCGACCATAATACAATAATAGTAGGGGACGTTAAAACTCCCTTCACTGAAATGGACAGATCATCCAAGCAAAAGATCAATAAGGAAATAAAGGCCTTAAATGACACACTGGAACGGATAGACATCATAGATGAATTCAGAACATTTCATTCCAAAGCAACAGAATACGCATTCTTCTCTAGTGCAAATGGAACATTCTCCAGAATAGATCACATCCTCGGTCCTAAATCAGGTCTCAACTGGTACCAAAAGATTGGGATCATTCCCTGAATATTTTCAGACCACAATACTCTGAAGCTAGAACTCAATCACAAGAGGAAATTTGGAAAGAACCCAAATACATGGAGACTAAACAGCATCCTTCTAAAGAATGAATGGGTCAACCAGGAAATTAAAGAAGAATTGAAAAAATTCATGGAAATAAATGATAATGAAAATACAACGGGTTCAAAATCTGCGGGACACAGCAAAGGCAGTCCTCAGAGGAAAATATAAAGCAATACAAGCCTTTCTCAAGAAACAAGAAAGGTCTCAAATACACAACCTAATCTTATACCTAAAGGATCTGGAGAAAGAACAAGAAAGCCTAAACCCAGCAGGAGAAGAGAAATCATAAAGATCAGAGCAGAAATCAATGAAATAGAAACCAAAAAAAACAATAGAACAAATCAATGAAACTAGGAGCTGGTTCTTTGAAAGAATTGATAAACCCCTGGCCAGACTTATCAAAAAGAAAAGAGAAAGGACCCAAATAAATAAAACCATGAATAAAAGAGGAGAGATCACAACCAACACCAAAGAAATACAAACAATTATAAGAATATATTATGAGGAACTCTACGCCAACAAATTTCACAATCTGGAAGAAATAGATGCATTCCTAGAGACATATAAACTACCACAACTGAACCATGAAGAAATAGAAAACCTGAACAGACTCCATAACCATTAAGGAGATTGAAACAGTCATCAAAAATCTCCAAACAAACAAAAGCCCAGGGCCAGATGGCTTCCCGGGGGAATTCTACCAAACATTTAAAGAAGAACTAATTCCTATTCTCCTGAAACTGTTCCAAAAAATAGAAATGGAAGGAAAACTTCCAAACTCATTTTATGAGGCCAGCATCACCTTGATCCCAAAACCAGACAAGGATCCCAAAAAAAAGGGAATTACCGACCACATCCTTGATGAACACAGATGCGAAAATTCTCACCAAAATACTAGCCAATAGGATTCAACAGTACATTAAAAAGATTATTCACCACGACCAAGTCGGATTTATTCCAGGGCTGCAAGGTTGGTTCAACATCCGCAAATCAAGCAATGTGATAAAACACATTAATAAAAGAAAGAACAGGAACCATATGATACTCTCAATAGATGCTGAAAAAGCATTTGACAAAGTACAGCATCCCTTCCTGATCAAAACTCTTCAAAGTGTAGGGATAGAGGGCACATACCTCAATACTATCAAAGCCATCTATGAAAAACCCACCACAAATATCATTCTCAATGGAGAAAAACTGAGAGCTTTTCCTCCAAGGTCAGGGATACAGCAGGGATGTCCATTATCACCACTGCTATTCTACATAGTACTAGAAGTCCGAGCCTCAGCAATCAGACAACAAAAAGAAATTAAAGGCATCCAAATCGGCAAAGAAGAAGTCAAACTCTCACTCGTTGCAGATGATATGATACATTATGTGGAAAACCTAAAAGACTCCACTCCAAATATGCTAGAACTTGTACAGGAATTCAGTAAAGTGTCAGGATATAAAATCAATGCACAGAAATCAGTCGCATTTCTCTACACCTACAACAAGACAGAAGAAAGAGAAATTAAGGAGTCAATCCCATTTACAATTGCACTCAAAACCAAAAGATATCTAGGAATAAACCTAACCAAAGAGGCAAAGAATCTATACTCAGAAAACTATAAAGTACTCATGAAAGAAATTGAGGAAGACACAAAGAATTGGAAAAATGTTCCATGCTCCTGGATTGGAAGAACAAATATTGTGAAAATGTCTATGCTACCTAAAGCAATCTACACATTTAATGCAATCCCTATCAAAATACCACCCATTTTTTTCAAAGAAATGGAACAAATAATCCTAAAATTTATATGGAACCAGAAAAGACCTCAAATAGCCAAAGGAATATTGAAAAAGAAAGCAAAAGTCGGTGGCATCACAATTCCGGACTTCAAGCTCTATTACAAAGCTGTCATCATCAAGACAGCATGGTACTGGCACAAAAACAGACACATAGATCAATGGAACAGAATAGAGAGCCCAGAAATAGACCCTCAACTCTATGGTCAACTAATCTTCGACAAGGCAGGAAAGAATGTCCAATGGAAAAAAAAACAGCCTCTTCAACAAATGGTGTTGGCAAAATTGGACAGCCACATGCAGAAAAATGAAATTGGATCATTTCCTTACACCACACACGAAAACAGACTCAAAATGGATGAAGGACCTCAATGTGAGAAAAGAATCTATCAAAATCCTTGAGGAGAACACAGGCAGCAACCTCTTCATCCTCAGGTGCAGCAACTTCTTCCTAGGAACAACACCAAAGGCAAGGGAAGCAAGGGCAAAAATGAACTATTGGGATTTTATCAAGATTAAAAGCTTTTGCACAACAAAGGAAACAGTTAACAAAACCAAAAGACAACTGACAAAATGGGAGAAGATATTTGCAAACGACATATCAGATAAAGGGCTAGTATCCAAAATCTACAAAGAGCTTAGCAAACTCAACACCCAAAGAACAAATAATCCAATCAAGAAATGGGGAGAGGACATGAACAGACATTTCTGCAAAGAAGACATCCAGATGGCCAACAGACACATGAAAAAGAGCTCCACATCACTCGGCATCAGGAAAATACAAATCAAAACCACAATGAGATACCACCTCACACCAGTCAGAATGGCTAAAATTAACAAGTCAGGAAATGACACATGCTGGGGAGGATGCAGAGAAAGGGGAACCCTCCTACACTGTTGGTGGGAATGCAAGCTGATGCAACCACTCTGGAAAACAGCATGGAGGTTCCTCCAAAAGTTGAAAATAGAGCTACCCTATGACCCAGTAATCGCACTACTGGGTGTTTACCCTAAAGATACAAATGTAGTGATCCTAATGGGCACTTGCACCTGAATGTTTATAACAGCAATGTCCACAATAGCCATACTATGGAAAGAACTTAGATGTCCATCAACAGATGAACGGATAAAGAAGAAGAGGTATATATATACAATGGAATACTATGCAGCCATCAAAAGAAATGAAATCTTGCCATTTGCGACGATGTAGATGGAACTAGAGGGTATCATGCTTAGTGAAATAAGTCAATCAGAGAAAGACAACTATCATATGATCTCCCTGATATGAGGAAGTGGAGATGCAACGGGTGGGGGTGTTGGGAGGTAGGAAAAGAATAAATGAAACAAGATGGGATTGGGAGGGAGACAAACCAAAAGAGACTCTTAATGTCACAAAACAAACTGAGGGTGGCTGGGGGCAGGGGTGTAGGGAGAGGGTGGTGGGGTTATAGACATTGGGGGAGGGTATGTGCTATGGTGAGTGTTGTGAAGTGTGTAAACCTGGGACTAATAATACATTATATGTTTATAAAAAAATTTTTTTAATTAAAAAAAAAGAATTGTCAAGTGAACAATTCTCAGCAAAGTCTCATACAGAGGATCCTAAATTGTGTGATATGAAGAGAAATGCATGCATTTCCCTACTGATAACTGTTAGTGTCTGAATGGTGAGAAATGATAGACAACACTTCAGAGAGGGCTGTCTTTATTGTGTGTGTGAAGATACTTAAAATTTGTCAAGTTCCCAGATTTTAAAGTATGAAATCCACCTGAATCTTGTTAAAAATGCAGATACCATCCCCAGAGAATCTGATTCAATAGGTTGAGCTGGAGCCCTTGCTTGAATCTGCCTTTTTTAACCAGCACATCAGGAACTCTCAAACAGGTGGTAAGAAACTGCTGCAAATGATGCAGGCTGTCTCACTAACAGCTCCCCATTTTAGAAAGACCACTGGTCTTGAGTTCAGGCCTCTAGGCCTCTGCCAGATTCAGCTCCCTCTCTACTGGTCCCCACCACTTCTCTTGTAATTCTTGTCCAAGCACAGAATTCCATTCAAACACCCTGAACTCATGCCAGTGCAGCAACAGCCACAATAACAAAAATAGATGAATTCTTACCAGTGATTCCAAAATGGTTTGTCTACGCTATGAAGTCAAGTCAGGGGAGAATTGCGGTATAACTGGACAATTCCATAGGGAAAACACCCAGACCTATTTCACTGAATGGGAAAATCCAGTGAAAAGAGTTGCCCCAACCACCTTATCTACATACTGGCTTAAATAAAAAGGATTGCAGTTGAATACATTATTTCCTATCAAGGAAGAAACAAAGCAAATACTTGGAAAGCCAATGAAGCCATTAAAAATTCTAGTCACTTCCATGAAACCTCAATGGTGTTTTGTCCCCTCCCCTCCACCCAAGCTAACATGATTACCACCCAGACCAATGAACGTGTTTCTAACCATTAGAAAATCAGCAGCCTACAGTGGCATACTGTGTGTGGGATTGATTGGGTTATAATATTTTAAAAGAATGTGAGGTACCAAGTCATTATTTCAATATTGTTTAAAAATTAATTAGAACTTTTCAGAATGCTTTCAGAATGTCAAGGTTTAATTAACGTATTTATTTAATAGATCCTTAATGTGACCTTCTTTGCAGAAAGTCTGTGGATATTTTAGTATTTAATAGTCTAGTGGGGAAGAGGAAGAGTTGATTTTTGTTTTTATTGGAGAGCTAAAATACACTCATTGTCTTTTTATCACATTAGTAACTCTTTGTGTTGCAGGTAAAGCATTATTAATTCATGTCCATTGAGAAATATAGAACACTTTGATGATGTAGCAAAAACTATATAATAAAAGCTACCATCTGAAGGGAGGGGGAGGAACAGACCAGTCCTTTAGATGAAAACATATAATTCAAGTAAATGGTCAAATGTATAGCAGCTTTATTTCCTCACAATCAAAAAGAAATGCCTGTTTTAAATTTCATTCCTTTTTGGGGGAGGAATTATTTTAAAATGTAGAATTTTTAAAGCATTTCTGCCTTCCTTTTATTCTTGCCTGTGTGTAGACAGTTGCCATTTAGGATATGTGAATGTCAAGGCAGTTCTTGTCAATAATGAAAACAGAATTCCCTCTTAACCCCTCCCCATTCATTTTAGTGAACAGTTTTTATAACGAATTAAACCAAGGTTAAGTCTTTTTGTCGATTCTGATCTCTCTTCAGTTATTCTACACTCTCAGAATCCATTTCTCGTGCTGCGTGGTGAACCTTCCTCAGGTGATTCTTCACTAAACAACATGTTAGCAGCAAAAGCGTGTTGGATGCGAAGTGAATTGAAGTGAGAATGTTCTTTACGACAAACCCAGCTTCTTTTCTCCCACAGCTAATTCCCTGCAGACACTTTCTTCAGCTCACATAGTGGGAAATAACCACCCCTGTCTCACAACGTAAACAAAGAAACACTCTCTTTGCTTAGGCTCCTCCTCTGTAAGATTATGATATGCTCCAAACACTGTCCTGTGTTTATGAACAAAAACATAGTGCCTTAAGCTCTCATAAATGTTTAAGTATCATGCATATTATCACACATTCAGACGCTGACACTGCTATTATTTCTCATGACCATTAGTTGACTCCAACAGGAGTCATTTCCAGAGAATGACCATTATGATCTACATAGTAGTAAATTACTGCTTGGAAGACACTCTTTCTGTGTGGCTGCACTACTGGAAATTATACCCAGCTTCATCTTGTAATATTGTCTTAAATGACCAGGGGGAGTCTTAACAACACTGTGTCCCCAATGATATTTCAGATGGTGTTCGGAGAACCCTGTTCACCTGATAAAAGTGAAGATCCACCCCCAAAGAAAAATACTATTATTATGCCAGTTTGCAAACGTATCCCAAACAATAACATGCGGCAAAGAAATCATTTTTTAGTGTGGATTAAAAAAAGTGAGGGCTCTCACTGTGGAGCTTTGGTTCAATGTCACCCTGTTTCCCACCCACCTGCACATGCCCTAGGCCACAGTAAAACATGTATCCCTTGGAGCTCGTCCCCTCCTATCTGTTAGCATCTTGACTCTATTACTTCTTCTTCATCTTTTAGCCTCCATCTCTCCCTCTGCACTGCTTCCTTTTCCTCTGCCAGAGACTTTCCCATCAAAAAATAATCTTTCTTTGACCCTGATTTTCCCTTTAAGATGACTATCCCATCTCCCCTCTTACCCTCACTTCACAAATGAGAGGCAAATGCTCAATAAATATTTATGGATTAAATGAGTGAAAAGAAATCGATTTCCCTACGGCTTCATCTCACATTTACTCCTCATTCTACTGCAATCTAATGAAACTACCGAGCCCACTCCTCTACTAAAACCAGTCTCCAGGGGTAGCCGATAATTTTCTAATTTAAAAAATCCATGAGCTCTCCTTGCCCTTCATTCTATTTGACCTCTACTCACATTGCTAACCAACCTCTATTATTAATATTCCCTTTCTCAAGTTTCCTTGCAATATCATAAGATTCCCCATCCTTATATCACCAATCCTCCCAAATCATTGATGACCCATTTTTCTAACCCTTCCCTCTGCTTACTCTATGCTCTTGCAACAGGATTTCTCAACTACTGACCCAATTTCAACTACCTCTTCTGTCAGCACCTTTCAGACTTATAATTCTGGTTCTCGTTTTTCTTCTATCTCTCAAAATTGCCTTTCTAAATTCCTTTTTTACCTCTCTTCATAGATGTTATGCTGCGCCTCAAACTTGGTAGATCCAAAACAGAAGTCAATCGGCCCTCCCTCCCATTCTTAAGACTACCTTCCTTCTGTGTTCTCACTTTAATGAATAGAAGCACCATCTTTAGAATGAATGAATGAACAGAAGCAACAACTTCAGAGTTTTTTGAGGCTGCCATCTTCCTTCCCTGAAACTTCACTCAGCTCCAAGTCCTGTTGATGCTATCTCTGAAATGTTTCTTGAGTCCGCTCCATACTCTCCATTCCTCTGCAACAGTCCTATTTCAAATTTGTATAATCTTTCAACTAACCCATTACAGAAACCTATTAAGTGATCTCTCCACCACCAATCTCATCCTTTCCCAACTCATTCTTTTCATAGCAATAGACTAAGTTCTCTGAGAGCAAGAGTATCTTTGTCACCTTTTATTTCCCAGCACAATCACTCAATACATATTTGTGGAACTGAACTCTTCACTGCCAACAATCATCCTCCTAATCTAAAACACGTATCTGATCCTGTAAATTCACAGCTCTCAAATCTTCAGTGAATCTTGTAACCGAAAAAGAAAAACTCAGCATGACATTCAGAGTCCTCTATGGTCTGCTCTGAACCTACTGCTTTATCTGATCTCCTACTACCCTATGTCTCCTCTCTACTTGCCACTCCAGCCACACACACTATGACACTATATACTCTTTCTACTTATTCCAAGAATCTACCCTTTATTACCTACTTCTATTGTTTGGAATACCTCTTTTATTTTATTTTATTTTTTGATTTATTTACTTATTTTACAGAGACAGAGTGTGAGAGTGAGTTGGGGGGGAGGGGCAGAGGGAGAGAATCCTTGAAGCAGACTCCCCACTGAACAAGGAGCTCAATGCTGGGATCAGTCTCACGGTCCATGAGATAATGACCTCAACTGAAACAAAGAGCTGGATGCTCAATGGACTGAGCCACCCAGGTGACCCAGGGATATCTGGATTTTATCTCTGCCTATGGAAATTCTACTCAATTTTTAAGGTCAAACTAAAATTTCACCTCTTCAATAAAGTTTTCTCCAATTCCTCCCAAAAGAAATCATTGTTCCCCACTCTGTATACCCTAGCACTTTGTACTTCTTTCTAGCACATAATGAACTGCGTCCTCCATTACAGGTGAGGACATGAAAGTTTCCTCAGCCAGACTGAAGCAAGCTCCTCAAGGTCATCATGAATCCCCCACTACACTTAGGCCAGCTCATCACAATAGTAATAGTGTCCACAGTACAGAAGGGCCTCTGGGAAAATCACAGAAATGATAAAGTAGGGTGGCACAAAAACACCAAAACGATTACTATTGTCCCTAATACTAGCTGGTATTAATAGGTGGCCCATACGTTTTGTTATGTTTCTGAAATTTTATCAGAATCTGCTAAAGAGCAGTATTATTTTTTCTCACCCCCCTACTTCTGAGGGGAGACTATGAAAAGAATATTGCCTTCCTTGTTAAAAGATCATCTTCACATTCACTTGTGTATAAGTGTAGTGGCTTTTAATTAATGCATGTTTATTTTTTTAAGATTTATTTATTTATTTTAGAGAGAGAGAGAGAGCAGGAGTGGGCTCATGGCTCATGGCAGGGAGGGGCAGAGGGAGAAGGAGAGAGAATCCCAAGCAGACTCTGCACTGAGCACAGAACCCTTTGTGGAGCTCTAACTCATGACCATGACCTGAGCCGAAACCAAGAGTCCAATGTTTAACTGACTGTGCCACCCAGATGTCCCACTGCATGTTTGTTTTATTTATTGTAAGCACTGTATTTGTTCCTTTGAATTAATGAACTGTGTGCCACAGTGACCCTGAGTAGGATTAGCCTCCAGAGGTGGAGCTCTGTTGAAGACCCACTTATCTATCTTCTTATTTACTTTAATACAAAAGATGCATATCAGGAATCAAGCAATTCAAAGCCCAGCCATTCAACAGGTTATGTTAAGGGATGTTGAAGTTGTCATTCAAGCGCTACTAAGAGATGAAAAGAAACGAGAACTGATCACTGGATTCAGAAATCTGGAGCTCAGTGATAATCTTGATGAGTTCGGTTTTACTGGATAGGAAAAAATGTCTGATTGGAGTGGCTTCAAGACACAATGATGGCTTCCACAGAATGGTAAACCAGATTTTCTAAAAGAGCCTTTTTTGCTACAAACCAAGTAAATCATGAATAATACATACTGTTTTTAAAAAATGCTGGGTTTGCAGGAACTAAGAAAAATATCTAAGCATCTCTACCATCACAACTGAAAATTAAAACCAAAAAAAAAAAACAAAAAACAAAAAACCCAGAGCTGAAACCTAAGTGGTCAGCTCTGTGCAATACCAAATAACAAGAGGAAATGGAATAAGTCAAATGCAAACAAATGCAGGTACCATCATTACTAAGACTAAGCCATGGGTCAGCTGTAAGATATAGCACCGCAGCCTCAAACCCTTCCATCATCCAAATGCCTCAAAGGAACTAAAGTGGTCCCAGGTTTAGAGTATCCTGGACCCTGAGCAGAAGAAAATGTCAATCTTTTCTGGAGAAAAGTCTTCCAATTTAGGCCTGCAGTACTCCCCAAAATTAAGATCAAATTAAATAAGATTAAATTAAAAATTAAATTAATAAATCACCAAACACATGAGCAAGAACCAACCAAAACAATAAACAATAGTTTTAGACTTTCCAAAGACTTCATACATTGAAAATAATAGTTAAAAACACAAGGGAAAAATTGTATGTGGAAAAAAAAAGGACATAATAGATGAAAGCATAAAATAAGCAAGTAGTAAGAGCTCATAAAAATGACCAAGCAGACCGAAAAAATAACTAGCAAAATTTTTAGAAATTAAAAACATTATTGTTCATATTAAAAACTCAAATGGATGGGATAATGACATTTTAACAAAACTGAAGAGAGGCCAGTAACTAGAAGACAGACACGAATAGATTATCTGCAGCACAGAAAATGTAAGATGCATAACAGTAAAGAGATATAAGAGAAATAAAAGATAAAATGCAAAGATCAAATAATCCTCTGCACAAAGTCCAGAAGGAAAGAATGAGAGAATGGAGGAAAGGCAACACTGGAAGAAATAATGACATAGAATATTCCAAAATCAACAAAAGACATCAGTCCACAGGCATAGGAGGCACAATGTCTACCACACAGGGTGAATGAAACACATCCATGCCAAACTACACTAGAGTAAAAAAGCCAAAGAAGTAGAAACAAGGAGAGAATCTAAGGCTCTTCAGAAAGAACACAGATGTTACCTAAAACTTGATGGCAAGCTTCTTAACAGGAAAAATGGAAGCCGAGAAGAGAGAAAGGAAAATGTATTCAAAAAAGCACTGGAAAAAAATATTCAACTTAGGTTATTCATCTATTCATTCATTTATTTTACTGAGCAGCTACTCTGTCAGGAAGAGACAAAAATCACTGCCTTCATGGAATTTACATTGTACTAGTAGGGACAGATAATAATTTAATTAAATATGTCAGATGATATGGAGAAAAGTAGAGCAGAAAGAAGATGGTAGTACCAAGGGAAGGGAGAGTTTGTAATTTTTAATATGATGGTCTGGGAAGGTATCACCGAAAAACTGGTATTGAGACAAAGACCTGAGGGTGTTGGAGTGTGACCTAAGTGGATGGCTATGAAGAAAGCATTAAAGGAAGAAATGGCAAGTTGAAAGGCATTTGGCAGCTCAAAGGCATGTTTAAGGAATAGCAAGAATGCCAGCGTGGCTATAGCAGCAGAAGTGAGCAAGAACGGTAGGAAATGAGGTTGGAGAGACAGCAGAGCTAGGGGAAGGATATCACATGGAACTTTCCAGATGACTGTTAGGACTTGGGCTTTCACTCCACATCAAATGGAAAGCTCTTAGAGAGTTTTGAACAGAGCCATCTCATGATTTGATTTGTATTTTGAAAGGCTTGAGTCAAAATAGATTCTAGGAAGGCAAGGGGAATCAGGGAAAACCAGCTGGGAAGCTACTGCAATAATCAAGGTGAAGAGCACGGTGCCATCTACAAAGGTCATAGGAATGCAAATGGTGAGAAGTGGTCAGATCTGAAGAAGGGTCAAACAAGATTGGTTTTGGTTTTGAAGTGGTTTATAACGTAGAGGAGTTGTAGATGGACAACAGGAAGGAGGCAGTTGAC
This sequence comes from Lontra canadensis, assembly GCF_010015895.1. Lineage (NCBI taxonomy): Eukaryota > Metazoa > Chordata > Mammalia > Carnivora > Mustelidae > Lontra > Lontra canadensis. The sequence continues at coordinate 8,997,196 of NW_022631034.1, forward strand.
ATTTACTCTAAAGAGAAAAACTGAACAGAGCAGGCTTGGAGGGAAGACCAGGAGATCAGTTTGGTCTTCCCTCATGTTAAGTTTGAAATGTGTATTACTCACATGGAGATGTCAGAGGATACAGGAGTGTGGGATTTTTAAGGTTTGGACTGGAGACATAATTTGGGAGTCAGCAGTAAATAAATAGGGCCAAACAAAGACGTTTTCAGATAAATGGCATCTGAGTTTATTGGCAATAGCCCTTCATTAAAGGAATTTCAGGAAGTGAGGAAATAATACCTGAAGAAAACTCTGAGATTTAAGAAGGAAGAATAGGCAGTGATATTGGAAATTTTGCTATAAACAAACATCATTAACATAAAATAATAATAATAATACAAAATCTCTTGGGTTCAAAATTTAAAATGGCAAAGCTAAAATTCTGGACAATAGCATATATGACATAAGGTTAATTAGACTACAAATGTAGGATCCTTGAATTGTTGAAGAGGGAATTAAGATCTTAAATTATTTTAGATTAAGTGTCTGTGGTAACATTTCAAGGGTAAGTAGAAGGGTAGAAATAGTGTATAAGTTTCAAACCAGTAGAGCAAGTTTTCTCAAAGAAAATGCAAATGGTATTTTTTATGGGACAATTTCTCACTGAACAATTTCTCAGTTCACGTCCAGGACCTGGGATTGATCCCCACATTTGGCTCTCTGCTCAGCCCAGAGACTGCTTCTCCCTCTCCCCTTTCCTCCCACTCATGCTCTCACTCCCTCTCTTCTCAAATGAAAAAATAAAAAATCTTTAAAAAAAAGAGAAAAATTTATAAATGAGATTTCTACAATAAGCAATTAAAGGAGAAAATTATATGATCATCTGAATTGATTCTATAAAATGAACAAAAATAAGCATGCATTCATAATTTTTTAAAATTTTAGCAAACAAGGAATAAAAGTTGATCTTAATTCAATAATAACTATCTACTAAAAAATCTCCAGCAAACTCACCCTTTTTTTTTTAAAGATTTTATTTATTTATTTATTTATTTGACAGACAGAGATCACAAGTAGGCAGAGAGGCGGGCAGAGAGAGAAAGGAGGGGAAGCAGGCTCCGAAAGCCCGATGACCCCAGCTGATGGCAGAGGCTTTAACCCACTGAGCCACCCAGGCGCCCCCCCACAGCACACTCACCCTTAATGATAAAACCTTAGAAGTATTCCCTTTAAAATAAAGAAAATGGTATCCATTATCACTGCTTATATGAGCACTTACTGACATCCTAACCAGCAGAGCAAATACCGAAAGGAAATAAAGCCTATGATTATTGCAAAAGAGAACACAAAATTGTATATATTTGCATATGATGATATTGTCAGTTTAGAAAATAAGAAGAATCTATAGATAAATGATTACAATCAGTAAGAAAGTTTAGCATAGCAATTGAACCTGTGATCATTCCATAAATATCAACTGCATTTCTACCCACAAGCAATAGTTAGAAAATGCTAATTTAAAAAGATTACATTTTTATAAGCAAAGATAAGACATTGGGAAGCCCTAAGTTAATAAAAACATATGATGTTCATAGATAAAGAGACTCACTATCATAAAGATGGCAAGTCTCACCAATTTTTATCAATAAATCAAATATAATTTCAATAAGGATCTCAAAAAAGCTTTGGAATGATTCTAAAATTAATGAAAGAGCATGAAGCCCAAGAATATCTCACATACCTGAGAAAGAATAAGTGGAAATTTGTGCTATCATATATCAAGACATTATAAAGCATAGAAGTTAAGTATGTTTTTTGCAGCTGGTTAAGTATCTGCCTTCAGCCTCAGGTCATGATCCTGGCACCCTGGGATAGAGCCCTGTATAGGGCTCCCTGCTCAGTGGGGAGTCTCTTTACCCCTCCCACTCTGCCCCTCTCCTCTCAAATAAATAAATAAGATCTTTAAAATTAAAAAAAAATGTTTTTAAGAAGTATGTTTGCTATTGCAAAAAGATAATAAGTTGACAGATGGAATAGAATACAATCACCCCAAATAGACTGAGATTCATATATGAACATCAAATAAAGAGTTAGGGGCACCCAGGTGGCTCAGTCAGTTAAGCATCCAATTCTTGACTCAGGTTATGATCTCGGGGTCATGAGGTCAAACTGGGCATAAGGTTCCCTGCTAAGTGGGGAGTTTGCTTGAGATTCTCTCTCTCCCTTTCCTCTGCCCCTCCCATTGCTCATGCTCTTTCTCTCTCTCTCTCTCTCTCTCTCTCATAAATAAATAAATCTTTAAAAATAAGAGTTAGTCATACAGAACATTGGGGGGAAAGAGAACTTTCTAACAAATAATACTGAGACAAATAGTTATCCATTAGGAAGAAAAATAATCTCCACCATACATTAATACCAATTACAGATGAATTAAAACTTAAATATAAAAGTCAAAATCTTAAAAACTTTAGAGGCAAGACAAAAGCATGCTTCAGGCATTTGGACAGAAAAGAATTTCTTAGACAAAACAATGTATAGAGATGCCAAATCACTGTGTTGTACACCTGAAACTATTGTAACACTGTGTGTGAACTATACTCAAATAAAAAAAAAAAATTTAAGACATAAGGAAGCATTCTCCCCTCAAAAAGAAATAAAAATTTGCTACTGCACATATAAAAAGTTGATCAATCTTAATAATCAGGAAAATGCAAATTTAGACCACAATGAGATACCATTAAACACTGGCAGAAATAAGATACTTGACAATATAGAATGGCAAAAATTCTCATCTATACTGCTAGCAAGAGGGTAAATTTATACAACTACCTAGAAAAGCAATTTGTCACTTTCAAAAAAAAATTAAACTTCCCTTATCCATCCTATAAGCTGGCAATTCTATGCCTGGGTTTATAAATCCTAACCTAGAGAAACTCTACTATTAAGTTTACCAGGAGACGTGTACAAATATATTCACAGAAGCATTAATTGTAATAGTAAAAGAAATGGAAACAACCCAAATATTCATCAACAGGGAAATGTATAAAAACACTGTTGAAATAGACACACTATAGAATATTATACATCAGTGAAAACAAACACTGCTACCTCGAAGAATCTAAGAAATATAATCATATAGTGAAAAAAAGCAGAGTGCAGAGGACTCCATGCAGTTTGTACCATTTCAAAAAGCTCAAAAATAAGCATATATGTTTTTATATATAATCTTTTATAAAGCTCAAAATAAGCAAGACTAAATATATATGTGTATGTATGTAAATATATATGTATATATACATATATATATAAAGTCATATATATGAGATAAAATGGAAAAATGGGGAGACAAATTAAAAACACAAACTATGGATGGAGGTTCCCCGGGGGAGGAGGAAATGGGCAAAATAGGGAAGGTACAAAGGTCTAGGTCCGACAATATTTAATCATTTTAGTTCTTAAATTGGATGCTAGTTAGTTGGGTGTTCATTATCATGTTTCATATCTTATAGATAGGTTTAAAATTATTTTTATATATATCAAATATTGCAGCATAAAAACATTTTTTTAAAGAGAGAATAGGAGGTAAGGACATAGAAACAGCATATGCAGACATCTTACCTAGGTCTTAACCATAAAGAGGGAAAAAAATAGGGCTAATGGTGGAAGAGGACAAGGGAGTAAGAAAGGATTCTATTATTTCACTTTTATTCATATATTTATTTCTTTAAAATACAGCATGCTTTTATGTTAATAGAGATGATACAAATAACAGAGGAATGATTAATGATGCAAGGGAGAGAAGATAATTACAAGAGGAAAGTTCTTGGTTAGTGAGTGCCTAAGTGGAGTGGTCCATTTTATAATACGGCAGAGAAAGTTCACTTGTTTTAACAGATGGGTAGGCAGAGTAAATATAGCTAAATATATTTGTTGATGGGAAGATCATAACATTCTCCTCAAAGCATATAATATACTATATGCAATATAAAATAATATGTTGTATATGATAGTGAGGTGGGGTAGGTAAAGGAGGGAAGACTGGAGATTTGAGGAGACAAGAGAAAGAGGGAAATGATTAACTTTGAAGGTAGAGGAGAAATTTGAGCAAGAAAATGTAAGGAGACATCCTCCTTGATGTACACTCTTTTGACATCTCCCACCCATCCACCCACCTCACTGACCACTCTGTATCAATTCTCCTTTGCTGGATTTCTCTCCTGTCCCTGATCTCTGAATATTAGAATGCTTAGATCAGTCCTCAGATATATTCTCTTTGTTATATTCTTATGTGAACCCATCTAGTCCCTGGGCTTTTAATACCATCTACATGCTAAAGACTCACAAATTGGTATGGGCAGCTTCTCCCTCTGTCAGCAGCTCCAGACTCATATACCCAACTGTTCATGTGACATCTACACCTGGACATCTAAAAGACATCTCATTTAACATGTCTAAAACAATTTTTTAATTTTTCTGCCCATTCTTCTCTCTGCCCAGTCTTCCACTATTCAGTAGATGGTACCACCATTTTCCAGTTGCCCAGAGCAGAAACCCAGTTTTGCCCTATATTTATCTTTATCTCCGACCTCACATCCAATCCATGAACAACTTACATGAGCTTCACCTTCAAAATACACCCCAAATCTAATCCTCACTACCTCCTCTACTACTACCCTGCTCTAAAATGCCATTATTTCCTTTCTGTATCACTACAATAGCTTCCCCGCCTCCATACTTGGCTCTACCCCCACTCCCAGGACACTCTCCACATGCAGCCATAGTGATCATTTATAAATATAAATCAGATCAGACACTCTCATGCTCAAATCTTTCCATGCTTTCTTTCTATTGCACTAGTATGAAACCCGGAGTCTTCACTCTGGTCTGTTTGGCCCTAGGTGATCTGGCCCCAGCTAGTTCGTTAACCACATTCTCCCCACCACTCCCACTTCACTCATTCTGCTTCAGCTGGGTCAGCATTTTCACTGCTTCTAGTAGGTGTCAGGCTCATCTCTATTTTGCACCAATTTCCAATGGTGCCCTAGAAAGTTTTAGGTTATCCATTCCTTTCATTAGCATTTCAGCTAAATATTACCTCTTGAAGCTGATATTTTTATCCAAAAGAGTCCTCTTCATCTCTTTATTCTGTTTTATGTTTTCTTGACTTCACAGACGGCATTCGGTTTTACACACTTTTTGTGTACCTCTCCCACTAGGAGGAAAGTTCTGTGAAGGCAAAGACTTTGTCCTGTTCACCATTGTGAACTGTGGACAGTGGCTGGCCAAAAATACTTGGTTGAATGAGTTCGAGCCCATTTCAAATAAATTTGGAAGTCACAACTGAATGGTCTCTTTCTAATTGGAAAATCTATCTTTTAAGTAATTCTGTGTGCATCAAGTTTATGGATTTATGCATCACTGTACACTCTAAAGTAAGCTTACTTCCTAGAAGAATAATCATGTCTTATATCAACTTTCCAATGTTTAAAAGACTCTGAAAGATTTGGAAGTGGAGTGCCTCCAGAAAGTACTCTCTAGATGCAAGCAGCTCATTCATTAGCACCATTCCAAATAATTTCTAGTACTTCCTAACTTGATAATGAACTTCCACTTCCATAAGAAAGCACAGTCCTATGGAGATTCATATCTACTCATAGATAAGATTTAAGTGAAATATGTCTCCTGAGGTGAGACCGATTGAAAAGCAAAGGAGAAGTGCCTGGAACACTAGGTCTCCTTTAAAGTTTCTGAGCTAAAAGCAGCCAGATCCTTACCGGGGCTGAACGCTCTCACCCAGGGACTGGATGTTTAACTTAGATGAGAAACACTCTCACCTTATGGTCACATATTCATCATACCCTTAGCCTGCACACACATCACAACCACTTACTTCAATCATGCATTGCCCCATACGTCTCTGCTTAATTATTAAAGCTTAACATTCCTATTTTTCTGCTCTTCCTTGATGTTGATAAGACTTGCAAAAAAAGCGGAAACTAAATCTGGCTCAAGACCTTTCGCCACTAGAGCAACTGGTCCCTTCACCCTCTCCTTTCTCCTGTTTAGGTGTCCGGAGTAATCTTTTCATTTGCCACCTCAAGGTTTGCTGGCCAAATCCAGCACAGTCCTATAGAGGGTACCCTGGACTGGACATTAGAAAATTCAGAGCAGATTCCTTATTTGCTCTCTGGTTGGTATATAGACCTGTTACTTAATAATTCTGTTGAATATAAACAGCTGTCCTAAAGCACGTCCATAGAATTATCTATAGATAAGTTCTCTATGGGAAATTAGAATTATTAAAACAGGAGTCATAAAATATTTTTTATAAAGATTATTACAGGAACTATTGAGATCTTTCATTGATTTATCTTTGAACTTGGAGGAAAATTTCATAAAATTCCAAGTGAATTTAATATAGATTTTGTAGGGTAGGGATAATTCTCATAATAATTAACCACTTGTTTTACCTCCTACTACTTTATATGTTTTATCTAAGCATAATTCATATGCAATATTATATTACTTTCAGATATACAACACAGTGATTTGAATACCTTCTGATACTTTGATAGTGTAATAATTGTATCTCAGGGTAAATAAAAAGGAAGTGTTTCGATAGAATGTTTTTTAGTAATCTTTGAAGCACTACAGAAAACAAGAGATGTTGGAAGTCTGTAAGAGGGGTCACTGTCCTGACTTTTAAAAGGAAAGAAGATGGATTCTGAATACTGAATGTGGTTTATAATTCCAAACAAAATTATTAAGTAAACTATTAAGTACAGAGTACATAAACCTTTCTTAAAAATGAAGGTGGTTGGAGCACCTAGGTGGCTCAGTTGTTAAGCATCTGCTTTTGGCTCAGGTCATGATCCTGGGGTCCTGGGATCGTGCCCTGCATCGGGCTTTCTGCTCAGTGGGAAGCCTGCTTCTTTCCCCGCTCCCCCTGCTGTGTTCCCTCTCTATTGCGGTCTCTCTCTGTCAAATAAACAAATAAAATCTTTAAAAAAAAAAAAATGGGAGCACCTGAGTGGCTCAGTGGGTTAAAGCCTCTGCCTTCAGCTCAGGCCCTGATCCCAGGGTTCTGGAATCAAGCCCCACATCAGGCTCTCTGCTCTGCAGGGAGCCTGCTTCCTTGGCTCTCTCTCTCTTTGCCTGTCTCTCTGCCTACTTGTGATCTCTGTTTGTGAAATAAATAAATAAAACCTTAAAAAAAAAAAAAAAACAGGTGGTCATCACATCACCCAGTTACCCTCTCCCCTTAAGCTACCTTCAGTTTATTTCCTATAGTTAGAGTTTCTCAGAGTTTGTCTCCCTCTCTGATTTCCTCCCATTCAGTTTTCCCTCCCTTCCCTTATGATCCTCTGTGTTGTTTCTTATGTTCCACATATGAGTGAAACCATGTGATAATGGTCTTTCTCTGACTGACCACTGGGTTCTATATGTAGCTGATGAAAAAAATAGATAACCGAACTCTGTAACTGAAACTAATGATGCACTATATGTTGGCTAATTGAATTTAAATTAAAAAAAAGAAAAATGAAGGTGGTGATTTCTAGAGGTAAACTAAAAAATAAATTCACGCTAAGTTTACCTTATTTTCTCTTTCCTTTCTCTCCTCTTTATTGGAATTTTTCTTGCCTTGTCTGCCTTTGTTGTTTGTTTAACTAGATTGACAAATCAGTTCAAGTGTATCAAAATAAATATATCTAGGATTCCTGAAGTCAGTTTTGCTTTACATCATCCCTGAATAGTTTGAGAAATATGAGCTGGGTGATAGCACAATCAGATAAAATTATAATTGGCAAAGCTTAACCTTACAAGAATGAATCTGTGACAACCCAGGAAGAGGCATCTAGTTTTGAAATATTTTTATCAATTACTCAAATTAAGATACAAAATAATATTTAATCAAATATGTAAATGACTCAAAGCTGAAAGAGATAATGAATGCTTCTCATTCATCCAGTTCAGTCCTCTCCCACCACCTGGAATAATTAGGCTAAGTTGCTGAAACAAAGCATTCCAAAAATACAGAGACTCAGCGAGGATAGGAGATGATCTCCATCATGCCTAAAAATGCAAAGTGAGTAGAATCGAGCCGGGGGGAGATTCTGCTCCACAAGGTCACTGAAAAACCTAAGTTTTTTCTATCTTCTGCCAGCCCTTAAATTGATGTTTTAGTTTGTGTAAATGGAAATCGGACCATCCGCATCACATCCATGTTCGAGTCCAGAGCAAGCAACCTTGTATTTTAGGAAGGAAAGGACCTGGATTTGGGCCCAAATTTAGTCTATAATCACATCTAACTATGAGGCAGCTTAACTAATGCAGACCCTAGTTAGGTGCTCACAAATATGGTTCAAAGTCAGGGCGGGGTCAGTACTATCTCTAGAAGGAAGAAAAGAAATAAACATACTGGGGCGCCTGGGTGGCTCAGTGGGTTAAAGCCTCTGCCTTCAGCTCAGGTCATGATCTCAGGGTCCTGGGATAGAGCCCCACATCGGCCTCCCTGCTCAGCAGGGAGCCTGCTTCTCCCTCTCTCTCTACCTGCTTCTCTTGTCTGTCAAATAAATAAATAAAATCTTAAAAAAAAAGAAAAAAGAAATATAGATACTGGGGACCACCAGTAGTTTCTGCCATACATGTCCTAAAATCCAGTAATTAATTATCAAGTAAGGTCTGTGGGCCACCCATATACTTCACAAAAACTCCCATTTGTCCCTTTACCTCCATCTTTCCCGTCACAGCCCTTGTCCAAAGTACGCTCACATCTGACCTGTTTTATTACAATAACCTCCTAACCGGGTGCTTACATTTGCACTCTCCTTTGCTCCCAAATCAACTCTTTTGTTATTTTAAAATGCAAATCTTATCACGTCACAACTCTGATTAAAATCTTTCAGTTGCTTCTTGTTGCTATTAGGATTCGCTAAGGAGAACACTAAAGTCCTACATATTTTACCCTCTTTTCCTCTGGTCTCACCTCTCATTATTCTCTCTCCATCTCACTCCCTCTCTCTGTACGCCAGGCACATTTGCCTTCTCTGTTTCTCACCCACAGAATGCTCTCACCTGCCACAAAGATTTTTGAATTTGCTAGTCCCTCTGATAAGAATGTTCTCCATTTGCCTCCCTGACTCATACCTCAGCTCTCAACCCAAACTGCTTTCTCAGGGAAAACTTCCCACCATCACAGATGATGTTGATCCCTCATTATACACTCTTCTAGCGCTCTGTAATTTTGTCCCTGTTTGTAATTATAAATTTATTTTTTTATTTTTTTTATTTTATTTATTTTCAGCGTAACAGTATTCATTGTTTTTGTACCACACCCAGTGTTCCATGCAGTCCGTGCCCTCTCTAATACCCACCACCTGGTTCCCCCAACCTCCCACCCCCCCACCTCTTCACACCCTTCAGATTGTTTTTCAGAGTCCATAGTCTGTCATTGTTCACCTCCCCTTCCAATTTCTCCCAACTCCCTTCTCCTAACTCCCCATGTCCTCCATGCTATTTGTTATGCTCCACAAATAAGTGAAACCATATGATAATTGACTCTCTCTGCTTGACTTATTTCACTCGGCATAATCTCTTCCAGTCCCGTCCATGTTGATACAAAAGTTGGCTATTCATCCTTTCTGATGGAGGCATAATACTCCATAGTGTAGATGGACCACATCTTCCTTATCCATTCGTCCGTTGAAGGGCATCTTGGTTCTTTCCACAGTTTGGCGACCGTGGCCATTGCTGCTATAAACATTGGGGTACAGATGGCCCTTCTTTTCACTACATCTGTATCTTTGGGGTAAATACCCAGTAGTGCAATTGCAGGGTCATAGGGAAGTTCAATTTTTAATTTCTTGAGGAATCTCCACACTGTTCTCCAAAGAGGCTGCACCAATTTGCATTCCCACCAACAGTGTAAGAGGGTTCCCCTTTCTCCACATCACCTCCAACACATGTTGTTTCCTGTCTTGCTAATTTTGGCCATTCTAACTGGTGTAAGGTGGTATCTCAATGTGGTTTTAATTTGAATCTCCCTGATGGCTAGTGATGATGAACATTTTTTCATGTGTCTGATAGCCATTTGTATGTCTTCATTGGAGAAGTGTCTGTTCATATCTTCTGCCCATTTTTTGATATGATTATCTGTTTTGTGTGTGTTGAGTTTGAGGAGTTCTTTATAGACCCTGGATATCAATCTTTTGTCTGTACTGTCATTTACAAATATCTTCTCCCATTCCGTGGGTTGCCTCTTTGTTTTGTTGACTGTTTCCTTTGCTGTGCAGAAGCTTTTGATTTTGATGAAGTCCCAAAAGTTTATTTTGGCTTTGGTTTCTTTAAAATCTATACTGCCTAGAGCAATCTATACTTTTAATGCCATTCCAATCAAAATTCCACCGATATTCTTCAAAGAGCTGGAGCAAATAATCCAAAAATTTGTATGGAACCAGAAAGAGACCCCGAATCACTAAGGAAATGTTGAAAAACAAAAATAAAACTGGGGGCATCACGTTACCTGATTTCAAGCTTTACTACAAAGCTGTGATCACCAAGACAGCATGGTACTGGCATAAAAACCGACACATAGACCAGTGGACCAGAGTAGAGAGCCCAGATATGGACCCTCAACTCTATGGTCAGTTAATCTTCGACAAAACAGGAAAAAATATACAGTGGAAAAAAGACAGTCTCTTCAATAAATGCTGCTGGGAAAACTGGGTAGCTATATGTAGAAGAATGAAACTCGACCATTCTCTTACACCGTACACAAAGATAAACTCAAAATGGATAAAAGACCTCAATGTGAGACAGGAATCCATCAGAATCCTAGAGGAGAACATAGGCAGTAATCTCTTCGATATCAGTCACAGCAACTTCTTTCAAGATATGTCTCCAAAGGCAATTATACATTTATTTTTGTGATTATTTGATCTAGGGAAATCTACAGCTTTCGATGGTGTCTTTCCATGTCCGTACACAGACATTCACAAGGCTGGTCTGGTTTCCAGAGAAAAACCTTAAATTATAGCTTCTGATGATATTAGCTTTCCATTTTTCATTCCTTTATCCAACCCTACCTCTCACAATCTCCCTCAGTTAAGAATCTAAGCAGCAGGTAACTGGGACAGCTAGCCCATGTGGCTTTCCTTTCTGTACCATTCCCGTGGAGTTTTAGGTGTGGAATGGGAACTGAGCTTGAGTACAGAACTTGGACTTCACAGGAACACTCTTCACTTTCATAGCCCTCCCCCTGCCCCGTGTCTATTCACCGTAATCAAAAGATCACTGAATAGGCCGACTGGACTCTGACACATACGTTTCTAGAATCTATTTTGCTCAAGGTCTGAGAAAGTTTACTTGGGTTCTCTGTAGTCTCTCATATTTGACCCAAATTTCATGATATTTGGCTGATACTTTTTTCATCATTCTTTAAAAACAGAGTTTTCTCCTCTGTTTTATACTTTTGGGAGATTTGGTAGGGAGGGTGTGGTTTTTGTTTGTTTTATTGTTTTTATGTGTAGCAATCAGATAGCTTTAGGCCACCCTCTTTAACTAGAAGTATCTGTAGCGGTGAGTAAATGTTCACATGCCGAGAAGATGTGTTTATTTATTCCGTGGTTTCACACTCCCAAGAGAATGCTTGCCCCAGTTTAAGAAGCACCTTATAGTCTATTTAAATAGAATTTCCTGCAATAAAGCAGAGAATATTGCAAAATAAACTATCTGTGGACATCCCCAGTAGGTCCACACACTTCTTAATGAGAGAGACAGACTTTTACAGCACATGGGGGGAAACATGTAGATTCCTGAGCCTTATAAGTAAGCACAGATCTAAGATTATGGAATTGCAAATGCTTTGTTTGCCAAGCCTCTTCTAATTGCTCTTCTCCCAAAACGATATAAATATCTGGCACAGTGATAGCACAGACTATGTTCTCAAAATGCTAATTCTTTCTTCTTTTTTTAAGGGGATGGCTGGGAGGAGCAAAGGGCAGAGGGAGAGGGAGAGAGAGAATCTTAAGCAGTCTCCATGCCCCACACGGAGCTCAATGTGGGGTTCGATCTCACAACCCTGAGATCATGACCCAAGCCGATATCAAGAGTGGGCACCCAGGCACCCCATTCTTTCTTCTCCTTTTAATGTAAGAAAGAAAAATGCTCTTTTTTTTGTAAGAAAGCTTTATTAAGTGCCTACTGTAAGTAGGCAGAGTGATAGACACAGAGGTCCTAGTCTAGTGGGGGAGAAAGACAAATAACTAAAAGGACAATCAGTTCAAATAGTACTGTGATAGCAAAGAATGCTTAAAGAACAGAAACGTGGGCTTCTAATCTGTCATAAAATGGGAATGCTGGGGAAGAAGCATGGGCACTTCCTAGGGAGGTGATACCTAAGTCTAGTGGTCAGAGTTAAAGAATAAATGGTAACAAACTGCACAGAGAAGCAGGAGGAAAGTTACTGCAGGCCACGGAACAGCATCATTCCTATAAATAGCCAAAAAGCTAGACCATGTCATTTCCAAAGAACTCTGAATTCAGTGAAGTGTGAAGAAAACAGCACGAAATGAAGTTGAGAAAGGCAGGAGCTGCATCCTTTGATTCAGTTCAGTAAACACTTTTGAACACCTACCATGTGCCAGACACTGAGAATAATAGGACACAGTCCCTACTTTCAACAAGCTTGTAATCTAGTGAATGAAACCTGGCACATAAACAGAGAATCCCAACATTATGTGATAAATGAATCCACAGTGAAGGGAACTTAACTCATCTTAGAAGAGATTTAAAAAGATTCATTTTAAGTGAGTCTTAAAGAATAATTAGGGGCACTTGGGTGGCACAGCTGGTTAAGCATGCGACTCTTGGCTTTGGTTCAGGTCATGATCTCAGAGTCGTGAGTGAGATCAAGCCCCACATGGGACTCCATGCTCAGCACAGAGTCTGCTTGAGATTCTTGCTCTCCCTCTGCCCCTCCTGCTTGTGCTCTCTAGCTTGCTTGCTCTCTCCCTCTAAAATAAATAAATAAATCTTGAAGAAAAAAAATAATAGGAGATAACCAAAACATGGTACCATGGAGTTAGAAAATGTATTACCAGCAGGAGAAGAAGAAAAGTGCAGGTTTGAGGAAGATAAATGGCACATTATGTAGGATAGCAACCAAACATAAGTAGTTCAGTATTTCTGGGATACAAAGCACGAAACAAAGGTCTGGTCATGAGACTGGAGTAAAAAGAAAGGGAACTAATGTCCTGCTAAACCTTAAATGTTATCGTATAGGTGATGCAGAACTACTGAAGAGTTTCTATCTGGAAAAACATAACATACTCTAATAATAGTACAGATAATGGATTTGAGGGAAATAGGTCTAGAGGCTTGGAGGACAACTAGAAAGCTATTGCAATAATATAGTAAAGAGATGCTGAAGGCCTGGACTAAGGTAGTTATACTATAGATGGATGAAGAGATAGAAATAAACTTGAGAGATAGTCAGGAAGGCAGATTGATTGATTGGAAATGATAAAAATAGGGGAAAGGAATCAAGGATAGTAACTAGTTTTCTAAAAATTAAGGAAGAAAATACCTATCACATGTTGAAATTACTTGTTTAAAGTATATTTATTTGATGATCTTAGTGAAGGAACTATGTTATCACTCCTTTTCCAGTGTCTAGCCCAAGGCCTTCACAAAGTGTGCAGTCAATAGTATATGTGGATTCATGAGAAAAAGCAAGGAGTTGGTGGAAATGATGAGTTTGGTATTGAACCTAATGAGTTTGAAGATATCTGTGGAATTTTCAAGTAGAAATTTGCAGTTGAAATTAATATAGGTGGAAAGAAAACCAAGTGAAAGAGAGTAAGATATCATCAGAATAACAGAAGCAATGGGAATGGATGAGCTCAGAGAGTGAGAGGAGGTACTGGCAAAAGATAGTGTCCTAGGAATGCCACTTAAAACAAAAGTTCCATTTTATTTGACCCAAAGATTGGGAAAGATGAACAAATTATGCAGACCAAGATCCAAAAACAATCAGGACCATCCGCTCTGCACTCAATTTTCAACAAGGAAATTCAGTAGCTTTCAGAAGTTATGTGACTGGCCCAACACAGCCAGCACCCAAGCCAGATGCTTTGCTTCTAAATGGAACACCTTTCCTCCCATACCTGCAATGTCAGATTATCAGCACACCATCATTAGAATTCACGATGTCCAACGCAAGGGCAATAGTCATGGTCTGCAAGGTGCCTGGAATCTTTCACGTATTCAACCAGTATCACAGCAATTGAAACTTCAAAACCTTCTTACACAGAAGCAGTGTTCAAGCATTGCTCTTCAAACCAAGCAACAGAAGTAGTAAATCTTGGGAGAGTTGATTTTATAACTGGATTATTCGGGTAGCAGGTGTTCTTGAGAGTAAGGGCAACTGTGTTAAAATTAACAGCTCTATATGCATAGAACGTAAACTACACAAATTGGCCTCGCTAAATATACATTCTCTGCTCTGTTCCCTCCATATGAATGAGCTCTCAACACTTGCTCTTGAACTCTGGAACTCTGGCAACAAATGAGGTTTGTAACATTATGATAATGAGAAGCTGTATTTTTAAAGAGATCATTATTAAAGTGCCCTGCCTTAATTTGCGTTGCCTTCCTATTTCCGCCCAACTTTATTTGGAATGAGTTGAAATTTCTAACCTGCTACCAGTCACAGAAGCTCTGTGTGATTAAGACAATAAATATATTCACAAAATGTAAACGCAGTTTTTGGGCCTTTAAACATCTGCTCTGAAAATAAAACTTTTACAAACATATAGTCATGGGCAAAATGAAAACTTTCTTCCAAGACCCTTTTTTATGGAACTGAAAGGTCTAAAACACAAATAATGTTCTTGTCCCAAACCCAGTATGCAGATTTAGCTAATTCACATGTGATACTGTTCAATTATGAGCCTTTATATAGCTGCAGGGCACTCTCAGCTGGACTGCTTTACATACAGTTGTTCAATGGGGCTAAAACTCTACATTCAAGATTTCAGTTCTAACAAGATCTAGATATCGAAATGGAAATATCCAAAAGATCTGTTGGTTTTATTACTATTTTATGACCAGTGTTCTCACAATGGGAACAACCTCATGTAACACTTGGTAAATCTTTGCCCCGTTTATCTTTTCTACCCTAGAAATGCAAAACAGATGAGAAACAGCTTATATTCAACTACCTCCTACTTGGATAATTTGTTCAGTTTTAGAATTTGAATGGTTTTTCCACCCCTGCATAACTCATTATCTACTTCAAAATCAGTTGGACATCCTTAGAAAATTACCTAAAATATAGAAAGAGTTCTACAGATATTTATTACTACAATATTAAGAGTGGGGTAGGGTAATGACAAGGGCAACCCAGTACCTAAAAATAAAGGAATGATTACATAAAGGTTAATATATCAATTAAATAAAATATCACACACCATTTAAAAGGATGGTTACCCAGATTATATAGCTACATAACCAATGCTGCTATCATGACAAGTCTTCACATAAACCAAAAGAAGTCTATTCTCTTATACATTCATCGAACCCACAGAAAACAGAGCACATTACTACTACGTATCATGTTTGAACATAATTTTTTTTACATTGCTCCCTGATAGTTTTCACCTGCACCCTTCTCGCCACAAGGCAATATTATTTAGGTCACCTCTTTTCACATATTATCTCAAAAAACTCAAAGAGGTAAATCATATTAGTAGTTCACTGGAGTCATTATAATTATTAATAGTATTGTGAGTGGTTTATCCCAAGACATTAGGGATATTTAATTGCCTTTGGGGGATCCCATTTCTACAAATCAACCAGTTACCAAGTTTTAATTGCTATAGTGACTAAATAACCTCCTTTTCTAGCAAAAGAAAACAAAGGTCTTCATTATTTAGACACTGGCTAGACCAGCACCATAGAATAGAAATATAATGTAAGGCATACATGTAAGCCAATATTGTCATTTTAAGTTTTCTCTGACTGCATTTAAAAAGTAAAAAGAAACAAATGAAATTAATTTTAATTATATCTTTTATTAACCCTGATATCTAAAATATCATCAGTTTCAACTTATAATAAACATAAAAATTATTCATGAAGTATTTTTATTCTTTTAACTAAGTTTTTGAAGTCTAGCCTGTGTTTTACATTTATAGCTTATCTCAATTCAAATTAGCCACATTTCAGGTGCTCAGAGGCTATATGTGGCTGGGAGCTACTGTCTTGAATAACGCAGATGGAAGAGAGAGTGATTGCTGAATGTTGAAAATACTTATGTAAGATAAATTATTATATAATACACATTGTTTTTTAACACTATGTGTCTGCAATTTAAGACAATAAAATGATGCAATTTAGAAGTAGATTTTAATACCATCCTTAGCAGAAAGCTTATTTTTCCCCTTTTTTTCTTTTGGTATAGCATTCTGAAACCAATATGTGTACAACTTAGCAAATATTAAAACTTAAAAACCTTAGCAAATGTTATGGAGTATAACAGAATAAAAATATTTTGCCATTGGGGTAAGATGCCCTGGTTACGAGACAAATGAAAAGCAGTCGATGTATCTTGCCTCTCACAATGAAAAATTGCAGTTCAAAGGGAGGAGGCCTTCAAGGATGACTTGCATATCTCCTAAGTGCCAAATATTTTCTTTAGAGGCAAGTACTTCACTTCATCACATTAGAGGTATTCTCACAGTTCAGGTGTTTTTGCAAGAGCAATTGAGGAATGACACTGGAAAGATAAAAGCTTTCGATAAAAGCCAAGATTTCCAATCAATCCTCAGGACAAGAAGGACTTAACACCACCAGCAAACTCCTGAATGCCGTCCACAAGTGAAACTAAAACCTCCATTTTTTCAAAATCCTAGGTTCATACTTTACAACCCCCATTTAAAAAAAAATACCCAAAGATAGAAGGGAATGGGCACTCAGAGAAAACACGTACTGTATAGTTGGTATCCCCTTAGAAAGGTTCCTTACATGCTGCCACAACTAAAAGTAAGCCTCCAGGTTTGAAATAATCTTTCCATAAAAGCTAGTTTGTAAGAACTCTTGTGGCACTAACAGTAGAATGTATAGTCCAGTAAGGACAACCACAGTGAAGTGAACAGGCATCTAAATTATCAAATAGTGTGATGACCGGCGACATATGGAAAGTGTGGTGGAAGCACACCCAAGCGGCTGTAACTAGAGGAGAAGGGTCTATGATGGCGGTTCAGCCTCCTGCAGAGAGTGAGGCCTAAGCTAAAACTATACCATGGGTAGGTGTTAGCCTAGTGAAAGGAGTTTAAAGAGGAAACGGGATGTTTCAAGGCCAAGGAAGGGAGAGACACGGCATGTCAAAACACTGAGAGAAGTATGGGTGTGAGGGTAGGGGACTCAGGTAGAGAAATAAAGCTAGAGGATGAAGGAAGAGATAAGAAACTCTGACTCTTTGTAAACTAAAAGCATGGGCTTCATCTTCAGAACAGTGGAGAGCTCCTGAAGTCTCTTGAGTGACTGTTTCTGCTTTGACCTCCTCTCTTCTTAGGGCTTCCAGCTCCCTGAGTCCTTGAAAACCCTAGAACTAAAGCATTTTACAAGAGTTTCAGGGAAAAGGCAAAAGCTAATTAAGCACTATAGCTTCAGATGCAACAGAGAAAGGGAAAAGAAAAAAAGAAAACGCAGTCAAATTCATTCACTGAACTTGGAAAGTTAGTATTTTCTCAGTGATTCCTATAAGATCTATTTTCTCCCCTTTTTAATGGCCTGGTTGTGGTTTCTTTGGAGTTTCATAAAACTAACGGCTTGTAACATCTCATTACAGGGCAAGTCTAAAGGCATCTTTCTCATCATTGCTTGAATCTCTGCCTTTAAAGGGGATCCCCAGGATGGAAATTTTTCTGAGAGAGGGACTGTCATTCTATTTGACACTTTTCCTTTCAACAAGGGAAAGTTATTTCAAATCCTTCTCTCGATCTAACACATGCACGCACGCACACACACACACACACACACACACTGAACTACATCAGAACAAGGACAAAAGAAAGGGAGGGAGGACTGGCATAAGCAGCTTTCAGAATCATTGTCTCTATCTGACCATATCCTTTGTCCCCCAGTGATGGCCAGGAGAACACAATCCTTCAATCAAGCAATCATTGCCTTGAGAGGATACAGACACAGCTAATGACTCTTTTTCAGATATCACTTTTTTTTTTTTCCTTTTCTAATCTTTTCAAGGTGTTTCCTCTCTCTGGCATTCCACTATCCACTAGTTCTTATTAATTTTCTTCTGCTGACTATCTTAGACTGGCAGTTTTTTCTTAGCTCAGTCTCAACCCCTAGAGTCATTGCTTAAGGTCATTTACTCTTATTCCATTCACAGGGAAGATTAAAAAATAAAGATACTTAACACCTTCTGTCCAAAAATTCGGCACATTCTTAAGAACCATAACCAAGGAGCCGCTGAGGGTTTTTTTTTCCCCTGTTCTGTATTTGTAATACCACCTTCTAATCATCCTTATTTTCCAGCCCCTAATCTGTTTTGTGGCATGTCCTGGAGAGTTCACTAGGATTCCTCAGATCCCCACGAAGCAGGTTGGGAGAGATTAGGCACCACATTCTAGCAGTGCTCTGGCTAAGGACAATAGGCAGAGCACATATCCCTGGGTTTAAAAAAAAAAAAAAAGTAGTGAAACCCAGCATAAGGCCAAAGGGAACTGAATCATGAGCCTCACGGGGCATTTATTCTTCATACGCCCATGCCACTGGGAATAGAGCTATCAAAATAAGACCAAAGAGCAAAACTGGAATTTTTGTGGCAAAATTAAGGTATCCTTAGGGTGAGCCATGCAGGAGAAAATGTGCTGAGCACCTGCCTCGAGTTCATTTCGGCTCAGTCATGAGTATCAACTTAATTCATTCTTCTAAGAAGAAAGCCAAGACATTTTTAAATGCAGAGCTGTTTAGACTTGGTACTCATTCTGCAAAGTTAATAACATTTTTGAGGGTTCATTAATCTCAACAAGGCTGAAAAAAATACATTTTCATGTTCTTGCTCTCCAACTATCATCTCTTTTTTCCAACTATCATCTTTGCAGTACATTTTTACATAAATAATTGCTTATGGCTCAAATTAAAATAACTTTGACAAATTATCAGGCAGGGTAAGGGTTTTTGAGCCTGTGCTGGGATGTGAGATATCAGCACCCCTGGGTGCCTCAGGACATGTGTTACCTCACGATAACATTCAACTCATTCAACTCACTTCTCTCTAGGCTCATAAAATGTAAGTTTTCATCTAACAGCTGAAACGACTGTGTTCTGTTTAGATAATACTCCCTCGCTGAAAGGTTACTCTCAATAGAATTCTTCTGATGAAAGTATCAATGTGGTGTGCATGAGGACCAGGATTCGTGTCCCTGGCAACCCGGGTATCCTCAAAAGCATTTCAATCCTGTCCTCATATCACAATCCCTATAACGCTTTGCAGACCACAGTGTCCTCTATATTAAAATCCTTCTCCTTATAGATTAACAAGTGGCAAGCCCCCATTCCTACATATATTACGATCTTTCTCTGTGGCATGCACTAAAGACCTCTGGTGTGATGAATTGTCATCTCCCTCAACCTCAAAGGTAACTGACTATAAAATTGTTTTATGTTCCTAGTATTCCTAGTCCTCGAGTAAAAATACTAGCTGTAATTCAATGTTGGCAATGTGGTATTATTCATAAAGCATTCAAACTGTACTTTCCAGTTTTAGAATGCCATCAGAACTTCCCAATTGAATTACAGTTGAGCATTCAGTGGGGTGTCCTTTTTTTCTGCCTGAAAATTACTCACAAGCATTTCCCAACATCTCCAGGGCCTACATGGAAGTTCCAAAGCAAGCAACGTTTTGCATAATCCTTCAAAAACTTCTTCAGGGACATTCAAGAGCCAAGAATTGAATAAATTAATGCGGGTTAAAAATTAAAACAAACAGCTTGTAAAACGAAAATGTATTGGTAGTTTTCCAAAAAGAGAAGACGATGTCGGAAGATATAACCCAACTTCACTGGCTGGTTTCCAAAGCAAAATGCCTAAATTGATGGCATGGGTTTAAACCAGCTATGTCATATAGTTTTTGGCAAGGTAGAAAGGAGCATGGGGTTTCACTTTTCTGTTTATGAGGGAGAGGGACTCATTCTGTGCTGTTCGTTGCTAACAACAGTTACCTATGCCCCGTTCAAAAGTCATCCGCATGTACATGTTTCATTAATCTATCTTCTTTATTTTAGAAACATCTCTATGTTTACTTTCAAGAGACGATAATTTAGTGTATGAGTATATTCAGCTTCTATGATTCTAACACATCAACAACTTATTTTAGAAGCTCTTTCTCTTGATCTTAGTCTTATTTTTTTCTCACATACTTCCAACAATTTTATAAATTACGTTCTTTTTAAATAAGATGATCTATTTTCTTTGTGGTAGCCCCTTCAGACTTTTTCCAATGACAGTATGTCCAAACCAGCTGTCAGTAGAATATTTAGTATGAAATAATGGAACCAATCTTCTAAGTACAAGCTCTATGGCTCTGCTATGTGGCTGTCATAGAAAATCAGAGAGGCCAAATAATTTAGTCCATAAAATATGACCTTATTTTATGCTTATCTCTCAGACTCTGCCTTTTCTTTAGACTTGTTTTGTTTCTTCAAAATTATATGCTAATAAAAATGTGAGTGGTTTTGCTGTCTTGTTGAATATTTAACACTCCTTCATTAAATCAGTTCAGTCAATAGCAGATTTTATTCTAGGATCTGGGGGAGAAAAATGGAAACAATCTGGTAAGAGAAAGCCAAAAGCCTCTAACAATATATATTTTTGTTTCATTATCATACATTCTGCACCTACCATTTCCGAGGTACTCAGTGTCTATAGTAAATTTGTCCAGTCTAGACCTACTAGATTCATTTGGTATTTTATTATTAAATAAAATCATTTAACACTGCATGATAAAGCTAAGTTAGACATGGCCCAGGATAATTATCCTTATATATATTTATAGTCATCTATTAGAACAAGTTATTTCAATCTTATAATACTAATCATTTCAAATAGATACCTAATACTAACATTCTCCTCTGACTTTAACATTTCCTGGCTTGGTGATCAGCAAACTAGACTTACTGTCATTCATAAAATTAAGATATAGGCCACTAGCTAACTTTGATAGTAAGACACTTCTGTGTAACTTTTGGCTGCAATGTTTTTTGTCTTATTGCCAATTGGGAGGCCAACTTAACTGTTTGCTTTCTGGGGTTTAGGATTATGTGGCTGAAGCATACTTTCCAAATGACAATATAAGAGAGAACCATATACAGTGGAATTTCATACCCTGAATTTCTCTCACTTAAACACATTTAATCTATGATCTTAGTGTGTTTCTTTAAAAAAAAAAAAATCCAGAAACTTCTGCCTTGTACTAACCTTATGGTAAATAACATAAGTTTCCCTTTCATTTAATCTGGTTTATAAAGCACCCCTTAGTAACCAGAATTTGCAAATAGTTCTGAATTCTTCCCTAGTGCTATTCTACTAAGAGGGTCCTACTAAGACCTCCAGTAAGAGATCTCCAGCAATTCAACTGCCTGCATGAGCTAACAAATGGTATTAAATAAAAACGCTATGTACCACCCCTGAATTATTCACATGTCAGCAGGAAACTAAATGAGGAGTCTAAGTTCTTTGTCCTTTCCTACTTGCCCTCTGTCATTTATGAAAGAACCCCTCATAAGGCAAAATAACATCAACAGTGATGATTTTACGCCTCATCTCTTAAATATTCACACCTCAGCAAGAAGCCAAATGAAGAGAGTGGCCTTTATGTCCTCTGTCTAGGTGTCCTTCCAATATCATTTGAGGGATCCTTTTAAAAGACAAATAACAATCATAATAGCAAATTAATTTCAGAAGAGGGAAAAGCACGATAAGGAAAGTATCTAACAGAGATTCCTACAGATGAGCTTTGCAATTATCTCTCGCTTTGCTCCTCCTCTTGGGAAGGACAACCCATCTAACAGCAAGAAAATCAGTTTAAATTCCTCGGAACAAATATCATTTCATTGGCTACTCGGGAAGATCTATTTTCTTCCAATAGTGTTTTATGATTACTTGCCCC